>NC_056744.1:853877838-854203671 GCF_019279795.1 Protopterus annectens | reverse complement strand
TGCAGATGGTACTCTTGAGGTTGCCAGGTACCCTGGACTGTTCTGCCCTGATAATGCCCCCCCACCCAATCAGGCAGACATCCATGGTCACCGTAGCAACTGGAGGGGGAAGTACAAATGGTCTGCCCTGGGGAACTGATGTGGAGACCATCCACAACACAAGGTGCTTTTTGCATGCTTCTGTGATCATAATCATGTGAGACATGGGAAGCTGCTGGAAGGACCATTGGGTGAAAAGAATCCACTGGAGGATCCTCATGTGAAAACGAGCCAGAGGGACAAGTATGATCACTGCTGCCATGAGACCCAGGGTATGGAGGATGAACCTGGCTTGAATTCTCTTGCATCCTAACAAGACCTGCACATGTCGGCGAATGACTAACACCCTGTCTGGTGGAAGGCTGGCTGACCTGTCTTTTGTATTTAAATTTGTGCCTATAAAGGTGATAGATTGACAGGGCGACAATGCAGATTTTTCAAAATATATTGTGATACCTAGTCTGCAGCAAGTCTGGATAGTGTAGTCTCTGGCTCGCAGAAGGTGATGCCTGGTGGTAGCAGTGAGGAGCCAGTCATCTAGATATGGAAACACCTGGAATCCTTGCCATCTCAGGTGAGCGGTAACTACTGCCATACATTTGGTGAACACCCTGGGGGCTGTGGTGAGACTAAAGGGCAGAGCTCTGAACTGATAATGGCTGGCTCCCAGCCAGAAGTGAAGGAATCTTCTGGAGCACCTGCCCATTTTGATGTGGTAGTACGCATCCTGAAGATCTATGGAGCACATCCAATTGTCCTGACCCAGAAAGGGTAAAATGGACTGTAGCATGACTATCTGAAACTTCGTTCTTTGAACAGACCTGTTTAGTCTGCTGAGATCCAGAGTGGGTCTCCAGTCCCCTTTCTTTTTTGGTACCAAAAAGAACCTTGAGTAAATTCCAGATACTTGCTGGTCTGCTGGGACTTGCTGGATGGCTCTTTTTCTTAGCAGTTTTGAAACTTCTTAAACTGCTTGATCCCTTAGACTGGGAGGAACATCTGGAAGGGATTTGTTTGACAACAAGGGAGTGCGAACAAAGGGAATTCTGTAGCCTCCAGATATAACAGACTGTACCTATTTGTCTTTTGTTATGTCTTGCCAGGCTCTTGGGTACAGCGATAATCTTCCCCCGACTGCCTCCAGAGGTGGGCAGCCGGGCAATCCTTCAGGGATGCTGGAAGGGCTTGTCGGAGAAGGATTCTCTGCTGCCCTGGTTTTGCGGACCCCCTCTGCCATGAGGGCGGCATCTGTTATTGTTCCCTCCTCTGCCCCTGGATGGGAACTCACCACGTGTGTCCGGCAAGGCTCCCTGGGATTTCAAGAACCACATCTTTCCACTCTTCTGACTCTTGGGATATGGTCTGGAAGGAGTGGAAAAATGGACTCCCACAGCAGAGAGAGTCTTGCCTTCCTGCTCACACCTGGTAAGGGTGTCCTTCACCTGTGATCCAAAAAGAGAGGAACCATCAAAGGGTGTTGGTGAAAGACACTCTGAAAGGTTCCGCAAAGTTACAAAGCCGCATCCAAGCGTGCCTCCTGAGGGCGACGCCTGTGCCTGCGGCTCTACTCGCACCATCGGCTGCATAAGAAATGAGCCTCATGGAGGAGTTCACCACTGAATTAAGAGTCGCCAGCCGGGAGGCTGCCTTAGCCTGGGCTCCCTCAACTGATGGATATTGGAGGGTATCTCCAAGCTCTTTAAGGAGATCCCTTTGAAGACGGGTAAAGTGGCACAAATAATTCAGAGACTTCATGGGGAAAGTCGCTGAAGAGAACATCCGATTCCCATATCTGTTCATCGTCCTGGACTCTTTGTTAGGGGGATGAACAGATGAAGAAGTTTCAGCCAACTCCTTCTTTGTGGCGGCCACTACCACCATGGCATCAACGGGAACACCTTTGGTCAAAAACTGTTTGTCTTGTGGTGTAGTTATGAATTTTGCAGGTCTTCTAGGGGTCGGTTCCACTGTGTCTGGAGCTGACCACGCCTTCCGAGCCACCACAGACATGAGTGGGTTGAAAGGCGGAGACACCCAGGAGGTGGAAGGTCGGGATCCAAACGCATCCAGGAATACCAACTCATCCTCAGAAGGGCTAAGGGTAGACCAGTTCCCCCTCTGCCTAAGCATCTCAAGGATGTCTGAGGATGAGACATCTTCAGAGGGGAACCTCGGGGACCCTTCCGAATCCTCTAAGTCGGTATCTGATGTGACAGACTCAGGGGAGTCAACATGCTTCCTCTTGCATTTCCTCTTAAGAGGTGGCTCCTCTGAATGATCAGGGGAGGCCTCGGAAGAGGAAGATACACCCAAAGGGGTGCCCTGGAGCGTTGGTTCCCCACGCTTGGGGTCTGGGAGGGGGCAGAGGCAGGCGCAGGCACCACAGTGGGAGGAGCCAAAGGGGATGATCGTGGGGCTGACTCAGGGGCCAGCACATTCCTCATGACCTCGAAGGTGCCCCTGCTTGGATGCTGAGAAGGCTCCAGTTCCGAAGAGACCAGAATCCCTCTCCGCACCGAGGGGAAGGCTCCGAAGCGGATGTAGGAGCCGAGCTCACCTGCGCTGAAGCTCCGAGGGGGAGAACGGGGTCGGACAAGTGTCCAATGCCACTCGCCCCCTCGGAGCCAATGGAATCTCGGTGCCCAGATACCTCCAAGGATGGTACCAAGGAAGAAATTGGAGCCGACGACAGAACCGAAGGAGAAGGTATCGGTACCGACGGTTCTACGATTCGAACCCCAACGAACTCTGGCTCCGAATTCAAGGGAGGAGTCGGAGGAGGAATGACTGCAGACAAGGATGGACCCGAACCCTGTTGAGGGGGGTTGGACAACATTTTTGCTAGGGCCTGCGATTTCAAAAGCCTGCGGACCACTCTCTCCAAGTCATGATCTGACAATCTCTATGACCGAGAAGAGTGGGATGACCGATGACTACACTACAATTGGAGCAGAGGAGACCTCGGAGCCAAGCATATTGACTCCAGGGAGGGAGACCTAGATCTCTTTCGACTCCCTGCCGGCTTCAAAGTGCGTGTCAGAACCGACTGAGAGGCAGGCACATCGGTTTCGGCCGGTACCGAGTCAGAAGTAGTAGCTTCACCTAACGACGGCTCCGAACTGGGAGTCGAAGGTTTAGGTGGCTTGGAGGACTTCACGGGTTGAGCCTTAGCCGGTGACTCCTTGGGTTTAAGCAAACCCCATAGGATTAATTTATTCCTATGCTCCTGCAGGACTCTTGGACTGAAAGCATGGCAAACCGAACAAGAGTCCTGCAGGTGCAAGGCGCCGAGACAATAGACACAAGAAGTGTGACCATCTGTCAGAGACATCTCCTGACAGCATGAATCACACTTCTTGAATCTGGACACCTTGGTATTCTTGGACATACCTAAAGAAGGGAATACCAAACACAATACACAACTATAACAATTTGAGTATTATAACTATAACACATACACAAAGTTACCACACCCAAAAACAGTCAAGGATACACACACTAGTCTAACAACAACAAATAGACTAAACTAAGTAAATACTAACTATATATTATTATTTTTTTTTAAAGGAAAACTAGGTTAGCCTCTAACTTAAACGACTACTTCAGAAAAGAGAGAGGAGGGGAGGGGAAAACTCTCTAACTAAAACGAGTTTTCTGAAGGGAAGGGGATACAGATAAGGACAAAATATATGCTTAAACAAAGATACCCCAAGAAAGACAGTATACTACAATTAACAAACTACACTAAACCTACTAGTTTTTTTTTTTTTTTTTAAACAGATAATAATAACAAAATATACGACCTGAGCCAGTGAGACAACCTCGCAGAAGAAGCGGCAAACGAGATCTGGGTATCTAGCGCCAGGCATCATGGGATATGGGGAGGCCTCTAGCCAGTAAACAGCTCTCAAGCTTTAGAAGATGGCCGAGTTGGAGCCGAGGATCGGCTCTGAGCCCAACCAGCAAGAATGAAGGCGAGATAGACAACTTAACATAAGAAGTTATGTCTTACCATGATGTTCCATCTGTGTTGTCGATCTTCACTTATCCTTGACTTTGGGTTCGGTTACACATCTCGGAACCAACTCAGCCATTATTCCAGCTTGCACCTTCCAAACACTCACAAGCTTAGCTTTACCCATAATGCTCTTCTCAGGATTACCTGAGATCGTGTTTGCACAAGATAGTGACAGACACTAAATAACAAATCAGAGACCACATCTGTGTTCATAAAAAGAAAATCCAATTTATTGTGGTAGATCCGTTCCACCAAGAAGACTGAAAGGCAGGGACAAGGAGAGTGGGAATGTCAAGAGTAAGTGAAGATTGAAAACACAGATGGAACATTATAGTAAGACATAACATCTTTATTTGATGTTGTCAATCTTCACTTAATCCTTGACAGTGGGACAGAGTCCCCAGCTACTTAAATCTTGAGAGGTCTTATAAAATTATATTCCTAAGCACCATCGAACCAAATGATGCTCATCCCATAGAGACCAGATCCAGCTTGTAATGAGTAATAAAGGCATGCGGGGATGCCAAAGTAGCCACTGCACAGATATAGTCTATGAAAGCTCTGGAATGAAAAACTGCAGAAGCGGCTATTGCTCTTGCAGAATGTGCCTCTACAGGACCTGGTAGGTGTACTTTTCTTTTTGTATAAATGAAGGTTATACAATCTTTAAGCCATTTAGCTAGAGTAACTTTAGAGACTCGTTTGCCCAAAGTAGTTGAAGAAAAGGAAATGAACAACTGGTCAGATTTTCTGAATTCTTTTGTTCTGTGAAGGTACAAATGTAATTGTCTATGGACATCTAGTAAATGTAGATAATATTCACCTATGTTTGAAAAACTGGGAAAAATATGGAAAGTTATATCATCTGGTTGATATTTGTCTCAGAAACTATTTTTGGTAGAAAGGATGGATTAGTTTGCAAGTACACCATGTCTTTATGGAAGGTTAGTTAAGGTGACTTGCATAAGGCTTGTAGTTCTGAAATTCTCCTGGCAGAAGTAATTGCAATCAAAAATAAGGTTTTCAAAGATAAATACTTCAAATCACAATTTGCAGGTGTCTCAAATGAGGAAAATATTAAGGACTATAGCACTAGATTCAAGTCCCAAGGTGAGGAAGGAGCACTGTAAAGAGGTCTGAGCATTAAGGTCCCTTTCAGATTTACAAAGTTTGTGGGACATTAGAGCTGTATCATTTAAACCATTATGAAAGTTGGAAATTGCAGCCAGATGTACTCGTACGGATGAAGAGGACACTCCTGCATCAAAAAGCAATGCTAAGAATTCTAAGACCTTGTCAACTGGTGCAGAGAATGGGTTGAGGTTGCTAGCCCATTTTAAAAATTTTTGTCACTTGTTATACAGTCTTCTAGTCGAAGGTTATGGGAAGCTAGAACAATTCCTTGAACTAGGGCAGTGAAACTAGTATGCCTGACAATCACTGGAACTGGAGGAGCCACACAGTGAGCTTGAGATTTTGAAGATATAGACGGAGTACCTCTGGATGGGCCAAGAGGTCTGGAGCTGGGTCCAGGGTCAAAGGTTTCTGAATTAGGTGAGGCCAAAGAAAGGGAAACCATATCTGTCGAGGCCAGAATGGGGCAATGAGAATTATCCTGTTATTTGACCTGCTGGCTTTCTTAAAAAACTGGGAAATGAGAGGTATCAGTGGAAAGGCATGCAGTAGACCAGAGGGTCAATTGTGAAGGACAGCTTCTCTCAGTGACTCCCCTGGTGGGGGAAATAGGGCAAAGTAGCTGCTGCACTTGTTGTTCAGGGGGCATACAAATATCACAGCAAAGCTGGCCCAATTGACGGAATATCCTTTCTGTCACCATAGGAATGACAGACCACTCGTGAGGCATTAGGATGCTTTTGCTCAATTTGTCCGCAGTCATGTTGGAGCTCCCTGGAATATGTGCTGTGATTAGAAAGCGGTCAGATGAAATTGCCCATTGCCATACCCTGAGGGCTTCTCAACAAAGAGGGTAAGATCTGGTTCCCCTTGTTTGTTTATGTACCAAACAACTGACATGTCTGTTTGGATCGCAGTCATTCACAAGGGAAGGGTTTCTTGGAATGCTTGCAATGCCAAGAGCACTGCCCTCTTCTCTGGAATATTGATGTGCAAATTGTCCTTTAACTGGGACCAAGCGCTTTGGACTGTCTTTCTCAGATAATGCCCCTCCACTCTATCTGGGATGCGTCCGTGGTTGCTCTGGCTTGGGGTTGAGGAGGGACAAAGGGTTGGCCTGACAAAATTTTGTTGGAGTGAAGCCACCAACTCAGGTCTTTGTTGCATGGAATGATGATCAATACCTGATGGGACATTGGCTGATTCAGTAAAGACCATTGTTACACCAACAGTCATTGTAGGATTCTCATGTGAAATCTCACAAGGGGAACTAAATGATGGTGGTTGCCATTGATCCTAGAGTTTGTAACAACAGTCTTGGAGTCACTGTTTTGCTGTGAATAATCTGGCTGACTTGCGATTTTATTCTTTGGATTCTTTATGGGGGAACAGACAAGATGCCAGTGCTTGTGTTTAATACCGCTCCTATAAATTCTAACTGCTGTGTTGGCTCTAGATAGGATTTTTTGTAGTTTATAGTGATCCCCAGCAAGAAGCAGGTTCGAAGAATGTAGTTCCTTGCCTGCAGCAGTAGATGCCTGGTGGGTGCTGTAATGAGCCAGTCATCTAGGTATGCAAACACATGGAATTATTGAAGTGAGCTGCTACCACTGCCATGCATTTGGTGAACACTCTGGGGGCTGTGGTGAAACCAAAGGAGAGGGCTCTGAACTGATAATGACTGGCTCCCAGGCAGAAATGCAGGAATCTGCTGGAGCACTTGTTCATTTTTAGAAGATAATACGCATCTTGAAGATCTACTGAGCACATCCAATTGACTTTTCCTAAGAATGAAAGTATAGACTGAACTGTAACTATCCAGGATTTGGTTTGTTGAAATGACTTGTTCAATACACTGAGATCCAAAATTGGTCTCCAGTCCCGTTTTCTTTGGCACTAAAAAGAATCTTGAGTAAACTGTGTATCCTATTTGGTCTGGTGGGACTACTTGGATGACTCTTTTGTCGAGTAGTTTTTAAATTTCTAAGACTGCTGCATCCCTCAGACTGTGTGGAAAGTCTGGGATTCGTTTTAGTTGTCTGGGATTTTTTGAAAATAGGATATTGTAACCTCTGGTTATAATTCTCTGCACCCACTTGTCTATTGTTATAGCTAGCCAGACAGATAGATGCAGGGATAATCATCCCCAGACTGCCTCCAGAGGACAACAATCAGGTCTCCATTCAGGAGTGCTGATAGGCTTTACCAGGGAACGAATCCCTGGAACCCTGACTCTGCAGGCCACCTCTACCTCTTGGATGGCGTCTTCCATTGTACTTCCCCCTCTTCCCTGGGGGGAGTCATTGCCAATTGAGTCCTGGAAAGGTCCTTGGGACTTTTTAAACCATAGCTTCCCACTCCACTGGTTCCTGGAGCAAAACCGCTGAGGAGTGGAAAAGCATACAACCACAGCAGAAAGGGTCTTTCCATCCTTTTCACATCTGACAAAAGTCTCTTTAGCTTAAGGACCAAAAAGGGATAGTCCGTCAAAAGAAACATTGATGAAAGAAGGCTTGAATTGCTCTGCAAACTCACATAAGCACATCCAGGCATGTCTCCTCATGGCTACGCCAGAACCCGCTGCCCTAGTCATCTCTTCAGCTCCTTGTGCAATGAGCCTTATGGACGAATTGCATATTGATTCAAAGGTTGCCAGCTGGGAAGCTACTGTATCCTGCACTCCCTCAGCTACGGCTCCTGTCAGAGTATCTGATAGCTCCTTTATCAGCTCTCTTTGGAGTCTCGTAAAATGTGCCATGAAATTCAAGGACCTGAGCACAAAGGTCGATGAAGCATATATGTGTTTCCAGAATCTATCTATCATCCTAGACTCTTTGTTAGGAGGATGAATAGATGGACTTTCATCAGCAAGTTCCTTTTTTGTGGCTGCAACAACTTCCATGGCATCTACTGGTATCCCTTTAGCCCAATGCTGGTGATCCTCAGGAGCTGACAAAATGCTGTCTGGTCAGGCTGGTATTGGTTCAGTGAAATCAAGAATCTTCCGAGCCCACTGTGCAATCAGTATACTTAGATTGTCAGCAGGTGGAGAGATCCAAGAGGCAGATGGTCAGGGATGGAAAGCCTGCAGATATACTGATTCCACCAAGGAAGGCTGTTGGGAATTTCAGCCACCCCTTTGCTTCAGGATCTGTAAACATCTCCAAATGAGATATCTTCTGGGGGTGACCTTGAGGAACGTTCCCCTTCATCGAAATCAGTATCTTCTGTGTAAGACATTTCAGGGGAGTCCAAGTGCTTCCTCTTGCACATCCTCTTCAATGGCACCTCCTCGGTGGGACTGGATGGGGAGGTGTCTGAAGAGGACATAACCACCATGGTTGGATCCTGAGGTTTCTGTGCCCACTGTCCCATGGCAGAGGCTGGATGTAGGTCTGGGCAAGGAAAAGGACAGTGTTGTTGGTCCGACAAGAGTGGTATTGACTGTGAGCCCACAGTGGATAAGGCCCCCCTGTAGAGGAGTAGGAGCCTGGAGCAGAGGTAGACTCCCTCAGAACTGTGATCCCTCCTGCACCGCGGAATCCACCTCCAAAGCTGAAGCAAGTGTTGAGCTCACATGTAGCAATCCCCCAAGAAGCATGGATGGCTCCAACAAAATTGGAGTGGAACCAGACTCCCTGGAACCGGCTGCAAAGCTTTGACCCCGAGAGATCTCTGACTCCAACAGAACCAAAAAGCTCAGAGCAGTTATCTGTGCTGGAGAAGCAGATCTGATCAGCACTGATACAGGCAAAACTGGGATTGTTGGTGCCAGAAACTCCAAAGGCTCATTTGGAGTCAGAGGAGGAACAAAAACAATTGAAAGGATGGGTTTGGTTCCAGAGCCAGGGAAACTAGGAACCGATGAAGTAGCTAAACCCCTCGCCAACAGGAGCTGGTCCACCAGCCTCAAAACATCGGACTCTGTGAGGATCTTGGTGGAATGGATCAAAGAGACTGACTGGGAATGGGGTTTCTCCAAGAATGAGCTTCGAGGTCGGTCTGGAAAGGGGTCCACTGATGGTGAGCATTTTGTCCTGGGCCCATTTTAAATAGAGAACTCCTTTGGTTCCAAAACAGATGGGTCCGGGGAGTGAAGTGGTACTGATGTTGTTTTATCCATAATAGTTGCAAGTGCCAAAATAGTAAGTGCACAGACTAGCACCAAGGTTTGAAATGACTTCCAGGTCAGTTCTGCAGAAACTGTGGGAACTGGGGAAGTTCTGGCCATTTTACTTGGAGGTGCCGACGAAACTGTCATAACCAATTGCCTCTTCTTGTTAGATTCCTCCTGTTTAGAAGAAGGGAAATAGAAGAAGGGGAGCCAACATTGGTTTTGGACTTAGTAGAACCAGATATGGCCTTGTTGAAGTCCCATTTAATAAGGCCTTTCAAAATTAACTTGTTTTTTCATTCTACAAGGTCCTGGTGGCTGAAGCCATGACAAATAGCACAGTCTTCTTGAAGATGCACTGGGCCCAAGCAGTAGACAAATACAGAGTGTCCATCAGAATGCAGCAATTTTCTATCACACTTCTCGCATCTTTTGAAGCCAAATGTACCTCTCGCCTTCTCTGGCATGTCAGAAAACACACACTCTCACTCACACACACACACACACACACACACACACACACACACACACACACACACATACATACATACAGAAAGAGGTAAAGGAAAAGAAAGTTTAAGTTTATATATATATATATATATATATATATATATATATATATATATATATATATATATATATCTATATATATATATATATATATATATATATATATATATATATATATATATATATATATATATATATATATATGTATGTATATATATATATATATATATATATATATATATGTATGTATATATATATATATATATATATATATATATATATATATATATACATAGCTAAGCAGAAAGAAAAATGTACTAACAATGGTATGGAAGGTTTACAGTCATGATAAATGGAAAAGTTAGGCAGGAAGAAAAAGTACCAACAATGGTACTGAAGATTTACTGGAAAGGTAAACAGAGAGAAAGTAAAAGAAAGAAAGAGGTACTACCAACAATGGTATTTGAAATAAAAAGCACTGAAAGTGTTAAAGAAACCTAAGGAGGAGCTGGGTAAGCAAAATAAGGATATAGAATAGCTAACAAAGATTTTCAATGGAAGAACACTTACAATTTAGATTTAATAAGTTCACTAGACAGCTGACAGGAAAAATGTGTGTGGCACTAAAAGTGGCAAATGAGATTGGAGGAACATTATGGTTAAAGCTAAGCTCAAGAGTTTTTTGGAAGGTGTGAGCTGGATTAATGGCCGAGTCATTTCTGAGATACAGAACTGAACCCACAGTCAAGGATTAAGTGAAAGCTGACAACATCAGATCTGCATATTTTATAGCAAAGTATTTTAGTTGTTCTTGTATGTGGTAAAGTTATTAAAGTAAACAGATGTAATTTTTTCTTCCTCATCTCTTTCATTCTTTTTGGTATTAAGAAATGCAGGCTTTACAGTGCAAAAAGAAAAGAAAGGCTACACAAAAGCATGTAGGCATTATAGTGCAAAAAGGGAAAAAAGCTAGACAAAAGCATGTTTACGCTAATAGCCTGTAACCTTGAGTTGTTCAGATGGAGTGTAAATATGTAGAGCTGAAATGTTTTCTCTTATTTTTGCATAGTTGAATGTCTGTATGAAGTCCCTTGGCTTAGTCTAATAACAAATTTTTAAGTGAAAATAAGTAAATAAGAGAAAACCAAATATAATGAAAGGTTTTCCTCTTATAATAAGTGTTTCAGCCTTTTGGGTTGCAGTAGATGACTACATTTTTATTTATTCTCTTACTTTTCCATGGAGGCAAGCTGATAATAGGGCAACAAAAGACAGAACACTGGTTTCTTCAAGGCTAAAAGTTAATGATTTCTGATGGTATGCAAGCAGTTTTCACATGGGGGGATAAAGATAAAAACAGACATCATTTACTATAAGTAGAAGCACAGGTAATAACATATGTCTTAAGCATGGATACCCTCAATCTCAAGTTAACTATGGCAGACATCTTTTTGGCAAAAATATTTCTAATGGGGGGGGTTAAACTTCATTATTTGGAGATGTACACAGTTATGTGTGTGTATTAACAGGTTACAGGCATGTTGTGGGTTGTGTTTTTTGAGTGCTTTTATTAAAACAAAAGTCTTCTTTTTGTTTTGGTCTTCTAAAATGTGTCATAGGTTCCAATGTCGGTGAGGAGAAAAAATATATAAAGGATTAACCTGCCAAACATTAATGGGTACATGCATCACAAAAGTTGGAAACAGACATTTTGAAAAGCTGGCACATATAACAGGTGAGAATAATGTCTTCTTACCATAATGACAACACTTTCCTTATTATCTTGAAATGTGAATGGTTCCTGAGGTAGAGACAAAAAGGAAATAATACTTATTTATGTTAAGAAATATACAGTGCAAAATAACAATGCACCGGAGACACAATTGGAAAAGACTGAGCATGTGAATTTGATAAACAAAGAACTTCAGGATGAATATTCTTCAGAATATCAGGGACAAAGGAAAAAGAAGAGTACTTATATTAATTGTTAGAGGAGCTCCAGTGGTGATATCAGAGGAAAAATAGATAATAATGGCAGATTTGTAGTAGTAAGGGGGTACTGGCAAGGAAGGAGGATTACTCTGGCATGTATTTATATATAACCTAAAACTGCTATCTTGGAGCTTAAGAAATTTTTGGGAGAAATACTCAGCTTTCAGCATGCAATATTATTTATAGGTGGGGACTGAAATTTGATTTGCAGCAACAAAGAAGTATCTGGGAGGCCTATAAGGGAAAATATAACAAAGAGGGTACATTTCTGAAGAAATTTATGAAAATATTTGGTATAAAAGACAAATTCATTAGCAGGAACTTGGAGACAATGTACATATTATACCTCAAGGTATAATAACTGGGCTAGACTTGACAGAAATTATATTTCACAGGAACATATCCATTTAATTGAGAACTTGGATAAACATCCAATAATTATTTCAGACCATGCACTAATAATTACTAAAATAAAACTGCAGGGCAATGAAGTAAAGAAGAGACACTGAGGCTTTCCTACCTGTTAAAATCAGAGGAATTTAAGGAATGAGTAGTGGAAATTATCTGTGAGTTATTAGGGAATATAGTAATTATTCCAGAAGTTATAGCTAGAGAGTGAGATAAAATGAAAGTGGAGTTTAAAAACAGGAGAAATAAAAGAAAAAGAGAGTTGGTTAAGAAGCAACAATAATCATTTAGAGGGGATGATAAAGTTATACTACTACAAATTAAGGGGAATCTTACAGAACAAGAATAGGTATAATTGCAGAGTGCTAAAGTGAAAACAAAGGAGCACCTGGATACTAGGTATAAGTTTAGAAATATTGCTATTTCAAGCATGGTTTCTTCAATACTCACCAGATATTACTGTCATTACTGAAACATGGCTAAAAACCCATATAGAAGATGCTGAAATTCTGTCCCTTGGGTAAAATAGAATTTGGTGTGACAGACTACACAAAAGGATGAAGTAGCTGCAATTATATATAATAATTGTCTAAGTTTCTGAACCCTCAAAACTAATGTACTGACCTTCCCAAATGCAGAACTTCGTATCTCATTTTTCAATGTTAATAAACATAAGAAGCATTGTATAGTTGCCCTCTATATACCACCAGGTAATTAATATTAGCTTGTTAGAAGAAATGCTTTATAACTACAAATATTACTAGTGAAACCATTATCTTAGGTGACGGTAACATTGACTGGTTATCTGTGACATCTAACATCCAGACTACTTGTCTTAATTTGTATGAGTTCTAAGAAAAGTCAGAGCAAATCATAAAAATTCTATCTTTGACTGGATACTTGTCTCTGACCCCAGAAAGTATGCTATCTCAGGGGTGTTACCTGATTCCCTTAGTGACCAGCACTCTGTATTCACCAACAGAGAAATCACCCACCAGCTAAAAAAAAGACTCAACACAGAACTACTCCAAAATCTTTCTAACTTTTCATCCTGATGCACTCAGTAATGTACTAAAATCTGTCAAATGGTCTCCACTCAAAACCCTACTGCTAGACAAAGCTATCAAGAAATTCAACAATATATTCACAAATGTTTTAAATAGCCTTGCCCCAACCAGAAATAAAACAGTAAACAATACTCAAACTTCCTGGCTACCTCATTCTACAAGAATTCTCACGGAAAAATGTGACAAAACACAGAAACAATGGCACAAAGATAAAATCCCTCAAACTTTACATCTATAAAAGGAGCTACACAACCTCACCAAGAAGCAAATTCATATATATATATATATATATATATATATATATATATATATATATATATATATATATATATTTGTGGGGTGGAGATGTGTGTTTGTGTATGTATGTATGTATGTGTGTGTGTGTATATATATATATTACTCTAAATCCACAAGAAATTCCGGAGCTCAGTTAAGAAAATTTTCAACCTGGTTCTCCTTCCTCACCAAACCCCTATCAGATGTTATCCCCCTCAGAAACAGCTACCAAATTTCATACTTTCTTCATCGACATCATAGCCTCTCTTACCTCCAGCTCTCTTCAACCATTCAATCTACATCAAAACTCTACCAGTCCTCGGGATGCATTGTCAGAGATCCTGAGTGGGCAGACTGGTGTAAAGAAGGAGATGATGTTTCTGAGCTATGATGTTTCTGAGCTATGACATATAATCCGAATTGCCTGGACATGGTATGGCCTTGTTGTGTCTAATTATGGTGGCTACCAAATAAGCAGTTACTAGAAAATGGAATTCAAAATTTAAATCAACAATACTAGAAGTAGTGAATATAGTGCCAGAGATAAAACAATTGGAATTGAGATGTTTAGAAAAGGGTAGGAGCAAACTACATAGGAAATAATGGGAATTGTGGGAACAATACATACAGGGGAGGAATGAGGTATAAGAAGAAGGCAGGACTTAAATAAGCTATGTAATGTTTGACTGAAAATGATTGGGTAGATTATAAGCGATGTATAATGTTTGCAACTAGAAATGTGTCAATATGGTTTGTGATGTAAAATGCTTGCAACTAGGATTGTGTCGGTGTGTTTTGTTTTTATTTATATAAATGTATGATTGCCTATGTCATAAGTGATGGTTTAATAAAGATGCTTCTTGTTTAAAAAAAGGAGCAGGAATTGAATAATTAGAAGTTATGTACTCACCATAACGTTCCATCTGAGTAGGTGTATTCATTTGTCTGCAACCTGTGGGTTATGGATCCGATATCGGATCCGAACCGGCATGGTTTACCAGCTATGGATCCAAGCTCTCAGCTCCTCCCCTCACCCATAATGCCCTGCTCTACCCTCATGACCTCAGATCGAGTTTGCCAAAAGCAAGAACACCCTGAAAAGGGTAACACAACATATGCAGGAAACTGAAAGGCCAGGGGGATAGGAGGGCGGGATGGTTGCAGACAAATGAATACACCTACTCAGATGGAACGTTATGGTGAGTACATAACTTCTAAATCTGAAGTAGGAGATTCATTTGTCTGCAACCTGTGGGACAGAGTCCCCAGCTACCTGAATCTTGGGCGGCCATCATGGAAGGATATTCCAGAGCACCGCGGAGCCAAAGGATGCTCTACCCCTAGATGCAAGATCCAACTTGTAGTGGGAAATAAAAGTATGAGATGAAGCCCACGTGGCTGCTGCACAAATATCATCTAGAGGAATCCTAGCCTTAAAGGCTGCCAAGGTAGAGACTGACCGGGTTGAATGGGCATGTACACCCTCCGGTGCGGGCCTTCCTGAAGCTTGATAAGATAATAAGATACATTGAGAAATCCAGCGAGATAGTGAGACTTTAGAAATTGGTTTGCCCAAATTAAATTTAGCAAAGGAAATGAACAACTGGTCGGATTGCCTATGACCAGCCGTCCTGTTTAGATAAAATCTAAGTTGCCTGTGAACATCTAAGGAGTGAAGCTTGTATTCACCTTTGTTTTCATATTTAGGAAAGAAAACAGGGAGGTTAATGGATTGATTAATGTTTGCTTCAGAAGCTACTTTAGGAAGAAAGGACGGGTTGGTCCTGAGGTAAACACGGTCCGGATGAAAGACCAAGTAAGGAGGTTTAGCTGATAATTCTTGGAGCTCTGAAACTCTCTTGGCCAAAGTAATGGCTACTAAGAAGGCAGTCTTGAACGACAAGAATTTCAGATCTACCGTAGCCGCCGGTTCAAGGGGGTCAAGGCCTGGAGAACTAAGGAAAGGTCCCATGGAGGAACCGCTTGTTTTACAGGGGGCCTGAGAAGAAAGGTACCTTTAAGGAAAATTTTACACAACTTGGCCGACATCAGTGGATTGGAGTCATGACCAATGTGATAATGTGAAATTGCCGCAAGTTGTACTTTGACCGTGGAACTGCTGGCACCATCGTTAAAAAGAGTGGTTAGGAAATCAAGCACCAAAGGGAGAGGAACTGTGAAGGGGTTTAGGCCTTGCCGCTCCGCCCACAAAGAAAACCGTTTCCACTTGCTATGGTAGACTTTCCTAGTGGATGGTTTATGAGCTGCCATCAGGATCGCCTTAACAGGGACGAAATACCGGGAGTCCTGATCAAGAGTGGAACTGGAGCAGCCAAGCGGTCAGCTTCAGGTTGTCCAGGTTCGGAGGAGATAAGCGGGATGGATGAGATATCAGATCCGGAATGGGATCTAGAATCCAAGGAGGATTCACAGAGTGAGACCTTAGGAAGGGGAACCAGATCTGTCGAGGCCAAAACGGAGCAATGAGAATCATTCTGCACCCCACCCGAGAGGCTTTCTGAAGAACTTGGAGCATCAGAGGCAAGGGGGGATAAGCATAAAGAAGACCGGGTGGCCAAGCATGCACCAGAGCGTCTCTTGGGGAACCTCCTGGAGGAGGTATCAGAGCGAAAAAACTGTCGCACTTGGTGTTTGAGGGAGAGGCAAAAAGATCGCAAGAAGGAGTTCCCCACCGTGCGAATATGCGTTCCGCTACTTGAGCATTGAGAGACCACTCGTAAGGGGTGAGAATGGTGCGACTGAGCTTGTCCGCCAGGATGTTGGACCGACCCGGAATATGCGTTGCTATGAGAAAGCGGTTGGTGGAGATTGCCCATTCCCAAACTCTCATGGCTTCTCGACAAAGAGGGTAAGACCTGGTTCCTCCTTGCTTGTTGATATACCAGACAACCGACATGTTGTCCAATTGAATCGCAATTGTTCCCAAGGGAAGAAAGGCCTGAAGTGCTAGCAACGCTAAGAGCACTGCTCTCATCTCTAGAACGTTGATATGCAGTAAGGTCTGTGAATCGTTCCACGTGCCTTGGACGGTCCGCCTGCAAAATGCCCCCACCCGAGGCGGGAGGCGTCCGTGGTCACCGTGGCGAGAGGGGGAGAAGCACAAAATGGGCGGCCTCCGTGGAGATCTGGCGAGTGAAGCCACCACAGGAGGGACCGCTTGCAAGCCTTGCTGATCGCAATGGGATGATGCATAGGAAGAGCAAGATACGACCACTGTACTAGGAGTGTCCACTGGAGGATGCGCATATTGAACCTGGCGAGAGGAAGAAGTGCTATAGAAGCCGCCATGGACCCTAGAGCCCTCAGGACCAACTCCGCCGGAACTGAGCTTGAGTGGAGAATGGCCCGCACCTGGAGTTGCAGATTTTGAACTCTGTCCGCAGTGAGGAAGGCTTTTAAACTCCTTGTGTCTAACCTGGCACCTATAAAATCTATGAACTGAGTGGGTGCTAGGTTGGATTTTTTTGTGTTTATAGTGATGCCCAGACGGGGAGCAAGATGGAGAAAGGAGTCTCACGCCAATAGTAGTAGATGCCTTGTTGGGGCGGTAAGGAGCCAGTCGTCCAGGTAGGGAAAGACCTGTACCCCCTGAAGCCTCAGGTGGGCCGCTACCACTGCTAATACTTTGGTGAACACCCTGGGGGCTGTGGTGAGACCAAAGGGAAGGACCCGGAACTGGTAGTGACTGGCTCCCAGCCGGAAGCGGAGAAACCTCCTGGAGCGCCTGTCCATTAGTATATGGCAGTACGCATCCTTGAGGTCTATGGAGCACATCCAGTGATTTTCTCCCAGAAGGGGGAGAACAGACTGCAGAGTGACCATTCGGAACTTCTCCTTGGGAACTGCCAGGTTCAACGGAGAAAGGTCTAAAATTGGTCTTAGATCCCCCGTCTTTTTTGGCACTAAAAAGAACCTGGAGTAGAACCCTGATCCGATCTGGTCTGGGGGGACGGGCTGGATGGCTCTTTCTTTAGCAGATGGCCAATTTCTGCCAAAGCGGCCTCCCATTGACCGGGTGGAACGTCGGGGAGGGACTTCAATTTTGGCAAGTGACGAAAGGGGATACGGTATCCTCTGGATATGATCTGGAGAACCCAGCGGTCTGATGTTATGGACTCCCATGCCGCTAGGTGCTCTGAAAAACGTCCCCCGACTGCCTCCAGAGTGGAGCAGCCGGGCAACCCCTCAGGGTTGCTGCGCGGGCCGTTCAGAGAAGGGTTCTCTGGACCTGAAGTTCCTGGGAGCCCCTCTGCCTCTAGGAAGGCGTCCTCCCTGTCCTCCTCTGCCATGGAAGGACTGGTTGTCCGGAGCAGGCTGGGATTGCTGCGACTTCCGGAACCACATCTTCTTCTGACCCTTTTGGTTCCTAGAATAGGGCCTCTGGGGTGCAGAGAAGCGGATTCCGACGGCAGACAGCGTCTTCCCGTCCTTCTTGCTCTGGGTCAAAGTGTCGCGAACAGTTTTGCCAAAGAGGGCAGAACCATCGAAGGGGGCGTTCGCAAACGACGCTTTGAAGGGCTCTGAGAAATCGCAATGACGGAGCCAGGCCTGACGTCTAGTAACTAGACCTGCCCCTGCGGCTCTAGCGGCGCCTTCCGTAGCATGGGAGAGTAGCTGCATAGAGGTATTGGTAACGGACCTCAGAGTGGCCATGCGGGTGGAGTGCAGCACTTTGTCCTCCTCCGACATGGACTCTGGGGGGGATGCAGCGTATTCTTTAATAAGATCGCGCTGCATCCTAATCACATGTGCCAGATAGTTCAGCGCCCTTACCGAGAAGGTCGCTGAACTAAACATCCGCTTCCCCAAGCGGTCCATCATCCGAGACTCCTTGCTCGGGGGATGGACTGAGGGACTCTCCTGAGCAAGTTCCCTCTTGGTGGCCGCCGCCGTCAACATGGCATCTACCGGAGGCCCCTTACTCCAATGGGCACGGTCAGCCGGGGGACTGAGGATCCGGTCGGGCCTGGGATTGGCTCCACTGTGTCCGGTTCCTTCCACGCCCTGGTGGTAATGAGGTTCACCAGGGGGTCGGCAGGAGGGACACCCAAGAGGTAGACGGGCCCGCTTCAAATGCCTCCAAGAACACGGACTCGTCCGAGGAAGACTTGGGGCAGACCACCCTTATGCGGAGCATTTCCATGATGTCTCCAAATGAGATATCCTCGGGGGGTGACCGTGGGGAGCCTTCCCTTCCTCCAAATCCGTGTCTTCCGTGAGAGACTCGGGAGTCAATGTGCCTCCTTTTGCACGTATGCTTGCGAGGAACATCCTCTGGGGGCTGTCAGAGGACTCCTCGCAAACAGTAACCTGTTCCAGGGGAACAGCTTGGGGCACAGAAGCGGGCTGTCCCAAGGGCCGGATGGTGGAAGCCTGACCCAGTGCAGAGGGAGCGGGACGGAGCTGAAACAAGTGCCGGGGTCCAGAGACCCTCAACAGGGCCCTCTCCACTACATCAAAAGCCGAAGGGAGCCGACCTCGACCAAAGGATCCGACAATCGGCTCCCCTCAGATCCGAGTGGATCGGAGCGGGCGGCGCCGGATCCGAAGGGACAGTGCGCTCCGACACAGACGGCGCCGAAGGAGCACTGATCCCCCCGGATCCGAAGCTCGGATCCAGGCTCCGAGAGGTCGGATCCGATGCACTCGAGGGCAGGGTCGGATCCGAAGTACCAAGTACTATCGGTGCCGACCCACCCCCGGCTCCGAAGCTGCTCGGCTCCAACTGCTCCGAACCCGGGTAGCGGGTCGGAGAAGGAGCAATTGGCTTGAAAAAAGGGGTCGAGCTCCCCAGAGGGGCAAGAGCACTCCCATCTGCATCTGGGCCTGGATGAACCTTCTCATCATCCGGTCCAAATCAGCGTCCGACAGGCTATAAGTTGATCTCGACGAGGCTACCGAGGTAGGCCTTGAGTGCCTCCTCGATAGCCTCGACGGAGATCGGGTCTCCTCCTCCTCAGGTCCCGGTGAAAAACACGCTGGAGACCGGAGCCGAGGAGGGGGAGAGCCAGCAGACAAGGAGGCCAGGGGAGAAGCCCGCTTGGCTGGCGGGGCCGAAACAGAGGTCTCGGCCCGCTGCTTATGGTGCTTCTCCCTCCGGTCCTTCTTCCTAGCTTCCCTCTCCTCCGAACCACTACAGGGAGGTTGAGTCCCAGGAGGAGGAGGGAGCGGAGAGGGACAACCGTGGTAACGGTTACCCCGAAGGCGGAGGCGGAGCCGAGTCCGGCAAAAGACCCGCCAAGACAAGCTTGGACCTCCACTCCTTCAATGCCCTGGGGTTGAACTATGCACAAATGGAACATCCAGATGTGAGGTGTTCAACCCCCAGGCATCTAACACACTGAGTGTGGCCATCAGCTGGGGAAAGCCTATGGCCACACTCGGAGCACTTTGAAAATACAGCTTTGGGCTGCTCAGACATCCCAAAAGCAAACAAACAAGGTTACTAAAACTAGTTAAAGTAAAGTAACAAAACCACTCAACAGGCCCAAACACACACTACGCTACCAGCGAGGGGAGGGATAGTAAAAATAAATTTTAAAGACTAAAAGTATAATAATATAAGAGGGAAACCTACACTTTCACACAACTTTCACACAAAACTTTCAAAATTAAGCACTTTAAGACTAGAAATTTCACTTAGCTGGAGAGCTGGAAAAACACAATCTGGTCACCATGCGCGGCAAACGAGATCTGAGGTCATGAGGGTAGAGCAGGGCATTATGGGTGAGGGGAGGAGCTGAGAGCTTGGATCCATAGCTGGTAAACCATGCCGGTTCGGATCCGATATCGGATCCATAACCCACAGGTTGCAGACAAATGAATCTCCTACTTCAGATTTTATGTTATGTTCCTTAGATTATATGGTATATAGCAATATATGTGAAGTATAATGTTTGTAAATATGAACTTATTAATACAGTTTGATTACTTTTATATAAATGTAAATTTGCCTGTGTCACAATTGATAATTCAATAAAGGTGTTTAAAAAAACTCTACTAGTCTTGACATCCACGCCTTCAATTTCCAGCCTGTCTCCACATCATATGTTAAAGTTACTGAAGAAACTTTAATCTTAAGCTCGCTGCAGAGTCTATAGCATACCAAGTTTCACACCTCACTGGCAGATCTATTCAAGACTCTCATGTGTAAAAAAATTATTTATTATTTCATTCCATAAAGGAGGTAACTCCTCTGACATTAAGGCCATCTGCCATCTTGTTCCCCTTTTCTAAGATCCTGGAAAAATGTATTCATAAGCAACTTATTCAGTACCTCTAGCAAAATGATCTCCTAGTCCCCAATACAACATTGTTTCCAACCAGGCCATAACACTACTAACAGCTCTCCTTAAATTTTTCCAAAACCATTAATAAGACAAAGACTAAGGAAAGTTTATCTGTTCTGTTTTTCTACATCTCTCAGAAGCTTTTCACACAGTGTCTCATGAGAAACTTCTGACTTAAATGCCCTCTCTGGGCCTTTCCAAACAAACTCTTCTATGGTTCTTTAACTACCTTGAAAGATATCAATCTGTCAAATGTCTCTCTTCTTTTTCTCCTTTTCTTCTAATTAAAGCAGGTATTTCTGAAGGCTCTATTCTTGGTCAACTGTTCTTTAACATTTTCATCAATAACCTATATACCTCATCTCAGCAAGGTTACCTTATTCAGTATGCAGATCACTAAACCCTCATCTGCTCATCTGACAGTTCACTACAACTACAATCCATGACAAAAAATGCATTCACCTCAACTGAACTGTGGCTATATCAAAACCAACTTTTACTTAGTCTCAAAAAGACTAAACTACTACTATTTTTTCCAAAATCCCATGTCAATGCTAAAAGTAACTTCTATATTACCTTTTTAAACAATGCAGCTATCGAAGTATTTACATATACCAAATTGCTTGGAGTCACCATAGATGATAACTTAAAGTTTGATCTTCACATACAAGACTGTATAAAAATGACTCAAAAGCTAGGTCTACTATATAGAGCAATACAATTCTGTACTCCTAGTAGAATCACTGTAGCATGATGAGAGGTTAGGTTATTAAGACTGCAAAGTATTTGTTAATATAGATCCTACAGGTGAAGTGCGTGGGCATAGCCATGAGTTAATGAGAAAGTGTTTGAGAGAAGACTTAAACACATGGAGGCTAGATACAGTTCTGATTGAATGTGGAATACAGTTCCATAGTTCGGATATGCAGTGTTAATATAGGGGTTGGAAGGGTGGCTTAATGGCTAAGGTGTTTGGTCCCCGGCTGTGTGCTACACGAGCTAAATGAGGAATTAAACCCACACATAAGGCAGCTGTTTAATCTCAGCCTTACCACAGGATACGTGCCCAAGGAGTGGCGTACGGCAACTGTGGTCCCACTCCACAAAGGCGGCGCCTCTACGGACCCTGGTAATTACCGCCCCATAAGCTTAACAAGTCTAGTCTGCAAAGCTATGGAGAGGATCAGAATGGAGCTCATAAACAAAGATATAGGGGACTTGCAGACATTGGACCCGACCCAGTTTGGCTTTGTCAAGGGAAGATCATGCCTTTTGAACTTGGTGACTTCTTGAAACAGTCACCAAGGCCATTGATGAGGAAAGGCAGTCCATACAGCCTACCTTGACCTTGCAAGGCTTTCGACACAATACCCCACTCGGGTATTGTAGAAAAACTTACCAGCTTAAATGTAAACCCATATGTCACAAGATGGGTTGCAAACTGGCTTAAGGACAGAACCCACAGGGTTAGAGTTGCTGGCGCTGTGTCAGACTCCAAGCCAGTCACAAGTGGTGTCCCACAGGGTCGGTCCTTGGCCCCTATTGTTCGGCATCTACTTCTCAGAAGTACAGGCCAACATGGGAGGACTTTGGCTGACAAAGTTTGCAGGCGCCTGCAAACTGGGCGCCATAGTGGAAAGTGCATCGGACACGGATATCCTTCAGAAGGGACTCACGGAAACAGATAGCTGGTGCCAGAGCCATGGCCTGAAGTTAAACACCAAAAATGTATAGTCATACCCTTCGGGAAAAACAAGGTAACCCCAAGCTACCATATAGGTGGCAATCCACTAAGCACAGAAGAGGTTATCAGGGACCTGGGGACCCAGGTTGACAGTGGCCTTTCCTTTGACACTCCCATTGCTAAAGTGGTTAGAAAGACCTTCTACATTGCCCACCTGATCATGAAGGATTCACATCCAGATCTAGTGAGGTCATTGTTCCCCTGTACTCTTCACTTATCAGACCAATGATCGAGTACAATGCCCCATTCGGGATGTATCTCACCCGACATCTGCAGCAATTGGAGAGACCCCAAAAGTTCCTCACCAAAAGGATAAAGGACTCCAAAATCTGTCATATGCTGCCAGATTGAAGAAACTCCAGCTCTATTCAGTCGCATACCGTCTGCTCAGAGGTGACATGTGCCTGACATACAAGGCCATGTCCAACCGAATTAATGGACATGCTCCACCTCAAAAATCCAAATCCACCAAAACCACTAGAGCAAGCGACTTAAACCTTAGCACGGATATAAATAGGACGTGCTGGAGGGATAGATTTATCACTCAGAGACTCCCTATGCTGTGGAATAAAATCCTGGTCCATGTGAGGCAGAGCACCTCGCTGACTCTGTTCAAGAGAAATCTAGACCTGTGGATGGGAGATTGTAGGTTTACCCCGGGAATCATATCTGTGTCACTGCTGGACAGAGGCACAACAAACTAATGGGCACAGTATTTTTTTCATATAAGGGGTGGCGTAAGCCACAAAAATTTGGGCTAGGCTTATAAATGCCTTAGGGCAGATAGCCTAGTATAAACCTATGAACCTATGAACAAGGTGCAGGGTTTGAGTCTCACAAGGGATAATTGGCTAAGCTTAAAATGGCTCGCAAGGGCAGTTAGCTTAGTACTAAACTATGAACCTATAAACATTTATATGTTATCCTGTCTTCTCTATGGCTCACTTATTTTGACTAAAATCCAGAACTCTCTTAAATCACAACTGGAGCAATGCTGTAGTAACATAGCAACATTTGCAGCTAACCTGCCACATAAAGCTCATCATTGCTCTGCATTATGTGCTGTCAACTGATTACAGCTCCCACATCAACTAGTCCATACATAACTTCTTCTAATACATAAAATACTATATATCCCTCTAACTGCCCTTCTGTCTCCTCAGTACTTCATCACTTTCTCCCAAATTGGCCACTGTGGTCACAAGACAAAAACCTGCTTATAATCTATAAACCAAAAAAGTATGGGGCAAAGTTTATACTCACACTGCATATCCGAACTATGGAACTGTATTCCACATTCAATCAGAACTGTACCTAGTCTTCTCTCAAACAATTTCTAATTAACTCATGGCTATGCCCACGCATTTCACCTGTAGGATCTATATTAACAAATACTTTGCAGTCTTAATAACCTAACCTCTCATCATACTATCTTTCCATACCTTTCAATACCTGCCCTCTCCCCACTCTTATGGCAGACTTGCATTCTTTTATTTTTATTTCCTAGCATAGTACACTATACTTTTAATACATTTGTACACACTGTCATATTTACTGATAATTTTTTGTTAATTTTTTTTTACTTCACTGGTGTCTCCTCGTGCATTATTGTATCCTATGTATTCCACTATCAAACTGTATGTATATATACTTTTTTAATTACATTATTTATGTTATTTAACTCTGGAATTTTCTCACCAGGCCTTCTCTGAAAATGGGAATTTATTACGCAGTCAGACTTTATCAGTAAGCAAATGTCAATAAATAAACAAATAAATAAATAAACTGTTTTTTTTTTTTTAAATAACTCCAGGGAGCAAAAACTTTTGGCACAATGACTTAGGCAACAGAAAGTAGAAAGGGTTGTTGCCACACTTGGGAAGCCTATGACAAGAAAAATAACCAGAGATCCTGGAGAGGTATTAGAGCTATTTCTGTATAAAGCAGAGAAGTGGGGAAATCAAGAAAAAGCCCAAATGGAAATATTTATGAAATACTTAAATATGCCAAGGTTAGAGGTAGATGAGGCTCAATAACTAACAATTAAGATAGGAGGAAATGAGATAGAAACAGTAAAGTATAACCAATCTACAGGAAAGTTTTCAGGAACATATGAAATTCTGATGCAAGTTTGGAGGAGGGAAGAAAGTGATAAAGATCTGAATTCTTTTGTTTGACAGTATTTAAAAAAAAGGAAAAGCACCAATATCTCAGGAAAAAGCTATAATGGCTGTACTACCTAAAGTCTGTAAAGACCCATCTGATCCAGCTTCAGAGAGGCCCGTTTCAATTTGTAAACTGTTTATATCTGTAATGGCTAAAATAATGGCAAAAATGATGCCAAACCTGATAGGTATGGACTGATGTGGTTTTGCCGAGGGGAGGCAAACATTTGACAACATTAATAGTACAACGATGATCCACAGGGAAGCAGAATGTAAGAAAATACTGCTGTTATTGGTGGATCATAATGCAGGCAAAGGATTCAATGGAGTAAGCTGAGATTTTATGAGTAGGGTAATGGAAGCATTTGCATTTCCTGATGCAAGTAATGTTAATTAGAAGGATATACGAGGGATTGGAGACAAAAATCAAAGGAGGACAGTTCCTCTCTGATATGGTCTGTCTAAACAGATGAAAACAGGCAGAGGTGTCCTCTTTCCACTTTATTATTTGCATTATATTTGGAACCACTGGCAAAGAAAATAAGGGACTCAGAAATTCAAGGATATAATTGGTGTGGTGTTCAAGAAAAGTTGGCTTTATTTGCAGGTGATACTATTTTATACATGACAGAACCACAAAAAATATTCTGAGACAGTCCCATTTTTTACATAAAATTAATGAAGATAAATCATTAGTTATGTACTTAACATAACTTGGTAACTATGTTTTCCTTCTCTGATTCTGCTTTACTGATGGGTTATGGATCCAATTCTCGGATCTGACTCAGCTGCCTTCAAGAGACTTTAGCTTCTAGGCTTGAGCTCTTCCCTTACCGATAATCCTCTGCCCCTAGCTCTACCTCCTCAGGTCGAGTTTGCTGCCTCTAACAGAAAGTAGACAGAAGTAAAAAAGGAACCAAGGGCACAACCCGGAATGTAGGTTCCAACTATGTCTTCTTCAGATTCTCTAAAAAGCAGATTTCTTTGAAGGGGGATGGCTGGGTGGGACGATTAAGCAGAATGAGAGAAGGACAACACAGATACCAAACAGCACATAAAAAGAAGTTATGTACTTACCATAACGTTCCATGTGAGTTGTACATCTCGCCTTTTTGTTCTTACAAACAGGTCCGGAGCCGATCCCTCGGCTCCGAGTCGGCCGCTTTCCAAGCTGAAGCTCTCAGATAAGCTCGAGACCTAGTGAATATCCCATAATTCCCTGCTGTAACTCCCCAGATCTAGCAAGCTGCAACGCAGGAAACCAAGGAAAGGTACCAACCCCCTGAATCGTGAATTCCAGCAGAAAACAGGAATAGAGGAAGGAGGCAACCTGCCCAAGGATAGGCTGATCTAAAAATGACCAAACTGACCTCCCTGCTAAGGCAACCATCACTCTCCACGGAGGGGGACAGAGGGAGGGATTGTAAGAACATAAAGGCGAGATGTACAACTCACATGGAACGTTATGGTAAGTGCATAACTTCTTTATGTGAAGTTGTACTATCTCGCCGTTTTGTTCTTACAAATGGGTAGCGTCCCAAGCACCCTAATACTGGGTGGCTCATGGGAGAACATTCCTGAGCACAGTGGAACCAAAGGAGGCCGTCTCTGGAAGCCCTGTCCACTTTATAGTGAGTGATGAATGTGTGAGGCTTAGACCATGTGGCAGCTGCACAGATAACATCTAAAGGCAAACGGGCAGCATACGCCAGGGATGTAGACACCACCCGGGTAGAATGGGCTTTAATGTCAGAGGACAATGACTGATTGGTAGACGCGTAAACAAATTTGATACAGTTAGCCAGCCATCTGGATAAAGTGGTTTTTGAAACTGCATGTCCATTCCTGTTATCAGCGAATGAAGCAAACAGCTGTTCAGTCTGTCTGAAATCCTTAGTACGGTCAAGGTAGAACCTTAGCTGACGGTGCACGTCAAGCTTATGCAACATATATTCTAGTTTGTTGGTGTGACGTCTGAAGAAGGTAGATGGATTGATTTATGCTGCTCTCTGAGCACAATTTGGGAAGAAAAGTGGAGTTAGTCCTAAGAGAAACTCTGTCTGGGTGAAAAATTAAATATGGCGGTCTGGAGGACAATGCCTGCAGTTCAGACACTCTACGTGCGGAAGTAATGGCTACCAAGAAAATAGTCTTCCACGAAAGGAATTTCAGATGGCATGAAGAGGCTGGTTCGAACGGGGAAAGCATCAATTGTGATAATATGAGATTTAAATTCCAGGGAGAAATAGGGTGTCTAACCGGTGGTCTGAGGTGATGGGTTCCTTTTAGAAATGCTTTACAAAGCCTATGCGCCATAATGTTAGATCCGTCACATCCTACATGAAAGTTTGAGATAGCAGCCAATTGTGCTCTTATGGTGGCAGCTGCTGAGCCCTTATTGAACAATGAGGATAAAAACTCCAGAATGATATGAATTGGTGCCACAAATGGATCAATGTTGTAGCAAGCAACCCAATGTACGAATCATTTCCACTTACTATTGTATAATTTCCTGGTAGACAGTTTGTGAGAAGAAACTATGATATGCTGGACGGTAGGGGACAAATCAGTAGACCTGGCTAAAGTGGGAATTGGAGCAGCCAAGCTGTCAGATTTAGGGAGAGAAGGGAAGGATGAAGAACTCCCGACAAATGGGTCAGCAGGTTCGGCACTGGGTCCAGGATCCACGGTTCTTCCAGTTGATATTTCTGCAGAAAGGGGAACCAAATTTGTTGAGGCCAAGATGGGGCTATCAATATAACTGTCCTTCCTAGACATTTGGCTTTCTGAATAAATCTGGGAATTAAGAGGATCGGTGGAAAGGCATAAAGGAGACCCGGGAGCCAATCGTGCATGAGTGCGTCCCTTGGTTTTTTCCCCGGTGGGGAATAAAGGGCAAAGTAACTGCTGCATTTGGCATTCATTGAGGATGCAAACAGGTCGCAGCAAGGCCGGCCCCATCGGAGGAAGATCTGTTCCACCACACTCTGTTTTAGAGACCACTCGTGAGGCAGCAGCATAGCCCTGCTTAAACTGTTGGCTATCACGTTGAAAGATCCCGGGATGTGCGTTGCTGTCAGAAAACGTCCGGTGGATACAGCCCACTGTCATATTTTCAGGGCCTCGTGGCATAGGGGATAGGACTTGGTTCCTCCTTGTTTGTTGATATACCAGACTACCGACATGTTTTCCGTCTGGATGGCAATTGTACCTAGAGGTAGGGAGTGCTGAAAGTGCTGCAGCGCTACGAACACTACTCTCATCTCCAGGACATTGATATGCAAATGAGTCTCCATAACCGACCAAGTGCCTTGGATAGTGTTTCCCTGAAAAAGCCCCCCCCCCACCCTATCAGGGAAGCATCTGCGGTCACTGTGGCTGCGGGTTGGGGAAGAATGAGAAGTTATGTACTTACCATAACGTTCCATGTTAGTTGTCTTCTTCTCGCCTTCTTTCTTGCTGGATGGGTTCGGAGCCAAACCTCGGCTCTGACTCGGCCTATTACTAAAGCTCGAGAGCTATTTTTACCGGCTCGAGGCTATACTATGTCCCATAATGCTAGGCGTCATATACCCAGATCTTGTTTGATAGCTAACACTATGGACATACATGTCCCACCACAAGAAAAGAGTAAATCTATGAAATATATGTAAAAATAAGCTCTTCTACATATATCTCTTACAACGGCTACCAAAGGGAGAGCAAGAGAGCTAGCTGAGAAGATAACTCTGGTGACAAAAGATGTCTCACAAGACACTCTAGGTCTTTCCAGGCAAGGGGGATGGAGGGTGGGACGCAAGAAAGAAGGCGAGAAGAAGACAACTAACATGGAACGTTATGGTAAGTACATAACTTCTCAATGTTAAGTTGTCAATCTCACCTTCATTCTTGCTGGATGGGACAGCGTCCCTAGCACCTTAGTCCTGGATGGCTCAATGGAACAGACTCTTGAGTACAGTGGAGCCAAAATCAGCCCGACTTCTGAAGGAGATGTCCAGTTTGTAATGAGAAATGAAGGTATGAGGGGAGGCCCATGTGGCCGCTGCACAAATAGAATCCATTGGTAACCTTGCTTGAAAAGCTACTGAGGAAGCTAATGCTCTAGTTGAATGAGCTCTAGGCTTGGTAGGGGGTTCCTTATGCCTCAATTGATAGATTAACGTGATAAGAGAGGTCAACCATCTGGACAAGGTTACTTTAGAAACTGGAAGGCCTTGCTTTCCTTCCGCGTAAGACAGGAAGAGCTGTTCTGATTTTCTCGACTGTTTTGTTCTATCAAGATAGAAGCGTAGTTGATGGTGGATGTCTAAACAATGTAGTCTTCTCTTGGCTCTATCAGTATAATTTGGGAAGAAGACTGGGAGATCAGTAGTCTGATTAAGATTTTTTTCAGAGAGTACCTAAGGTAAAAAGGAAGGATTAGTCCTAAGAGACACTCTATCTTTGTGAAAAACAAGATAATGGGGGCGCACAGAGAGAGCTTGTAGTTCCGAAACCCTTCTGGCTGAGGTAATGGCTACCAAGAAAAGTGTTTTCCACGAGAGCAGTTTTAACGAGCAGGAAGCAACTGGCTCAAAGGGAGGCAGAATTAAGGAAGACCGTACCAAATTAAGATCCCACGGTGGAGGAGGGTCTTTAACCGGGGGCCTAAGTAATAAGGTTCCTTTCAGAAAGGCTTTGCAAAGCTTGTGGGACATAATACTGGTCTCTGACAAGCCAACGTGGAAATTTGCAATAGCCAACTGGACCCTGATAGTGGCTGAGGAAGAGCCCGTTTGGAAAAGCTCCGCCAAAAACTGAAGAACTGTTTTGGACAGGAGCTGTGAAAGGGTCCACTTGATTTCTCCTTGCCCAAATAGAGAAACGCTTCCATTTACTAGCATACGTCCTTCTGGTGTTAGACTTGTGAGAAGCAAGGATGATATCACGTACTGACTGAGAAATTAAGGGAAGCCTGGCTAGGGTTGGAAGTGGAGCAACCAAGCTGTGAGGTTGAGAGATGGAAGGGATTGGTGCAGCCCGCCCGATTGATGGGTCAGAAGGTCTGGCACTGGGTCCAGATGCCAGGGCTGCTCTAGTAGACGACATTGCAGGAACGGAAACCAAACTTGTCGGGGCCAGTAAAGGGCAATGAGGATCATCTTGGATATCAAGGCAGTTGCTTTCTGGACTAACTGAGTAATTAAGGGAAAAGGGGGGAAAGCATATAGAAGACCCCGGGGCCAATCGTGGACTAGAGCATCTCTGGGAGGAAGACCCGGAAGAGGAAAGATGGTGAAGAAATCCTGACACTTGTTGTTTTGAGGGGTTGCGAAAAGGTTGAAGCAAGGCTGATCCCACCTTCTGAATATTTGTTCTGCTACTAGCTGGTTGAGAGACCACTCGTAGGGCATGAGAATGGCCCTGCTCAGTCTGTCCGCTATGACGTTGGACTTCCCCGGAATATGCGTTGCTACCAGAAACCATTGAGAAGAGGTCTCCCACTGCCAAAGTCTGAGCGCTTCCCGACATAGGGGGTAGGACCTGGTTCCACCCTGCTTGTTGATGTACCACACTACAGATATATTGTCTGAATTGCAATCGTCCTGGTGGGTAGAGAGTTCTGAAGGGCCTGCAATGCCAAAAGTACTGCTCTCATCTCCAAGACATTTATGTGCAGGTGGCACCCGAAGGGTTGCCATGTGCCCTGGACTGTCCTGCCCTGAAAATGCCCCCCCCCCCGATCAGGGAGGCATCCGTTGTCACGGTGGCAACTGGAGTGGGGAGAATAACAGGTCTGCCCAGGAGCACCTGAGGTGAGACCATCCACCACGAGAGGTGTCTCTTACATGACTGAGTGATGAGAATGTTGTGAGACATGGGAAGCTGCTGAAAGAACCATTGGGAAAAAAGCATCCACTGCAGTAGCCGCATATGAAAACGAGCTAGGGGGAGCAAGGTGATTGTTGCTGCCATTAGACCAAGTGTTTTCAGTGCAAATCGGGCTTGGACCCTGTCCTCCTGTAGTAGGATTTGAACATGGCTGCGAATGTCTGAAACTCTTTGTGTAGGTAGTTTTGCTGACAACTCCACTGTGTTTAACACGGTGCCTATGAAGGTAATATGCTGACAGGGCGACAAGACAGACTTTTCGAAGTTTATAGAGATGCCTAGCGCTTTGCACGTTTGCACAGCGTAATCCCTGGTTTGAAGTAGCTGGTGCCTGGTGGTGGCAGTAAGGAGCCAGTCGTCTAAATATGGAAACACCTGGAATCCTCGTTGTCTCAGGTGAGCCGCAACCACTGCCATGCATTTGGTAAACACCTTGGGGGCTGTGGTGAGGCCAAAGGGCAGGGGTCCATATTGGTAGTAACTGGCTCCCAGCCGGAAGTGGAGAAACCTTCTGGAGCGCCTGTTCATTTTGATATGGTAGTATGCATCCTGAAGATCTGTAGAGCACATCCAATTGTCCTGACCCTGAAAGGGTAGAATGGACTGTAGCATGACCATCCTGAACTTCGTTCTTTGAACAGACTTGTTCAGCCTGCTGAGATCCAAAATAGGTCTCCAGTCGCCTGTCTTTTTTGGTACCAAAAAGAATTTGGAGCAGATTCTGGATCCTTGTTGTTCTGCTGGGACTGGCTGGATGGCCCTTTTTGACAGCAGCTTTGAAATTTCTGACGCTGCTTGATCTCTCAGACCGGGTGGAACGTCTGGAAGAGGCCCTTTTGGTTGTTGCAGGGTGTGGATAAAGGGGATTCTGTAACCCTCGGATATGATCGACCGTGTCTTGCGTAAGGGAATGCCAGGCTTCTGGGTACAGTGAAAGTCTTCCCCCGACTGCCTCCGAAGGTGGACAGTCGGGCAGCTCCTCAGGGGTGCTGGAAGGGTTTGTCAGAGAATGATTCTCTGCTACCCTGATTTTACGGACCCCCCCCTGCCCCTAGGGCAGCATCTGTTATTGTTCCCTCCTCTGCCTCTGGAGGGGAGCTCACCACGTGCGTCAGGCAGTACTCCCTGGGGTTTACGGAACCACATCTTTCCGCCCTTTTGACCCTTAGGGTATGGTCTAGAAGGGGCGGAAAAACGGACTCCCACGGCAGAGAGAGTCTTGCCTTCCTGCTCACACCTAGTCAATGTATCCTTCACTTGAGGTCCAAACAGGGCAGAACCGTCAAAGGGGGTGTTAGTGAAGGACGCCTTGAAGGGGTCAGCAAAGTTGCAAAGCCGCATCCAGGCATGTCTCCTTAGAGCAACGCCCGTGCCTGTGGCCCTACTCGCTCCATCAGCTGCATAAGAAATGAGCCACATGGAGGAGTTGACAATAGAGTTCAGGGTCCCCAGCTTGGAGTTGATCTTTTCCTGAGACCCCACAGCTGTTGGGTCCTGTAAGGTATCACCCAGTTCTTTAAAGAGGTCTCTCTGAAGACGGGTGAAATGGCACAAGTAATTCAGTGACCGCATGGCAAAGGTCGCTGAAGAAAACATCCACTTGCCATACCTATCCATAGTCCTAGATTCCTTATTAGGAAGATGAACAGGTACTGAAGGGTCAGACAACTCCTTCATAGTGGCTGCTGCCACCACCATGGCATCAACAGGGACGCCCTTAGAGAGAAACTGCTTGTCTGCCGGGGCTGTAATAAATTTTGTAGGCCTCCGGGGAGTTGGTTCCATAGTATCCGGAGCCGTCCACGCCTTCCTAGCCACCACCTCTATGAGTGGGTCGAAAGGCAGGGACACCCAGGAGGTGGAAGGGCGAGAACCAAACGCATCCAGGTACACCGACTCGTCCTCGGAAGGGTTGAGGGCGGACCAGTTCCCCCTCTGTTTAAGGATCTCTAGGATGTCAGAAAAGGAGACATCCTCAGAGGGGGACCTTGGGGACCCTTCCGAATCATCCAGGTCGGTGTCAGATGTCACTGACTCAGGGGAGTCGACATGCTTCCTCTTGCATGTACTCTTCCGAGAGGGCTCACCTGCAGGATCAGGGGAGGCCTTGGAAGAGGAGGAAACGCCCAATGGAGCGGCCTGGAGCGTCGGTTCTCCGCGCTTGGGTTCAGGAGGGTAGGCAGGGGCCGAAGCAGGCACCGTGGAGGGAGGGGCCGATGAGGCCGACCGTGGCACTGGTATGGGAGCCAGCACACTCCTCATGACCTCAAAGGCACCCCTGTCAGGCAGGGAAGAGGGACCCAGCTCCGAGGAGATGAGAGCTCCTCCCAGCACCGAGAGGGACGGCTCCAAGGCCGATGTTGGGGCCGAACTCACCTGCGCCAAGGCTCCGAGAGGGAGAACGGGGTCAGACAAGGGTCCGATGCCGCTCGCCCCCTTGGAGCCGAAGAGGGAGTCTCGATGCCTGGATCCCTCCAAGGACGGAGCCAATGAAGGGATCGGAGCCGACGAAGGAACCGATAATGGAGGGATCGGTTCCAACGCCCCAACGGTACTAACCTCGACGACCTCCGGCTCCGAACTCAGCAAAGTAGTCAGAGGAGGAACTTGAGCAGGCGTTGGGGTAGCCCCTGTCTGTTGAGACGGGCTATGCAATAACTGGGCCAGCGCCTGCGACTTTAAAAGCCTGCTAACTACCCTCTCGAGGTCATGGTCCGAGAGCCTGGAAGACCTGGAGGAGTGAGACCTATGGCTCCGCTCCAACAGCAAGGGAGACTTCGGAGCCGATCTAACCGACTCCAGTGAAGGAGACCTGGAGCATTTTCGGCTTGGGGACGGCTCCGACACCAAAGCCGGAGCCGACTGAGGCCTCGATAAATTGGTTCCAGCTGGAACCGACAAGGCAGAAAAAGGACCGCTCAGCGCTGGCTCCGAACATGGAGCCGATGATTTGGTGGGCTTTGAAGGTTTTCCGAAGATAGGCTTGGGCGGAGAACCTTCAGGCTTTAATAAACCTCTGAGAATGAGCTTATTTCTGCATTCCTGCAGGACTCTGGGGCTAAAAGCGTGACAGATGGAACAAGAGTCCTGCAGGTGCAGAGGGCCCAAACAGTACACACAAGAAGTGTGACTGTCTGTCAGAGACATCTTCTGACAGCACGAGTCACACTTCTTGAATCCCGATACCTTGGTATCTTTGGACATGATACCACAGGGACGAGACAAAGAATCTACACAAGAACACTAACACACTCAACAAAAAAATTAAGTTAAGCTAACTAGTAAAAAGAAGACAGAAATTCCACACACACACACTAAGGGGAAAACTGCACTAACTACTGAAGGGAGGGTTAGGCCCGTCCACCTTAAGGGTGGAAAAAGGGTAGGGAAAACTACAGAAAAAGGGTAGGGAAACTAGTCGCTACTCTCTGAACAGTAATTAAATAAACTAAAGAGAAAAATATATAAGAAAAACTAACTGTAGATACAAAATTTTTAAATACGACCTGGAGCCAGAGAAAACGTAACCTCGTAGCTGAAGCGGCAAACGAGATCTGGGTATATGAAGCCTAGCATTATGGGACATAGTATAGCCTCGAGCCAGTGAAAATAGCTCTCGAGCTTTAGTAATAGGCCGAGTCAGAGCCGAGGTTCAGCTCCGAACCCAACCAGCAAGAATGAAGGCGAGATTGACAACTTAACATCAAAGGGACGACCGATTGTCACATGGTCGCTGATTAACCACCAAGTGAGATCTTTCTTGCAAAGAGTTGTCAGTCGAATCTCGTATGATATAGGTGGACTCTGGTAGGACCATTGAGCAAAAAGTAGCCATTGTAATATCCGCATGTGCATTCGGCCTAAGGGAACTGCTATCAAGGCCGCCGCCATTGTGCCCAAAAGTTGTAGTATCTGTGATGCCGGTGCTTTGTCGAGAACTAGAAGGCTGGATAACTGATCCCTCAATGAGACAATTCTGGATTGAGGCAACTTGATTTTTTAGTTGACGGTGTCTATTTCTGCTCCTAAGAAGGTAATATGCTGCGAGGGCAATAATGCAGATTTCTCAAAATTTAGAGTGATACCTAAACGAGAACAAAGATGTATTAAGTAGTCTCTTGTCCGCAGAAGTTGATACTTGGTGGTGGCGGTAAGGAGCCAGTCATTCATATATGGAAACACTCGGAATCCTAGTCGTCTCAGATGAGCCGTAACCACTGCATGCATTTGGTGAACACCCTGGGGGCTGTGGTGAGACCAAAGGGCAGGGCTCTGAATTGGTAATGACTGGCTCCCAGCCGAAAACGCAGATGATCTCTGGATGCTCTGTCCATTTTGATATGGTAGTATGCATCCTTGAGATCTATAGAGCACATCCACTCCCCCTTTGACAAAAAAGGGAGGATTGATTGCAGCATGACCATCCAGAACTTCTCCTGCTTTACAAAGGGGTTGAGCCTGCTGAGGTCTAGAATGGGCCTCCAGTCCCCCGTCTTCTTTGGCACTAAAAAGAACCTTGAGTAAGTTCCGAATCTTCTTTGGTCTGCCGGGACTGGCTGGATGATTCTTTTGTCTAGAAGATTTTGAATCTCTATCTCTGCTAGTTTTCTCAGACTGGGTGGAACATCTGGACTTTTTGCAAATACAGGGGGATTTTTTATAAAGGGAATGTGGTAACCTCTGGTAATGATGCTTTTCACCCAGGAATCTGTTGTGATGTTTAGCCAGGCATTTGGGTGTAAAGCTAAGTGACCCCCGACTGTCTCCAGAGTAGAACAGCCGGGCTTCCCTTCAGGAACGCTGATAGGGTTTGCCAGAGAACTGGTCCCTGTCACCCTGGTTTTGCGGACCACCTCTGCCGATTGGACGGCGTCTTCCATTTTGACCTCTTCCTCTGCCTCTGGAGGAGGTATCTGTAGGTGTGTTTTGGAAAGCTTCCTGAAGTTTCCGGAACCACATTTTCCCACTTCGTTGCCCTTTGGGGTACTGTCTGCTTGGAGTGGAAAAATGGACTCCGATGGCAGATAGTCTTTCCTTCTTGCTCACACCTCATAAGTGTCTCCTTAACTTTTGGACCGAACAAGGCCAATCCGTCAAAAGGGGTGTTTACAAAAGAAGACTTAAAGGCTTCTGCGAAGGCGCATCCAGGATTGTCTCCTAATACCTATCGCTGAACCCGCCGCTCTACTCGAACCTTCGGCAGCATATGAAATGAGCCGTATGGATGAGTTGACTATGGAATTTAGGGTGTTGAGTTGTGCATTCACCTTGTCAGAGATTGCATCAGCTACATTACCCTGAAGAGTTTCTCCTAGTTCTTTGAGGAGATCTCGTTGAAGACGTGTGAAATGAGTTAGGTAGTTTAGCGATCTCATGTAAAATGTCGCCGAACTGAAAATGCGTTTTCCATATCTGTCCATAGTCCTGGAATCTTTATTAGGAGGATGGACAGTAGAAGAAGACTCCGACATCTCTTTATTAGTGGCCGCCGCCACCACCATAGTATCTACCGGAACTCCTTTTGTCAAGAAGGACTTGTCTGATGGTGCAGTAATGAACTTATTAGGCCTCCAAGGGACTGGTTCCATGGTGTCAGGAGACTCCCATGCCCTTCGAGCAACTAGTTCCTTTAGTTCATCGAAGGGCGGAGTAACCCAAGAGGTGGATGGTTGAGATCCAAAGGCCTTCAGGAGAACCAACTCGTCCTCAGTAGGGGCAAAGGACTGCCAATCCCCTCTCTGTTTCAGGATTTCTAAAATGTCTGAAAATGAGACATCTTCCGAGGGGGACCGTGGGGACCCTTCTGATTCCTCCAAGTCAGTATCTGATGTAAGAGATTCCTGAGGGGAATCTAAATGCCCCCTCTTGCACAGTTTCTTCCCAGGCACTTCCTCGGTGGGAGCTTCCGGAGAAGTATCTAGGGAGGAGGGGTCACCCGAAGGGGATTCCTGAGGCCCTGGATCTCAACGCTTAGGAGGGATCTGAGGAGAAGAGGTAGAATGAGGCCCTTTGGGAAGAGGTGAAGACAAAACCTTCCTCATGGCATCGAAGGCGCCAGAATCCCGATTCGAAGGATCGATCGGCTCTGAAGAGATCGGTCGATCGCTCCGAACCGAGACCCCACGCTCCAAACCAGAGGACGGGGCCGAGGACATCTGCGCCGAAGCACCGAGCGGTAGAGTTGGAACCGAAGTGTCGGTTCGACTCTCATGACCGGAGTCGACGAGTGACTGTCGGTCCCAAGGTTCTTCCGTCGGTACCGAAGAAACCAAGGTTGATGGAGCTGAGGGAAGAGGATCGAATCTCGGCTCCATAGGTTCTACTAGCATCGGTTCCGTCAGCACCGGCTCCGAAGATTTGATGGGTTTCGGAGGAGGAGGAATGGAGGAAACAAGAGGCAAATTCGGCTCCGAAGTCACTTGACTCGAAGCAGATAACATTTTGGCAAGGGCCGGGTTCTCCAATAACCTTTTCACCACTCGATCCAGATCCACATCAGATAATTTGGAGGAGTGTGAAGAGTGATGGGTCGAAGGAGCCAAAGAATGCACTGACTGGAGGTTAGGTGATTGGGGTGCATCGAATATCGGCTCCACCACCAGAGATCAAACAGGCGGATCGATAGTCGGTCCCAAGGTCTGTGGAACCAATATTCGAATCATGCCAGAGGTACTCTGAGCCGGAGACTTAGGCTCCGAAGATCCTCTAGAAGACTTAGACCCCTTCAACGTCTTAGAAGAGAGGTCAGCTTTTTCAAGAGAGGCCTGAAAATCCGGTTTTAGAAGCCCTCTATCTACCAACTTTCTTCTTCTTTCTAGCAGAACTCTAGCACTGAAGGAGTGGCAGATAGAGCAGACTTCTTGCAAATGTACAGAGCCAAGACAATACACACATGTGTTGTGGTTGTCAGTAACGGACATCTTCTGTCCACAACCACATCTCTTAAAACCTGACTTTTGTTTTTCGGACATACTAAAGTCCCACAAAAAAAACACAACAAATAACCTTAAGTATTCTACTATATATACAAAAGAGAAGCACAGATTAAATAATCCTAAGATATTATAAATCTTAACTACTTGAAAAACACTCCACAGCACACTTGACTAAAATATGTATATATTAATATAATGACAGAGCCCTGTCAACTACTAAGGAGAAAAAAAACCCTTCAACTACTAAATTACTATAAAAAATCTACTCTACCAAACTAACTAATTTAACACTATCGAAAAAGGATAAAATCTTAAACTACAAAAAATATTTAAATAAGAAAAGTTTTCACTGGCCTGAGCTTCACTCTTGAGAGCTTGCGATCGTTGCAGTGGCAAACTAGATCTGGGGAGTTACAGCAGGGAATCATAGGATATCCACTAGGTCTCAAGCTTCTCTGAGAGTTTCAGCTTGGAAAGCGGCTGACTCGGAGCCGAGGGATCGGCTCCGAACCCGTTTGTAAGAACAAAACGGCGAGATAGTACAACTTCACATCTAATAAATAAAGAAGTTATGTACTCACCATAACATTCCATCTGAGTAGTTAGACTTCATTCTTCTGCACATATGGGTATTCGGATCCGATTCGGATCCAAGCCGGCAAAATTTTTACAAGCATCAGCTCCGAGCTCCAGGCTCCTCCCCTACCTATAATACATCACTTCCTCCTGACTAACCCCAGATCGAGTTTGCTGTCACTAACTAGCAAAGTAACCCACAATCCAAACAGGATAAGACCTGAATAGTGAGGGGGATGGAGGGGAGGGAAGGTGCAGATGAATGAAGTCTAACTACTCAGATGGAACGTTATGGTGAGTACATAACTTCTTTATCTGAAGTAGTTAACTTCATTCTTTCTGCACATATGGGACAGAGTCCCCAGCTACTAGTATTCCTGGGAGGCCCTTATGGAAGGATATTTCTGAGCACCACAGAGCCAAAGGATGCTCTCCCTCTAGAAATCAAATCTAATTTATAAAGAGAGATAAATGTATGCGAATTGGCCCACGTGGCTGCCGCACAGATATCATCTAAAGGTACTTGTGACCAGAAAGTTGCAGAAGTGGCCATTGATCTAGTGGAATGAGCCTTCAGTAAGCCAGGAGGAGATAAGCCTTTGTCCTTGTATACTTGTGCAATACAAAGAGTGATCCACCTTGCTAAGGACACTTTCGAAACTGCTTTGCCCAAACATGGTTTTGAAAATGAGACAAACAGTTGATCGACTTTCGGTAGGGTTTAGTCCTATGAAGGTAAAAACGAAGCTGTCTATGGACGTCCAATAAATGGAGTCTATAATCGCCTTTATTTTGGAAATTTGGGAAGAAGACTGGCAAATTTGTAGATTGGTTAATTTTGGCTGCTGAGGCACCTTGGAAAGGAAGGAGGGGTTTGTACGCAGCAAAACCCTGTCCTTGTGAAAAATCAAATAGGGGGGCACGGAGGATAAGGCCTGTAACTCTGAAACCCTTTTAGCTGAGGTGATGCAACCAGGAATGCCGTCTTCCAAGACAAGAATTTCATAGGGACTGAACCGGCAGGTTCGAAAGGCGGAGAGGTCAATGCTTGAAGGACTAAAGTCAGATCCCAGGGAGGAACTGTCTCTTTAACTGGAGGTCACAAGAGAAAGGTGCCCTTCAGGAATGCTTTATACAATTTGGCAGAGGCCAGAGCAACCTTATTTTCGCCAACATGGAAATTAGAGATGGCAGCCAGTTGAACCTTGATGGTGGAAGAACTTGCGCCTAATTGAAAGAGAGCAGCCAAAAAATCTAAAACGACTGGAATGGGGGCTGTAAAAGGGTTCTGATTGTGTTGAGAGGCCCAAATGGAAAAACGTCTCCACTTGCTACTGTAGAGTTTCCTAGTGGAGGCTTTGAGAGATGCTACCAGAATGTTCTTAACAGGGGATGAAAGTCCGGGAGTCCTGATGATCATGGGAACTGGAGCAGCCACGCCGTCAGCTTGAGACTGTCCAGGTTGGGCAGGGGCAAGCCCGACGGATGAATAAGTAGATCCGGGCATGGATTTAGAGTCCATGGAGGAGCCAAAAGGTAAGACCATAGGAAGGGAAACCACACTTGGCAAGGCCAGAAGGGAGCTATGAGAATGATTTTGCACTGCAACCGACAAGCTTTCTGAAGGAACTTCGTTAACAGAGGTAACAGGGGATAAGCATAAAGTAACCCAGGAGGCCAAGCATGGACTACGGCTTCCCTTGGGACATCCCCTGGAGGGGGGATCAGAGGGAAGAAGTTGCTGCACTTTGTGTTGGAAGGAGACGCGAAGAGGTCGCAGCAAGGTTGACCCCATACGAGGAAGATTCTCTTCACCACAGATGGATTTAGAGACCAATCGTAAGGCAGAAGGATTGCCCGGCTTAGACTGTCCGCTAAAATGTTGGAGCATCCCGGGATATGCATTGCTATCAGAAACCGGATGGTGGATATGGCCCACTCACAAACTCTCATGGCCTCGTGATAAAGAGGGTAGGATCGGGGCCCTCCCTACTTGTTGATATACCAGACTACTGACATGTTGTCTGATTGAATGGCCACTGTCCCTGGAGGTAGGACAGGCTGGAAGGCTTTCAACGCTAAAAGCACTGCCCTCATCTCCAGGACACTGATGTGTAGCTTGGTCTCTAGTAGAGACCACGTGCCTTGGACTGTTCTTCCCAGGAAGTGCCCCCCCCCACCCGAGCTGGGAGGTGTCCGTGGTCACCGTGGCTTGGGCCAGCGAGGCTAGAAAGCTGCGCCCCGCAAGTATGTCTGATGACTGAAGCCACCACTGGAGTGACATTCTGCATGTCCGGTTGATTCGGATTTGGAAAGTCATCGGGTGGTCTAGGCAGGACCATTGAACTGCTAGATTCCACTGAAGGGTTCTCATATGAAATCGTGCAAGAGGGAGAATGGAAATGGAGGCTGCCAGTGAACCCAAAGCCCTGAGAACATCGCCTGCTGTGACTACAGAGTGCTCTGAGATAGCTGACACATGGAGTCTGAGATTTTCTATCCTTTCTGGGATGAGAAAGATCTTTGAATAGTATCCAACTGTGCCTTGAGGAAGTCTATGACCTGAACCGGAGCCAGGTGGGACTTGTTGAGGTTGATCATGATGCCTAATTTGTGAGCCAGACCGAAAATGTAGTGTAGGGCCTGGCACAAGAGACGTTTGGTGGATGCAGCGAAGAGCCAGTCATCTAGGTAGGGGAATACCTGAATGCCCTGAAGTCTCAGGTGAGCCGCTACAACTGCCATTACCTTGGTGAACACCCTGGGGGCTGTGGTGAGACCAAAGGTTAGGGCTCTGAATTGAAAATGACCGGCCCCTAGCCTGAAGTGCATAAACCTACTGGAGCTTCTGTGAACCTTGATATGATAGTAAGCATCCTGGAGGTCTAACGAGCACATCCAGTTGCATTCTCTTAGAAACAGCAGAATGGACTGTAGAGTGACCATCCGGAATTTTTGTTTCTCTACTGACAGGTTGAGGATAGACAGGTCCAGTATGGGCCTGAGGTCCCCTGTCTTCTTTGGCACTAAAAAGAACCTGGAGTAGATGCCTGATCCGGACTGGTTAGGGGGGGACCGGTTCGATGGCTCATTTTTGTAACAGTTTCGAAACCTGTAAAGCTGCAGCCTCCCTGTGATCGTGTAAAACATCTGGGAGGCGTGCTGGAGTTATGGGAGATGATATGAAAGGGATAGAATAGCCTCTGGATATGATGTTTAACACCCAGCGGTCTGTAGTAATGGACTCCCATGCCGCTGGATGTAAGGAGAATCTTTCCCCGACTGGCTCCAGAGTAGAGCATTCGGGCAACCCCTCAAAGTTGCTGCGTGGGCCTGTCAGAAAAGGGTTCCCTAGACCCAAGGTTTCTGGGACCCCCTCTGCCTCTGGGACAGCATTGGTCTTGTCCCCCTCTGCCTCTGGGGGACGAACAGTCCTGAGTGTCCCGGAAAGACTGTGATTTCCGGAACCACGTCTTCTTTTGCCCCTTTTGGTTCCTGGAATAGGATCTCTGGGGGTTAGAGAAGCAGATTCCGAAGGCAGACAAAGTCTTTCCGTCCTTCTCATTCTGGGTGAGCGTGTCGCGTACTGTCTTCCTAAAGAGGGATGATCCATCAAAAGGGGCATTAATAAAAGACGTCTTAAACGGGTCCGCAAATTGACACAGTCTGATCCAGGCATGTCGCCTCAAGGCAATGCCTGTACCAGCAGCTCTAGTAGCTCCCTCCGTAGCATGGGAGAGGAGATGCATAGATGTATTTGTCACTGATTTCAGTGTAGTCATCTTTGCAGTAAAGGACTGCTTGTCCTGCTGTGACAGAGACTCCGGGAGCGACTCAGTTAGTTCCGTTATAAGATCACGCTGCAGTCGGGTAACATGTGCCATATAATTCAGCGCACAGATAGAAAAAGTTGCTGATGAGTACATATGCTTCGCAAAATGATCCATCGACCTGGACTCTTTGTCTGGTGGATGGACCGAGGAACTCTCCTGTGCCAGTCCTTCTTTGTGGCAGCTGCAACCACCAAACCACCAAAGCGTACACAGGGGCTCCTTTGGATCATGCCTGCCTATCTGACGGCGGGGAAAGAATTTTGCCTGGTCTTTTGGGTATAGGCTCCACAGTGTCAGGATCCTTCCATGCCCTAGTGGTGATGAGGTCCACCAAAGGGTTGGCTGGTGGGGAAACCCAGGAAGTAGATGGGCCCGCGCCAAAGGCCTCCAGAAACAAGGACTCATCCGTAGAGGGTTTGGGGGCTGACCAACCTCCTCTTTGGCAGAGGATCTCCATAATGTCTCCGAAGGAGATGTCCTCGGGAGGTGATCTGGGAGAACCCTCCCCTTCATCTAAGTCCGAATCAATGGTAATGGACTCAGGGGAGTCCAAGTGCCTCCTTTTACACTTGCATTTACAAGGTTCCTCTCCAGTGGGACTTTCTGAAGAGGACTCGTAAGTCTCCAGGGGTTCCCTGAGGGGAACAACCTGGGGTTGCTTTGGCACGGGCTGTCCCTGAGACAGGGTGAGTGGTGCAGAATCTGAAAACAGGGAGGTCTGGGTAGGATCCAAGTAGGTGAGCTGTGGTCTCAACCCCTGGCAGAGAACCCTTTCCAGTGCCCGAATGCCGATGGAGAGCCCACCTCTGTAACCCGTAAGAATGAGGCCCTCCCTGGGTTCGAAGCAGGGATCAGAGCCAAAGGCAGGGTAGTCTGGGCACCAAGCATGAGATCCAAAAGAGAATGACCTCGACTCTCGGATCCATCTCCCTGACCACAGCCCCAAGAGTCTCCTGGATCCAAAATCGGATCTGAGGAACTCAAGGTGATGGCCGGCGTCGAGGAAACGAGAACTGTCGGCGCTGAACCAACAGCTCCAAAGGGCCTCGGATCCGAGAACCCCAAAGCGTCGGGTCAGATCGGGGAAGGAGAGATTGGGTGAAATAGAGTTGTAGAAGGACCCTCTCCGATGGGAGAGGGACCTGGTAAGACCCCTATCTGAATCTGATTCTGGATGAACCTCCTCATCAGCCTGTCCATGTCAAGGTCGGAGACACTCCAAGTCGACATTGAAGAAGAAGCGACCGAAGTGGGTCTTGGCTGGATCTGAGGGGAGTGCCTCGGCTCCAAGGGCTCCATCGGCTCCGGCAAGAAATGGGGAGAGCGGAGCCGAGGAGAACGGGACCTGGGGACTTTAGAAGAGGGGCTGGGGAAAGACTCCCTGTCAGGGGATCTTTTTCTGGGCTTGTAACTCTCTTTGTGGCACTTCTCCCTCTCTCTCTTGTCCCTACTTTTCTGGGATGAATCTGAGGCCACAGGATGAGTGGGAGATTGAGTCCCTGCCTGCAAGAAGTCACTGGCTGGAGCGGAGACCGAGGCAGACTCTAGAACAGACGCTGGCAGCAGATCCTTGGCCACGAGCTTAGCCCAACGGTCTTTCAAGTCCCTGGGGTTAAAACCCACACAAATGCTGACAGATGGGAGACCCCTAAACAAAGAACACACAGAGTGCAGCCATCGGCTGGTGAGAGCTTGTGACCACACTCTGTGCATTTTTTAAAAAGAACTTTAGGCTGTTCAGCCATAAGGGCAGAACAGTAACTAAACCCTAGGCCCACACACACATACACAACAAGGGATGGGGCCTAGGCGGGAACTAAAACTACCAACAAGCTGCACAGAAAAAAACTTTTTTTTTTTTTTTTTTAAACACGACGACCACGCGTGGAGGGGGTGGAAAAGTGGAACAGGTATACACACACCAACTGTACTGAAAAGAGAAAAACAAGAGAAACCTTACCACCTTTGCTTAGAGCTCAGAGACCACGATGCTATCTCTTAGAGTGGCAAACGAGATCTCGGGTTAGTCAGGAGGAAGTGATGTATTATAGGTAGGGGAGGAGCTTGGAGCTCGGAGCTGATGCTTGTAAAAGTTTTGCCGGCTCAGATCTGAATCGGATCCGAATACCCATATGTGCAGAAAGAATGAAGTTAACTACTTCAGATCTGATGTTGTCCCACTCATTCTGCTTCACTGATGGGTCAGAGTCCCCAGCTACATGATTTCTTGGGTGGCCTCAAGGAAGGATATGCTGGAACACTAATGACCGAAAGGATGTCTTGCTCCTGGAGACCATGTCCAACTTATAATGGGTCAAGAAGTTATGAGACTTAGTCCAGGTGGCTGCAGCACAAATATCATCATTTGGAACTTTAGATAAAAAAGCCGCTGACGCAGCTATGGATCTTATCGAATGGGCTTTTGGAAGACTAGGCAATTTCAAACCATTTTTCTCAACTGGTTATTCACCTTGCAGTTGTCACTTTAGAAACTGCTTGACCCTTACGGTTAGAAGAGAAGGAGACAAATAGCTACTCAGATTTTCTGAATTGTTTTGTTCTATGTAGATAGAAATCTAACTGTCTGTAAACACCCAAGAAATATAAAATATATTCTCCTTTATTAGAATAGTTCAGAAAGAACACTGGTAACTGAATGCACTGATTTATGGTAGACTCTGTGGCCACTTTTGGCATGAGAATGGGTTAGCACGTAGGGAAACTCTATCCTTGTGAAAAATAATGTATGGAGGTTTAGATGAAAGTGCCTGCAACCCAGAAACTCTTTTTGATGAGGTAATGGCTACAAGAACAACAGACTTCCACGACAAAAATTTTAAGTCACAGTCATTAGCCGGTTCAAAGTGTTTCCAGGTTAACCCTTGCAGAATGACAGTCAGATCCCATGGGGGGGAGTGGGGTCTTTGATCAGAGGCCTGAGAAGAAAGACACCTTTCAAAAAAGCTTTACATATCCTGGTTGAAGCTATAGATCCCAAAGGTAATCCCAAATGAAAATAGGAAATAGCTGCTAACTGGAGCTTAACAGTCACAAAACTGGAGCCCTCTTTAAATAAGGTCTCAAGGAAAGAAAGAAATGAAGAAACAGGTGCTGAAAAGGGGTCGATGTGATGATGAGTGGCCCATATAGAAAATCTTTTCCATTTGCTTTTATATACTTTCTTGGTGGAAGCTTTCTGGAAAACTAAAATGATAGCTTTGACAGGTGAGGCAAACCTGGACCCACTAGCAATCAAATGAACTGGAGAAACAAAGCAGTTATCTTAAGGGTGGGGAGATCCAGGTGGAGTACTAATGTGGCATGATAGAGGAGGTCCGGTTTGGATTTGAGTATCCATGGAGGATATTTAAGGTTAGAGCAGAAGAAGGGGGAACCAAATCTGATGAGGCCAAAGGGGGGCAATGAGGATCACAGTACTCTTTAATTGCTTAGCTTTCTGAAGAAATTTTGGGATCAGTGGAAGAGGAGGGCAAGCATAAAGGAGACCAGAGGGCCAGTCGTGGACTAGAGTGTCTTTTGGGGAACACCCTGAAGCAGGAATCAGAGTAAAATAACTGCTGCACTTGTTGTTCTTAGGGGATGCAAAGAGATCACAGCAGGGTTGACCCCAATGTTCGAATATCTTGTTCGCTACTGACTGACTGAGGGACCACTCGTGGGGCATCAGAATGGACATGCTGAGCCTGTCTGCCAACAAGTTGGATTTCCCTGGTACATGTGTTGCAAGTAGAAAGCAGTGTGAAGAGATTGCCCATTCCCAAACCCTTATGGCCTCTCTGCACAATGGGTATGAAAGGGTTCCTCCTTGTTTGTTGATATACCAGATGACTAACATGTTGTCGGTGTGAATCACACTGACAACATATTAGTCATCTGGTATATCAACAAGCAAGGAAAGCAAGGAGGAACCCTTTCATACCCATTGTGCAGAGAGGCCATGAGGGTTTGAGAAGTGGGAGAGTGGCCTAATGGTTAAGGTGTTTGCCTTACAAACACAAGATGCAGGGTTTGAATCTCACAAGGGATAATTGGCTAGGTTTAAAATGGCTCGCAAGTGCAATTAGCTTAGTACTAATCCACTAATCTAAGGGGGCGGCAAAAGCCAACACATTCCGGCTAGGCTTATAAATGCCTTCGGGCAGATAGCCTAGTAGCTACCTATGAACGGCTTGCAGTAATAGAAGGCTCACATTTCCAGGACATGTATATGCAATCTGGTCTCTAGGTGAGTCCATGTGCCTTGGACCATCTACCCTTGAAATGCCCCCCCACCCTAGGTGAGAAGCATCCGTGGTCACTGTGGCTACTGGAGGGGGAAGGATGAAGGATTTGCCTACTGCCAGATCAGAAGGAATCCACCACTCTAAATGCCTTCTGCAAATATTGGTCAATCTGATAGGAACAGATAGGGACTGATGTAGCATTGACCATATAGTATCTGGCTAGGAATAGCAGAATTATAGCAGCTGTCATTCACCCCCAGGGTCCATAGAATCAATCTGGCAGGAGGAGATGGATGAGATAATACAGCTTGTCCTGAAGAGTCAAAGTGTTGATGCGATGTTGGGGCAAGGAAGCTACCTGCGTAACTGTGCTCAGCTGAGCCCCAATGAATTCCAAAGTTTGAACAGGCAATGGTTGTGACTTGTTTGGATTTATGGTGAGGCCTACTTCATGGGATATATGGTACAGATAGTCTCTGGCCTGAGAAAGATGATGCTGGGTGAGGGCAGTTAGGAGCCAATCCCCTAGATACATGAATAGTTGAAACCCTTGCAGTTGTAGATGAGCTGCAACCACTGCCATGCACTTGGTAAATAGCCGGTGTGGCTGTGGTGAGACCAAAGGACAGGGCTCTGAAGTTTAAGTGATTTGCTCCCATGCAGAAGCACAGGTGACTCCTGGACTGTTTTTATGTGATAGTACATGTCCTTCATTTCCACAGAGCACATCCAATCGTCTTTCCTTAGGAACAGAAGGATGGACTGAACTATAACCACCTGGGACTTCTCTTTCTTTACATATAAACTGAGTTTGCTTAGATCTAGGATAGGCCTCAGGTCCCCTGTTTTCTTTGGCACCAAAAAGAAATGGGAGTAAATTCTGGATCCTCTTTGTTTGGCTGGGACCGCTTGGATGACTCTATTTTTTCAGTAAGCTTTTGCTCTCTGGAACTGCCAATCCCCCCTGACTGGGTGGAATGTTGGGGAGCTTCTTTTGAGCTTTTGGGGGTGAAGAGAAATGGGAATATAGCATCCTCTGGAAATTACACTTTGCATCCAAGCATTTGTTGTTATCTGGGCCCAGGCGCCTGGGCGCAAGGAAAAACGGTCCCCGACTGCCTCCCAGTCAGACAGTTGGGCAGCTCTTCAGGTGCACTGAAAGGGCTTGCCTGAAAAGAGTTCCCTAAAGCCCTGGTTTTCAGGCTCCCTCTGCCTCTAGGGTGGCATCTTCCATTAAAGCGTCCTCCTCTTCCTCTGGAGGAGTACTCTCTGCTTTGATCAGGAAAGGAATCTTGTGATTTTCGGAACCAGGTCTTCTTAGCCCCTTTGATTTTTTAAATGAGTTTGTTGAAGAGTGGAAAATTTGATCCCCACAACAGACAAGACCTTACCTTCTTGCTTGCTGCAGGTCAGGGTGCCCTTAACTGATTGGACAAACAAAGAAGACCCATCAAATGGGGAGTTGACAAAAGCACCTTAAATGGCTCTGCAAAAATCACAAAGCCTCATCCATGCATGTCTGCGTATCACAATGCTGGTGCCAGCTGCCCTTGAGGATCCTTCATCTGAATGGAAAACGAGCCTCATGAAAGAGTTTACCAGGGAAGTAAGAATGGTTGGCTTTGGAGAAACATTATCTGGCTCCCCCTTAGGCAAGCACTCTGTCAAGGACTCAGAGAGTCTCTCTGTAGGTGAACAAAATGTAATAAGTAATTAAGTGCTCTAAGCAAAAACGTTGCTGAGAAGAAGGTGTGCTTCCCAAACCTGTCCAGTGCTCTGGACTCCCTATTCGGCGGGTGGACATTCGAGCTCTGAAGTGCAAGTTCTATCTTTGTAGCAGCTGCCATCACCATAGCATCAATGGGGATGCCCTTGCTCCAAAAAGTTTGATCTTTGGGGGGAGAAAGGATTTTATTTGGTCACTTTGCTACAGGCTCTATGGCATCTGGCTCTTTCCAGGCCTGATGGGTGACAAGATCTATGAGACTATCCACCAGGGGGACTACCCAAGATGTAAACAGGTCCTCCCCAAAAGCCTCCAGGAATACGGACCCCTCCAAAGAAGGATTTATGGATGACCAGCTACATCTTTGCTTTAAAATTTCTAAGATGTCTGCAAAGGAGACATCATCTGGTGGTGATTTGGGGGATGCCTCTCCTTCACTGTAGTCCGTATCCTCAGTGATGGACTCCATAGGGGAGTCCAAGTGCCTCCTCTTGGACGTCCTCTTCCATGGGATCTCCTCCATGGGATATTCAGGTGAGGAGTCAGAACAGGAAGGGGCCACCTCAGGTAGAAGGGTCTGGAGGTCCTTAGAGGAGGGCGGACCCTGGACAAAAATGTAAGGTTCAAGGCCGAGATCAGATCCAGGAATATGAGGAGGAGCATAAGTCAAAGGGTCTGGAGCTCTGTCCGCAAAGAAAGCCTTTTCTAAAACTTGGAAAGCCAAAGGTCCCGGGGATACCCTCCCCCACTCCCTCGGAGCCGAAGCCACCGAGGAAGAAGGAAGGAGCACCCCAGAGCCCTTGCTCCCAGATAGAACCTGATCTGCACTGTTGAGGGCCAAAGGTCCAAGGGGGAGGGAACAATCTGATAAAACCAGAGCCAAACCTCACCCCCTCAGATATGGCCATGACATCATAAACTCAGGACTCAATCCGATCTGAGGATCTCGGAGAAGATGTAGTCAAGGTCATGGTCAGTGTCAAGAAACCAAAGCTCCTCTGATTCGACCTTGAATAATTCAGTAGACTGCTGTCCTAGGGCTCCAAAACCACTATTTGGATTGGAAAAGGAGAAAAAGAAGTGGCAAGGACTCTCAGATCCATGAGGGGGTGGAGCTGGAAGTACCCCCATCTGGATGTAAGCCTTGATAATGGACTTAACCATCTTGTCCGTGTCATCATATAGGCTCCTAGAGGATCTGCAGGAGGCCACTGAAGAAGGTCTTGAGTGTCTAGAGGTTTGCAATATCTTTGTCGGCACCATAGGGGACACCGATCTTATGGACCTCCCAGGCAATAGAATGCTAGACCCTGGATCTGAGGATTTATGGAGCTGAGAAGCTGACTGAATGTTTGGACCTGAACTGATAGGATCCGAAGAAGTAGTCAGTTGGGACGTAGGCTCACTTGAAGCCGTCAAGTCTGTCAGATCCAAGGAAGCTGACATAGATCTTGGTGTCGACATCCTCGGATCCAACTCTTTGGCATTTTTTGTAGGAGGCTCAGTGGGGGTCCTGGATTCCATATGGCAGCACTTTTTTGCTTCAGAGCCTTGTAAGTCCTTAGAGGGGGGTTCTTCAAAATTAACTTATTTTTACACTCTTGGACTGCCCGAGGATTGAAACCCTCACAAATTTTGCAAGGGGAATGCAAATGGGCCACCCACAAACAATAAACACATCTGTTGTGTGTGCCTGAGTGCATGATTTTCCTATCACACCCAGTGTATCGCTTAAATCCGGTTGGTTTATCCATTCCTTAAATAACAGTATCCACAAAGGTAATAAGTCCTAAATAATAATAGTAAAGAGAGTTATTATAAAGTTTTTTTTTTTTAAAGGAAGGGCCAAGGCCCGAAGGTACAGGAAACAGGTAAAAAGATGAAAAAAAAAACTAACACCCTCGTATACTAGATAGGAAAGGGAAAGGTGAATTATAAAGTTATAAAGTTAGAAATTTCTTAATATTGAGAGAAAAAATCACTTATCTGCTGACAGCACTGGAGAATGTGTCAGTAGGCACTGGCAGCAAAGGAGATCTGGGGAGGTAGAGCTAGGGTCAGAGGTTTATGGGTAAGGGAGGAACTCGAGCCTAGAAGCTAAAGTCTGTTGAAGGCAGCTGACTCAGATCCAAGCATCGGATCCATAACCCATCAGTGAAGCAGAATGAGAGGGACATCAGATTCAAAGGCTATAGCTCTAAACTATGTATTGACATATGAATTGACCCAGCAATACCCATATTTATGGGGGCATGATAAAATGAAGTATTTAGGAGTATGGATTAAAAATAATTTGGTTACAGACGCTAAGGATATATGGGAAGAGACTAAACAAAATATAATACAGAAACTGAGAAAGTGGAAGTTCTTGCCTATGAATATCGATAGCAAGATACAAGCAGTAAAAATGTCTTTAGTCTCTTTAGTCTTACACAGGTCAGGCATATTTTTATCAACCATAGACATTATGGATAGTAATTAATAAAGAACTGAAGGATTTTATTTGGGAGGGGAAGAGGGCAAGAGTCAAGTGGGATAAGTAGATCCTCTTAACAGAACAAGGAGATTTAGGATTACCTAATTTGAAGGGATACTTTACAGCTACATAGTTAAGGTTCTTATACATGACACAAACAGAAAGCCACAATTTAAAGTGGAAGGGATGGTGATAAAGCAGAGGGATAATTAAAAAAATAAGGAAAAAACAGATTTTTGGACACAGATCCTCATGGAGAATAACAACAGTCATACAGAATATTATATTTATAAAATAGCAGAAAGTATACTAAGAATTAAGCCAACATGGGAATGCAGAAAGCAGATTCTGCCAATAAGGATGACTGCAATTAGGGGTACAGAGAACTAGAGGGTTTGGAATTTACTGGAGAAAGATGGCAAAGGAACCAAGATATTGGGAACAGATAATTAGAGAAGGAAAAGGTAATAGAATGGGAAGAGGCCAAGAAGACATTTGCATTACAAGCTAGTGATTGCCTTCCTTATCAGGGACTGATCTCAGAGTATAAACAAACAGAAAGAGACAGGGGAATCCTAAATGAAAGACCTAAACTGGTTGAGTTTTTAATTGAATCTAGAACAGAAGCTGCTATTAAAAAGGGATAATTAGTACAGCATATACAATATTGCACAATAATTATAAGAATCAGTCAGAAGAGGTTAGAAAATATTGGTAAGAGAGATTAGATATGCAATTCACAAAGAAACAATGGGAGGACATATGTATAGCTCCCAAATATGCAATAAAATCTAGAAGATTTAGGATGTTTGCCTAAAACTGTTTGGATAGATACTTTTATACCCCAAGCAGACTCTAAAGAAGTTTTACTCAGGTAGATGTCAAATGTTGGTGATGTTTGAAAGAAGAGGTAACTGGAAACATAAATTTTGGGAGTGTAAAAAGTTGGCAGACTTTAAAAAATCCCTGCAGAGTACTCTGTCAGGAATACTGGGTTTGCAAATGAGTGTAACTAAGGAAATTATTTTTGTTAGGCGGGATACAGTATTTGAACTGAACTACCTAGACATAGTAAGACTTTGTGAAGTTTAATCCTGGTAGCTGCAAAAAAAAAAAAAAAAAAATTAATAGAAAATGGAAATCATAATCTAAACCAGCTATGCTTCAAGTAGTGAATATTCTAACAGACATAAAAGAATAGGAAGTGGAAGCTTTATAAAAGGATAGGAGTAAATTATACAGAAAAAATGGAAATTGTAGGGACAATATATGCAGAAAAATGTTTTGGTAGAAGAATAAGAAGTTATGTACTCACCATAACGTTCCATCTGAGTAGGTGGCTTCATTTGTCTGCAACCTGTGGGTCTTGGATCCGATATCGGATCTGAGCCAGCAACTTGTTTCATAGCCAATGGATCTGAGCTCCTAGCTCCTCCCCTCACCCATAATCCCCTGCCAACCCTCCATGACCTCAGATCAAGTTTGCCCCTCTATAGATACCCAAAAGAGGTATTCCAATAAACAACCTAGATAGATTCATTCTGAAGACCAGGGGGAAGGAGGGGGGGATGGTTGCAGACAAATGAAGCGACCTACTCAGATGGAACGTTATGGTGAGTACATAACTTCTTAATCTGAAGTAGGGCCGTCATTTGTCAGCAACCTGTGGGACAGAGTCCCCAGCTACCTGAATCTTGGGCGGCCATCATGGAAGGATATTGCAGAGCACCGCGGAGCCAAATGATGCTCTCCCTCTAGAAATTACGTCCAGTTTGTAGTGGTTAATAAAGGTATGAGATGAGGCCCAAGTGGCTGCCGAACAAATATCATCCAACGGAACTCTAGATTTGAAGGCAGCAGAAGTAGAGATGGAACAAGTGGAATGTGCGCAAACTCCTCCAGGTGCGGGTCTCCCAGAAGCTTGGTACGCTAAAAGAATACATTGGGAAATCCAGCATGACAAGGTGATTTTTGAGACTGCTTTCCCCAAATTGAATTTGGCAAAGGAAATGAACAGCTGGTTGGATTGCCTGTGACCAGCAGTCCTATGAGTATAAAAACGTAGCTGCCTATGAACATCTAATGAGTGCAGCATGTACTCTCCTTTATTCTGATATTTAGAAAAGAAGACCGGTAGATTTATAGATTGATTTATATTGGTTTCTGATGCTATTTTGGGAAGGAAAGAGGGATTGGTCCTGAGGTACACTCTGTCCGGATGAAAAATCAAGTAAGGAGGCTTCACAGAAAGGGCTTGAAGTTCCAAAACTCTTTTCGCTGAAGTAATGGCTACAAGGAATGCTGTTTTCCACGACAAGTATTTGAGGTCCACTGAAGCGGCAGACTCAAATAGGGGAGCAGTTTGGGCTTGAAGAACTAGTGAAAGATCCCAAGGGGGTACGGCTTCTTTGATAGGGGGTCTGAGCAGAAAAGTACCCTTGAGAAAGGTTTTACACAATTTGGCCGACATCAAGGGCCCTGTGTCATGTCCCACATGGTAATGGGAGATGGCCGCCAATTGTACTTTGACGGTTGAGCAACTAGCGCCTTCCTGAAAGAGTCCGGTTAGGAAGTCTAGTATGGATGGAAGAGGGGCAGTAAAGGGATCTAGATTATGATGCTCCGCCCAGACGGAAAAACATTTCCATTTACTGCGGTACACTTTCCTGGTGGAAGGTTTATGCGCTGCCATGAGGATGGCTTTGACTGGTGAAGAGATCCCGGGAGTCCTAACTAGGAGTGGAACTGCAGCAACCAAGCTGTCAGCTTCAGACTGTCCAGATTTGGGGTCGACAAGCCCGACGGATGGGAGATTAGATCCGGACTGGGATCCAGAATCCAGGGGGGATTCACTAGGTGAGACCACAGGTAAGGGAACCAAGTTTGCCGAGGCCAGAATGGGGCAATGAGGATCATCCTGCTCCCCAACCGCGAGGCTTTCTGTAAGAGCTGTAGCATCAGGGGTAGAGGAGGATAGGTATAAAGTAGACCGGGCGGCCAAGCATGCACCAGAGCGTCTCTTAGAGTTTCCCCTGGAGGGGGAATCAGAGCGAAGAAATTGTCGCATTTGGTGTTTGAGGGAGAGGCAAAGAGATCGCAGCAGGGTTGACCCATATTGCGAAAATCTGCTTCGTTACTAGTGGGTTGAGAGGCCACTCGTAAGGGGAAAGAATGGTGCGGCAGAGTTTGTCCGCTAGGATGTTGGCCCACCCCGGAATGTGCGTTGCAATCAGAAAGCAGTTGGTGGAAATCGCCCATTCCCACACTCTCATGGCTTCGCGGCATAGAGGGTAGGACCTGGTTCCCCCCTGTTTGTTGATGTACCAGACAACAGACATGTTGTCCGACTGAATTGCAATAGTTCCTACAGGGAGGAGATTCTGAAGTGCTTGCAACACATACAGCACCACTCTCATCTCCAGAACATTGATATGCAGGGAGGTCTCTGTATCGTTCCACGTGCCTTGGACTGTCCTGCCTGAATAATGCCCCTCCCCCACCCGAGGTGGGAGGCGTCCGTGGTCACCATGGCGAGATGGGGAGGAGTGCAGAAGGGTCGGCCTGTATGGAGATCCGGAGCATGAAGCCACCATAACAGGGCCCTCCTGCAAGCCTTGCTGATAGCGATGGGGTGATGGAGAGGAAAAGACTGAAAGGACCATTGCACTAGAAGGGTCCACTGCAGTACCCTCATGTTTAGGCGGGCGCATGGAAGGAGCGTTATCGCTGCCGCCATAGAGCCCAGCGCCCTCAGGATCAATTCCGCCGGTGGGGCTTCTGACTGGAGGATGGCCCGCACATGAAGTTGCAAATTCCGTAGTCGTTCCAAAGTCAGAAAGGCTCGTAGATCTCTGGTGTCTATTCTGGCTCCTATAAATTCTATGACTTGTGTCGGAGCAAGGGAAGATTTGTCCGCATTGATCATGATGCCTAATTGGGGGGCTAGGCGGAGAAAGTAATCTCTGGCTGAGCAAAGTAGATGCCTTGTTGGGGCGGTCAGGAGCCAGTCATCCAAGTACGGGAAGACCTGCTATCCCTGGAGTCTCAGGTGGGCCGCTATCACTGCTAACACCTTGGTGAACACCCTGGGGGCTGTGTTGAGGCCAAAGGGAAGGACCCTGAACTGGTAGTGACTGGCTCCCAGCCGGAAGGGGAGAAACCTCCTGGATCGTCTGCTCATTAGAATGTGGTAGTACGCATCCTTGAGGTCTATAGAGCACATCCAATCGTTCTCCCGTAGGAGGGGGAGAATAGATTGAAGAGTGACCATTCAGAATTTTTCCTTGGTTACCGACAGGTTCAAACGGGAAAGGTCTAGAATTGGTCTCAAGTCCCCCGTCTTTTTTGGCACCAGAAAGAACCTAGAGTAGAACCCTAATCCGAGCTGGTCTTGGGGGACAGGCTGGATGGCTCTTTTTCCTAGCAGCTGCTGGATTTCTGTGGCTGCAGCCTCCCTCTGATCGGGTGGTACATCGGGGAGGTTCCTGATTTTGGGGACATGAAGCATTGGAATTTTGTACCCTCTGGATATAATTCAAAGCACCCAGCGGTCTGACATGATGGACTCCCATGCCGCTAGGTGCTCTGAGAAGCAGCCCCCGACTGCCTCCACAGAGGAGCAGCCAGGCAACCCTTCAGGGCTGCTGCGTGGGCCAGTCAGAGAAGGATTCTCTGGACCCAAAGTTCCTCGGAGCCCCTCTGCCCCTGGGGCGGCGTCCTCCCTGTCCTCCTCTGCCACGGAAGGACTGGTTGTCCGGAGCGGGTTGGGAATGTTGCGATTTCTGGAACCACATCTTCTTCTGACCCTTTTGGTTCTTCAAAAAGGAACGCTGGGGAGCAGAGAAGCGGACTCCGGCAGACAACGTCTTCCCATCCTTCTCTCTCTGGACTAGCATCTCGCGAACTGTTTTGCCAAACAGGGCAGAACCATTGAAAGGGGCATTCGCAAAAGACGCTTTAAAGGGCTCCGCAGAGTGACAATGCCGGAGCCCGGCCTGACGTCTCATGACTAGGCCCACTCCGCTAGCTCTAGAGGCTCTCTTGGTGGCGTGGGACAATAGCCGCATGGAGGTATTAGAAATGGATCTCAGAGTGGCCATTCGGGTGGAGTACAACTGTTTGTCCTCCGCCAACATGGACTCATGGGGGGAGGCAGTGTATTCTTTGATAAGATCCAGCTGCATCCTGATGACGTGTGCCATATAGTTCAGGGACCTTACCGAAAAGGTCGCTGAACTAAAAACTCGCTTCCCTAAGTGATCCATCGAGCGGGACACCTTGCTCGGTGGATGGACCGAGGGGCTCTCCTGAGCTAGTTCCCTCTTCGTGGCTGCTGCCATCAATATGGCATCTACGGGGGGACCCTTGCTCCAGTGGGACCGGTCTGTGGGGGGCTCAGTATCCTGTCCGGGCGTTTAGGGACTGGCTCCACGGTGTCCGGGTCCTTCCACGCCCTGGTGGTAATAAGGTCCACCAGGGGGTCGGCCGGAGGGGACACCCAAGAGGTAGATGGGCCTGCTTCGAATGCCTCCAGAAACATGGACTCGTCGGAGGAAGCCTTGGGGGCAGACCACCCACCTCTGATCCTAAGCATTTCCATGATGTCTCCAAAGGAGACATCCTCAGGGGGTGATCTTGGGGAGCCTTCCCCTTCATCCAAGTCTGTGTCCTCGGTTAAGGACTCAGGGGAGTCCACGTGCCTCCTCTTACACTTGTGCTTGTGAGGCACTTCCTCGGGGGGGCTGTCCGAGGAGGTCTCGCCAGCAACATCCTGTTCCAATGGAACAACCTGGGACATCGAAGCAGGCTGTCCCTGTGGCCGGGTGATGGAAGCCTGGCCCAGCAGAGAGGAAGTGCAGGGTGGAGCTGAGACAAGGGCCGGGGGTCCAGATGCCCTCGACAGAGCCCTCTCCACTACATCGAAGGCCGAGGGGGAACCGCTCTCCCTGGGCTCCGAGAGCCGACTCCCACTCGGATCCGATGAAGGGATCGGAGCCGGTGCCGAGACCGTCAGATCCGAAGGACCAGTGTGCTCCGACCTGGACGGAGCCGAAGGCACACTGAATCCCTCAGATCCAAAGCTCGGCCCACGGCTCCGAGAGGTCGAATCCGACAGACTCAAGGCAGGGTCGGATCCGAAGTACCAAGTACTGTCGGCGCCGACCCACCCCCAGCTCCGACGCTGCCTGGCTCCGAATGCTCCAAACCTGGGAAGTGGGTCGGAGAAGGAGTAATTGGAGTAAAAAAGGGTGTCGAGCTCCCCCCCGAAGGGGGGGGGGAGGCAAGAGCACTCCCATCTGCAGCTGGGCCTGGATGAACCTTCGCATCATCCGGTCCAAGTCTGCATCTGACATACTGTAAGTCGATCTCGATGAGGCCACCGAGGCAGGCCTGGAATGCCACCTCGATGACCTCGATGGAGATCGGGCCTCCTCCTCCTCTGGTCCTGGGGAGAAACAAGGAGATCGGAGCCGAGGAGGAGGAGACCTAGAAGCTGTGGAGGGAGAAGCCCGATTAGCCGGCGGGGCCGAAGCGGGGGCCTCGGCCCGCCGCCTGTTGTGCTTCTCCCTCCGTTTCTCCCTCCTGGCCTCCCTGTCCTCCAGCTCTTTAGCGGGAGTTTGAGTCCCGGCCGAAGGAAGGGGGACAGGAGTGGCTACCACCACAGGCTGTGGTAGTGCCACGGGAGGAGCGGAGGCCGAAGCCGAGTCCGGGGGCAAAAGTCCCACCAGGACCAGTTTCGACCTCCGCTCTTTCAGTGCCCTGGGGTTGAACGCTACAGAGATGGTACAGCCTGAGGAGAGGTGTTCAACCCCAAGGCACAACACCAGTGTGGCCATCAGCCGGGGAGAGCTTATGGCTACACTCGGTACATTTTGAAAAAATGGCTTTTGTGGCCTCTGCCATACTGGAGGGAAGAAAAGTACTACACAAGCACACAGGCCCCAAAACACTAACACACACACACACTCACTAACGACCAGCGAGGGGAAGGAAAAAACTATATAAAAAGTACAAATAATAAAGGGAACCTAACACTTACACACTGTTTTAAATCTAAAGACAGAAAAGAAGGAAGAAAATACACTTATCTTAACAAATCGCTAAGAGCTCTGAAAAATCCAGCTAGTCACAAGTGCGGCAAACTAGATCTGAGGTCATGGAGGGTTGGCAGGGGATTATAGGTGAGGGGAGGAGCTAGGAGCTCGGATCCATTGGCTATGAAACAAGTTGCCGGCTTGGATCCGACATCGGATCCAAGACCCACAGGTTGCTGACAAATGAAGTCCCTACTTCAGATCTAGGTTTAAGGGAGGGAGGGAGGAATTCAATAATTTATGTGATTTTGCTTAGATTGTATGATATATAATAATATATGTGATGTATAATGTTTGTAAATGTGACTTGTTAATATTGTTTGATTTTTTTATATAAATGTTATGTTTGCCTCTGTCACAAGTGAGCATTCAATAAAGGTGTTTTAAAAAATGGTTATTCCAATATCCAGCCAGGGGTACTAGTATCAAGAATTTATGAGGAATCATTTTGTCAGAAAGACAAATTTTCAGCTATCAAAAACTATGACAGGGGCAAATATGTAACAGAACAGAAATGAGCTCAAGACGGGACAAATTCTGACAATTTTCCTAAAAATAACTGCCTTAACAAAATATAAATACACATATAATTTATGATAAACCATAACAGTACAGAACCCAATCCCAACTAACTTCAAAATACATTCTGTTTTTGCCATTATATATTACAAGTCAGACAGAGTTGGATAACATCAGACACATCTTCTGATACTTTAAGAAGTTAAATGTGATCTGGAATAACCTATTTAATATTTTGAGCAACTGAAAAATAGTTAACACCAAACCCACGTGTGTCCTCCATATGTTTAACACATTGCCTAAAAAGATTCTGTAATTAAATATAGTGGTAAGAAACAGGATAAAAAGAGAGAGAGAGCCTAGACTTTAAGGAATGTCCCTTAGATTAACATCAAAAATTTTGTGGTGAAGAATATTTGTTTCATTTGATAAGACTGTGGTTATACAAGTTAACACCAAAATTTGCCAACATAAACAGGAAATATGCAAAAAGTTACTCTATGGTCATTGGTATAATGGTACATCCAGAAATAAGATGGCTTGATATGCTGCTTACTTATCATGTGTTCTTTTAACAATTTACTACAGTATTGTTTTGGTCTATGCTTTATGACTGTAATGGTTATATAATTGTATATAACCGTATAATGCATGTATTGATTTATATAACTCTAATAGATGTTTGGGTGCATACAGGAACACAATTCATTAATGTAACTTCTGTATGGGTTATTTGGAATTTGTTTATTACATATGTTGTTGTAAAACAAAAGCTGTGGGTTATATGACTACAGAGGACAATTTGTGTCATACTCCAGTACTGACACCTCACTGTACAGTAAAAGGTGTGCCCTACTCCTGAGCTGGAATCCTTGGGAACGACTATTAAACCAAAATCCCATCTGTCCATTATGATGGTTGTTTAGACAGATATTAGAGATCAAATATTACAGTGAAGTTAACTATAATTTTTGTATACATAAAAAATATCTGTTGTCACAGTCATATCCACTATGGATGGGATATGAAAGATTTTTACTGTTTAGGAAATAAAACATATTTTAATTTAGTAACAGTATGTGACATCTCTTCTTTGAATGTTAAAGTCACATTTTGGGTTAGTATTTAGATGTTAATCTTATAGCTGACAAGCAGATGGAGTAACTACAGTGAAAGAAGCTGTAATATATATATACGCTGCCTAAATCACTATTACATTAACAATAAGTTATGTATTACCATAATGCTGGCTCTTAATTATTCATGTCAGTCAGATAGCTTCAAAAATAAAATTAACAAAAGTATTCACTTTCCAGTATTCTTTCCTCAGTAATTTAACTGAATACTTCCAAGTACAGCAACTTTAAAGCAAATTGTTGCAATGCAGTAACAATATATCAATCAGCACAGGCAGCAAAAGTATATCATATGATGCAATCCATTATTACTTTCTAGTGCAGTATTGAAGAGGAGTAGCTTTAAATCCTGTACTACTAGAGCAACAGCAAAGTGTGAAGGCTGCCAGCCTAGCAAGATATAATTTTGTAGATAATTCTATGTCATTGTAAATATTAATATGATCCACAGTCATGTTTTTACAAATGTAAGAAAACTAAATGTAAGAAAACTGTTATATGTTCTGAGCTTCAAATATGTAACCACAGTGCACCCTGCTGATAAGTGAAGCATTTTGTGACTGATCTCAAGCTCGGAGACAGGATGTCTAGACTAAGAAATTCTTTCTACTGTCTTAGGACAAGAGTTAATTAATTATTAGGTTTTATATGTAAAGTGTCCTTTATTGCTGTGGTTTCCTGGCAGGTGCAAAATTACAAACAAATGTTAAATTCTGAGTTCTGTGAGCCTGGGAAACTTGAGCAGAAGTGTTGAAAATGATGTAATGTGAAATGACTCAGCAGTAATGTGTATATCAATTTAAGACTATCTCAGAGAGAAAGATTTGGGCATTTTGAATTTTGTCTGAACCTGAACAGATCAACTTACCAGCACTTGCTTGCTCTGCATGCAAGTATTTTGTTTAGAACTTAGTATTTCTCTTAGAGACAGATAGATAGATCGAATAGCCAGAATAGCCAGATTAGTCTAGCTGTTTTCTATATTTGTTTCAGACTATCCTACAGTGTTGGTTTAAAGCATTTCCTAAGATTTCTGAACTCCTGATTAGCACTGTGTTTAATTGATGAGATTTGTCTTGTGGTTTTATTATTTATTAATAAATGTTTTTAAACCTTTCAACTGTGGCTGTTTTGTGTAGAGATAATTTAAGTTCTTAGAGTACACTGCATGTATTTGGTGATATTGTCCAAGCCACTCCAATAGTCTTGCTGTTTGGCACACTTACTATTTGGATAAAAGCAATATTACACAGTGAAACTGGTCACCCTTTGGGAAAGGTCTTATAGTAGCTGATATTAGTGGTTGGAGACAGTCGCTACTACCTTATAGTCTGGGCAGAAAGGGGACACAGCTGGAGAATATGTGCCAGCCTTCCCCAGGAGTGTCTGAGTGTTTGTATATAAATCAAATCTTAAAATGTATATGTGTCAGCTACTTAGGCAGGGACACGAAGCACTGGTTGGACAGAGAGGGTGCTGGAGGTTTTAGCTTGACCACTAGGCTGAAAATCTGGACCTTATAGCTGTGCCAGTGAGGAGTCTTATTGGGGATCTGGAGAGAAAGGGAAAAACCAGCCCCAGGCTGACTGTGATCTCTGTTTGCACTTAACAGTAATTGTACTTTACTGTGTATGTACTTGTTATCCCCCCAGTCTGCACGCCCCTCACTGGCGTGAGTGGTGAGGACTGAGACTCCTTGATTACTGGGCCAGTGCACATGTGTCACACAAAGCAACAGCATCTATGATCAAAATGTGCATATTAGTAACTCAGATAAGTTAATTTGCTTTTTATCAATTTAGTTTTAGTAACTGGAAACAGTAAAAAATTACATGAAATGGTATTAGCAACAGTGCAGTATTACCTTATATATTGCCATTCATGAACAAAAATGTAATATCTACTAGGTGCAAAAATGCAATATTACTTAAACATAATAATATTACAGTCAGCTGAATGACAGTGCTAGTTTCAACAATGCAACCAAATGTTATCGACCAGAGGAGAAGTTGTGGATAACAATTAAGAAGGAGTTGAAGGATTTCATCGGTGAAGCAAGAGGGCAAGAGACAAGAAGGATAAGTTGATCCTTTCAATAGAACAAGGTGTTCTGGGATTACCAGATTTGAAGAAATGTTGATCCTTTCAATAGAACAAGGTGTTCTGGGATTACCAGATTTGAAGAAATGTTTTAGACCTATACAGTTAAGGCTCCTATACATAGCATAAGCAGAAATCTATAATCAAAAGTAGAAAAGGATGATAACGAAACAGGGGGAAGCTCAAGAAATAAGGAGAGACTGGGATTTTAGATGAGGATATTTAAGGTGAATAATAGTCATACAGATCATTATATTCATAAAATAGCAGAAAGTATTCTAAGAACTAAACAAACATGGAAATAGAGAAAGATTCTATCAACAGGGATGACTGAAATTGGGCGTACAGAGAATAGGGAAGAGGGGGCAGGAATTTACTGCAGACAACTGGCAAAAGAATCAAGGTATTGAGAGCAAATAGTTACAAAGGGAAAGGTAAAAGAATGGGAAGAGGCCAAGAATATATTTGGACTGCAGGCTAGAGAATGCATTCCCTACAAAGGATTGATATCAGAGTATGGGCAAACAGAAAGGGATAGGGGAATCCTAAATGAATGACCAGCACTGGTAGACTTTTTAATTGAATCTAGAAGAGAAGCTGCTGCTAAAAAGGGGATAATTAGTAGGATATTTAAAATATTGCAAGATAATAAGAATCAATCAGAGGAGGGTAAAAATGATTACGAAGAGAAACTGGATAAGCAATTCACAAAGCAACAATGGGAGGCTATATGTATGGCTCCTAAATATGCAACAAAGTCCAGAAGATTTACTATTATTGCTTGGAAATGTTTGCATGGGTAATTTTATCCTCTAGGCAGACTGCAAAGAATTTTTCCATTACACTTGGGGATGTAAATATAGAGTATTTACTTGTAAACACTGACTCCCCTACACTCTCTATTAATCTCTTCAATTTCACTCGAGTAATCACCTCACCTGTAGAATTGGCAAACATAGTGACAAGCACTCACTACTAGACTGGATCCTTACCACCTCACCCTCAAACAAAAACATCTTTGACTGTCTCCTTGACAACATCAGAGACCATCTCCCCACATGTATCACAAGATAAACTAATCATACCCCGAAGCATGTACTATTAAAAAAAGTATCTGGACTCTAATCTTATAACAAAGACACCTTGATAAACTACCTCTCCTAATACAACTGGAATACTCTAAAAAGCCTACCACTAAAAGTTGCTGTTAACCATTTCAAAAGCACATTCCTTAACATTATAAATGAGTTAGCTCCCATAAGAACACAAAGAACCAAAAGCAACCATTCTCCATGGATCAACAAAGAAGCTAAACGGCTCATGCTAAATAGATACAAAGCCTGGAAGGCATGCAATAAAGACAGAGCAACATAAAAGTGGCAACATTTTAGACAGCTTAGAAATCAATGTAAACAAGAAGTCAAACTAGACAAAATTCCATTCTTTCACTCACTGCAAGACAAACATCATCACAATCCCAAGCAATTTTGGACAGCTAAAAAAGACCTTATTATACCCTGGTCAAACCAGCACCCCATCTCCTAACAAAAACAGTAACACAGACCCCATAGACACCCAATTCTACACGCGCATCAATCTGTCCTCTCTTGGCTAGAATCTAATCCACCCTCCCGTCTCTCTAGCCCCACCAAAAAATTCCCAGTACTTCTCTCTTTTCTGTCCACCAAATATCTATCTCATCTATCAAAAATTACCCTCAAAACCTGAAAAATCACTTCACCATCTGCTGACAAACTCTCACCCAAATACCTTAAGTTAGCTGCTGACATCCTGACATACCACATCTCAATACTCACTAGATCTATCTCACAAAATTATATACCCACTATATGAAATAAAATCACATATTATGCCACTTCATAAAGGCAGATCAGCCAAAGACCTCTCCAACTACTGCCCTATTGCAATTCTCTCCCCTCTGTCCAAAATCCTAGAAAGATGCATATAATCCAAACTCCTAATTCATCTCACAAACAACAAACTACTCTTTCAAACACAACACAGCACAACAACAGTTCTGCTTAGTTTCTCAGAAACCATAAATACTAACTGAAACAGTGGTAACCTAATATTTCCCTGTTTGTGGATCTGTCAAAACCATTTGATACAGTATCCCACCAACTGCCAATCAATTAACTATCTTCCCTACCATTATTGCATTCAGCTCTTACTTGGTTCTGTAGCTATCTCTCCAACAGGCAAAAGTCCATAAAATGAAATGAGGACCTATCCCAATTCCTTCCTGTTCCCATCAGTGTACCACAAGGGTCAAATCTAGGCTCAGTACTTTTCAATATTTTCACAGCTTGCATAAAGCCAGAAAACCTGCCACCTTAGTACAATATGCCAACAACCAACATTGTCTGCTCAGTCTCAACCCTTTTACTACTTCAACAAATGACTCAAGACTCCTTCATTTCCATAGAATCATGGCTAAGGGCATATCAGCCAATCTTAAATACCAAACAGAAAACAAAGAAAATTCATAATGCATAGTACTCACCATAATGTTCCTTGTTTGTTGTCCATAATCTTGCCTTCATTCTTGATGGCTGGATTCGGAACCGAGCATCGGTTCCGACTAAGCCTAATGCTAAAGCTCGAGAGCTTTCACTGGCTCGAGGCTATACTCTATCCCATGATGCCTGGCAACAGTAACCCAGATCTTGTATGCAAATAGTACTCACTAGAACTTATCTAACACAAGAAGGGAATCAAAGAACTTTATGACCAATTTCAGAAATTCCTCTCGATCCTCCAGGTAGGGGGAAGGAGGGTGGGATGTACGAATGAAGGCGAGATTATGGACAACAAACATGGAACATTATGGTGGGTACATACGTTCTTTATCTTATGTTGTTCTATCTCACCTTCATTCTTGATGGTTGGGACAGCGTCCCCAACACCTTCTTTCTTGGGTGGCTCAAGGGAATAAACTCTTCAGAACAGTGGAACCAAAGGAAGCCCTTTTCCGGGAGACCACATATATTTTGTAATGAGTGGTAAAGGTATGAGGATTGACCCATGTGGCTGCCGCACAAATTAAATCCAAAGGTAGTCTGGCTTCTAAAGTGGTAGAAGTCGACATAGCTTTAGTCGAATGGGCCCAAATTTTACCTGGCAGTTGCTTATACTGAGAGCTATATGCGTAAGTAATGGTGTCTGAAAGCCATTTAGATGACTCTTGAAACTGGTGCCCCTGTTTCTAATCTCTGAGAATGTGACAAATAATTGGGCAGATTTTCTAAACTCCTTCGTCCTATGCAAATAGAAGTGTAACTGCCTATGGCCATCCAATTGGTGAAGCTTATATTCTGCCTTGTTGCCATAGTTGGGAAAAAAGACAGGTAGATCAATGGATTGATTCAAGTTGGACTTAGAACATAAAAACTGTTCTAAGAGAGACTCTGTCTTTGTAAAAAACTAAATAGGGAGGATGAATAGACAGAGCCTGTAGTTCTGAAACCCTCCTAGCTGAAGTAATGGCTGTCAAAAAGATTGTCGTCCATGTTGAGAACTTTAGTGGACAAGAGGAAGCTGGCTCAAATGGAGGGAGAATTAAAGTAGTCAGTACCAAATTTAGATCCCAGGGAGGTGGCAGTCCTCTTATTGGAGGTTTTAATATGAATGTACCCCCTCAAAAAGGCTTTGCATAATCTGTGAGACATTATTTTCAATCCCGTGTCTCATACGTGGTAGTTATATATGGCAGGTAATTGTACTCATATAGTAGCTACAGCTGCGCCTTGATTGAAAATCTCTGCTAAAAAATCTAGAATTATAGTTACAGGAGCTGTGAAGGGGTCTATGTGATACTTGGAAGCCCAACAAGAAAACCTTTTCCATTTGCTAGCATACAGTTTTCTAGTTGCAGTCTTATGAGATGAAACCATGTGTTGCACTGCCGGGGATATGTCTGGAAGCCAGGCTAAAATGGGAAGTGGAGCAACCAAGCTGTCAGCATGAGGGTTTGGATGGAGGGATGGATCATTCCTGACCGATGGGTTAGAAGATACGGAACCGGTCCAGAAACCAAGACTCCTCCTGGAGATGGGCCATAGCAAAGGGAACCAGCTATGATGAGGCCAGTACAGAGCAATGAGAATTAGTTTGCAACTCAACGATTTGGCTTTCTGTAGAACTTTGGGTATTAATGGAAATGGGGGAAATGCATAAAGAAGTCCTGGGGGCCAATCATGAAAAAGTGCATCCCTTGGTGACTCCCCGGAGGGAGGATTAGGGCAAGGCAGCTGTTGCATTTGGAGTTCATGGACATGGCAAAGATGTTGCAGCAAGGCTGGCCCCACTTGCAAAAAATTCCGTTCGCAATTTCCTGTTTCATGGACCACTCATGAGGCATAAGAATTGCCCGGCTTAATTTGTTCGCTATCACATTGAATTTCCCCCGGAATGTGCATTGCAGTTAGAAAATTTTGAGAAGAAATTGCCAATTGCCATACTCTTTGAGCCTCTCAACACAGAGGGTAGGATCTTGCTCTGCCTTGTTTGCTGATGTACCATACCACGGACATATTGTCTGTCTGTATTGCAATCGCACCTGTTGGAAGAGAGCACTGGAATGCTTGCAATGCCAGAAGCACCGCTCTTTTCTCTAGGATATTGATGTGCAAGTGGTATTCATGCTCCTGCCAAGTCCCTTGGACAGTCTGTCTCAGATAATGCCCCCCCCACCCTATCTGGGAAGCTTCCATGGTCACTGTCGCTACTGGATGGGGGAGAACAAATGGTCTGCCTATTGTTACCTGAGTGGACTGAAGCCACCATTGTAGGTCCTTCTTGCAAGTGTCCATAATGAGGATCTTGTGTGACATGGATAACTCCTGCATGGACCATTGAGCAAAGAGTAGCCACTGTAATACTCTCATGTGTAGACGAGCCAGTGGAACTAATGTTATCGCAGCTGCCATCGAACCCAGAACCTTGAGAACAAACTTTGCCTGCACATTCCTCCTCATGAGCAAGATTGATATCTGATGGTGTAGTGTTTGTACCCTTTTGTGAGGCAGTTTTGGTACCATGACTTTTGTGTTTCTCTGCCCCTGTGAAGGTAATATGCTGTGAAGGCAACAAGGCAGATTTTTTGAAATTTATGGTAATACCTAGCTATGAGCAGAGATGAATGGTGGTGTCCCTTACCTTGGTCAGTAGATGCTAGGTGGTGGTGGTCAGGATCCAGTCGTCTAAGTACGGAAACATCCAGAATCCTAGATGCCTCAGGTGAGTCATGACTATTGCCATGCATTTGGTAAACACTCTGGGGGCTTTAGTGAGACCAAAGGGCAGAGCTCTGAATTGGTAATGACTGGCTCCCAGCTGGAAATGTAGATATCTCCTGGATCGTCTGTCTCTCTTTATATGACAGTACGCATCCTAAAGATCTATTGAGCACATTCAACTGTCTTGCCCCAGAAAGGGGAATATGGACTGCAGTGTCACCATCTGGAACTTTGCTTTTTTTACAAACTTGTTCAGCTTGCTGAGATCCAAGATTGGTCTCCCGTCCCGTCTTCTTTGGAACTAAAAAGAACCTTGTGTAAGTTCCAGATATGATTTGGTCTGTGGGGACTTCTTGGATGACTCTTTTCTAGCAACCTTTGGATTTCTAGAGTTGCTTGATCCCTTTGATGGGTGGGATGTCAGGGATTGATCTTGATGGAGGGGGTGGAGAAGAGAAGGGTATGTTGTATTTCCTGGATATAATTGATCGTGCACATTTGTCTTGAGTGATATTGAGCCAGGCTTTTGGATAAAGTGATAATCTGCCTCTGACTGCCTCCAGAGGTGGACAGGCGGGCCTCCTTTCAGGAACGCTGGAAGGGCCGCATCTATATGACGTTATCGAAAGTTTACTTAATCGAATCAGTAAAGGTAGAACTTTATTGACTGATTAAGTAAAACATTGAATAACGTAAAAAAAAAAAAAACAAATAAAAAAAAAAACTAAATGGTGTAGGCAGGGGTGCAAGCCCTCCTGCACCCCCAACACACCCCCTGCTTAAATATACCAAATCCGAGACCGCACTACATTGAGGTAAACAGAACTCTCCCCTTACGGAGATTTCCGTTTACTTGCACAATGTTCTTCACTTTTGAAATTGTCATCTCGACAATATCAGAGTCGATATTGTCAGCTTACGACAACGTGAAGTAGACCCGAAGGGCCTGCCAGATAACTTCTCTGTCCCCCTGGTTTTGCAGACCCCCCTCTGCCATGAGCACAGCGTCTTCCATTATTTCCCCCTCTGCCCCTGGGGGAAAATTCATCATGTGCATCCAGCAAAGCTCTTTGGGATTTCCGGAACTACATTTTTCTGCCCTTCTGACCTCTGGGATAAGGCCTGGTAGGGACAGAGAAATGTACTCCCATGGCAGACAGAGTTTTGCCTTTTTGTTCGTTCCTGGTAAGAGTCTCTTTAACTTTTGGCCCAAACAAGGATGAACCGTCAAAAGGGGCATTTATAAAAGAAGACTTAAAGGGTTCAGCAAACTCAAAAAGGTGCATCCAGGAGGGTCTCCTCAGAGCTATTCCTGTGCCTACTACCTTAACTTGCTCCATTGGCTGCATAGGAGATGAGCACTGTGGAGGAGTTTACTACAGAATTTAGAGTCACAAGCTGAGAGTTTACCTTGTCCGGCACCCCCGCAGCTGTAGCACCCCGGACAGTATCTCCTACCTCTTTCAGGAGATCCCTCTGAAGTCGGGTAAAATGGGATAAGTAGTTCAGCGACCTAAGAGTAAAGACCACTGAAGACAACATACGCTTTCCATATCAGTCCATCGTTCGAGACTCCTTATTCGGTGGATGGACAGAAGTTTCAGCTAATTCCTTCTTGGTGGCTGCTGCCACCACCATAGCATCTACTGGGACACCTCTAGTTAAAAATTGCTTGTCATCCGGGGCAGTAATAAACAGGTTCCATGGATTCTGTAGAGCCCAAAACCTTTCGACTGACTACGCCAAGGAGCTGATCGAAAGGCAGAGACACCCAGAAGGTGGAGGGTCAAAATCCAAATGTCTCCAGGTATACAGACTTATCTTCAGAAGGGGAGAGGGTCTTTCAGCCACTTCAATGTTTCAGGAACTCTAAGATGTCTGAAAAGGAGGCATCCTCAGAGGGTGACCGTGAGGACCCTTCTGAATCCTCTAAGTCTGTATCCAACATGACAGACTCAGGGGAGACTACATGTTTCCTCTTACAAGTCCTCTTCCGAGGGACCTCCTCAGAGGGATACTCTGGGGAGGTTTCAGAAGAGAGTGGATCACCCATTGGGGCGTCCTAGGGCATTGACTCTCTACGCTTGGGCTGGAGTGATCATACAAAGGTTGACACTGCTCTTTTTGGGGGAAGAGTAGCTGAAGCAGAGGGTAGAGCAGTTTGGGGGGACAACACACTCCTCATCACCTCGAAGGCACCGCGATCCTGGCCCGAGAGCCTCCAGCTCTGAGGAGCCAGGAAACCTTCCCTGTGCCAAGGAGGATGGCTCTGAGGCTGATGTGGGCACCGAACTCACCTGCGTCGAAGCCCCGAGAGGAACAGTCGGATCCAACAAGGGTCCAATCTGACTCTCCTTCCTGGACCCAATGAGGGCGTGTTGGCTTCCAGATCCTTCGAGAGAAGACAGCATCGAAGAGGTTAGAGCAGAAGTCGGGGCCGTGAAACCAGTTGTGGTTTTCAGACCCGACGGTTCCACAGCAAGGACATCCAGGCACTCCAGCTCTGAGCTCATCTGAGTCAGAGGAGGAACAGAAAACAAGGCAGATACAGGCATCAGCTCCACTTCCATCTGGGCTGGACTTGGCCTAACCTCTTGACCACCCACTCCACATCATCATCCAAGAGACTCCTGAAGGATCGAGAGGAGAAAGTGGTGGATTTATGGCTACCACTCACCGATTGCAAAAGGGGTGACTATGTCACTGAGTAGACCAGTTCCAGGTTCGGGGACCAGGTCCTTTTCTGCCTCCAAGTCGGCTTTGATACAGCTGGTGCAGCCGATGGAGTTGCTGCCTTCTCGGGCCCGACAGTCTTACAGTCCAAAGTTGCATGTTTCTCAGGCTTCTTAGTCAGTTCAGAAGCTGGAGCCAAAGAAGAAGACTTTTTTGAAGATTTTTCTAATGAGGATTTAGAGGCCTGATTCCCTTCCATAGTCACGTCAAATGATCCCTTAAGTAAACCCCTTACAATGAGCTTATTTTTACTTTCCTGCAGGACCCTGGAACTGAATCCATGACAGATAGAGCAGGAGTCCTGCAGATGAACCACACCTAAGCAGTATACACAGCTAGTGTGGCCGTCAGTAAGTGACATCTTCAGTGTGCATGAGTCACACTTTTTAAAGCTAGATTGCTTGGCTTCCTTACCAGTATCCTTAGACATTTTGCACTAGCTAGCAAAAAAAAAAAAAAAAACAGATAGGTACTATCAAAAACAGTACACCTCTCAAACAGTAGACAGAAAAGCATGAGAAAACACAATTATCACAAGGCGGCAAAATTTTATTTATTTTTTAATACAGGGGGGAAAAAAACAAGAAAAAACGCTAGAGGAGAGGTCCCTAATTTAAACGACGATCTCCTCTAGCCAGAGGAGACGTCTCTAACTGAAACAACAAAACCTCAGGAAAAAGAGTAGTAGAAAAGGGGAGGGAAGCTCTCTAACTAAAAGGGGTTAAAAAACAAAGGGGACAAAAAACTAACCCTCGAAGTTAAATGGATTTGTTCAGGACAAACTTAAAGTTAGACGGGATACGGATAACAAAGGCCTGTGAACAATGAAAGCCCACACAACAATGCTACAACCAGCAATAAGCCAAAAGGGGAAACACTAAACTACCAAAAAGGGCTCCTCTACACTAAACTGGAGAAGTTAAAGGTTATTATGCAAAGAAGATAGAAAATTATTCAGTCAATAAGTAAATAAAACAAGACTTAGCCTGAGCCAGTGAAAAACAATCCCGAACCAGCAAAGTGGCAAATGAGATCTGGGTAACTGTCGCCAGGCATCATAGGATAGGGTATACCCTCGAACCAGTGAAAGCTCTCGAGCTTTAGTATTAAGCCGAGTCGGAACGGATGCTCGGTTCTGAACTCAACCATCAAGAATGAAGGTGAGACAGGACAACATAACATTTAATGCTTTTCATGCCCAGATCTCTTTCAACAACAAGTATACTGTTTAATATTACCTAACAAACAAACGCCACCACCAATATAGAAACTGCAGCAAATACCCAACTACCAGGAGTCGAAATAGACAATAACCTAAAATTTGACCTGCATATCATCCAGGCCATCAAGACAACTCACCAAAAACTGGTATTTCTCTACCAAAACAAACCCTACCTCACAGACTCCTCAAGAAAATCCTTATCATCCTACATTCTCCCATCCCTCCAATGTGCATCTCCCATACTAACCAACAATCCAGCCAACCTACTAAATACATTAAAGGCATGTTTAACAAAATAGCCATATTTGTAGCTAATGCATCCTACTGTATACACCACTGCTTAACACTAAAGAAGCGCAACTACTTAGAACTACCGAGTCACCTTACGTTTATTCATCTTCAAATTGCCCACATAATAATACACAAACTACACACATGCCCTTCTTTACAAAACATTTAAGCACTACTCCCACCACATTGTCTTCATTCAGATAATCAGAGCCTACTAATAACTTCAAAATTCTGTCATACAGCTGGAGACTCACTATACTCGTCCGGTGTCACCAGACAGTGGAACTCTCTGCCTATCCCACTAAAAATATACAGCTGTGCATCTAGCTTTCAGCACAACCTAAACCAGCACCTAAACTTATCCTGGCTCTATTCTCATTCATACTCTGATTAACTTTCTCTCTCTTTCTTTCTCTCAGATCGTTAGTCTATCATCACCCCCTAACTCTCCAGCTCTCCTATCTTATCCTGTAAATAATGTAAAAAAACCCTATCCACATTTATAACTATATACTGCTTCCCGTCATTCCTATTTAAATGAAGTGTATATACTGCTGTATATGTAAATTGCAACCTGTTTATTATTGTATATGGAAATCAAACTGTATTAACCTCTGTCTTGATTGTATTACCCACTGCGTGATTCTAAAACCCCATCTCCACTGTTAAGAAACTAAAATTCTTTTTTCTCTGTAAATTTTTTGTAATTTTATAACTTTAATGGAGCTTCTCTTACCAAGCCTCTGCTGAATGTGGGCCTGAGTGCCTAGTAAGTCCATCCTGGTAAAAAAGAAGTTATGTACTTACCATGACGTTCCATGTGAGTTGTTCATCTCGCCTTCATTCTTACTGATGGGTTCGGAGCCGATCCCTCGGCTACGAGTCGGCGTACTGCAAAGCTCGAAGTCTACAAATAGCTCGAGGCCAAGTCCCTATCCCATGATGCACCTAGAGTTACCTCAGATCTTGTTTGCTGCGTATAACAATACCATATGTCATTCTATCACTCCCAAGAGAAGGTATAGAAGGGTTGAGCAACCAGGATGGATCCAGCATCTCGGTCATCTAGAAGCCCAGGAGGGGGTAGGACGGAGGGACATAAGAATGAAGGCGAGATGAACAACTTACATTGAACATTATGGTAAGTACATAACTTCTTTATGTGAAGTTGTTCTATCTTGCCATTCATTCTTACTGATGGGTAACGTCCCAGGCACCATCAATCTCGGGTGGTTCACGGGAGTATATTTTTCAGGACAGTGGATCCAAAGGAGGCTGTGTCCCTGGAGGCCCTCTCAACCTTGTAATGAGTGATAAAAGTATGAGGTTTTGACCAAGTGGCAGCTGCACAAATGTTATCAATAGGAAGTCTAGCAGAAAAGGCAGAAGATGTAGAAACGGCTCTGGTTGAGAGAGCTTTAATCTTATGCTGTAGGGGCATATTGGCAGCTGAATAAACAAAGGTGATACAATCAGATAACCATTTAGACAGAGTTGTTTTAGCCACTGGCAAACCTTTCCTGGAGTCTGAAAAAGAAACAAAAAGCTGATCTGATTTCCTGAAATCTTTTGTTCTATTCAAATAAAATCTGACCTGTCTGTGAATATCAAGTTTATGCAGCATGTATTCTAGATTGTTGGCGTGATTGGGGAAGAAAACTGCCAAATTAATAATTTGGTTAAGATTAGTTTCAGAGCAAACTTTAGGCAAAAGGGAGGAATTTGTTCTAAGTGAGACTGTCAGCATGGAAAATCAAGTAAGGAGGTTTAATGGATAAAGCCTGAAGCTCTGACACTCTGCAGGCAGAAGTAATAGCCACTAAAAAGATAGTCTTCCATGACAAAAATTTGAGATCACATGAAGAAGCTGGTTCAAATGGAGGAAGAATGATGCGGGAAAGCATAAAATTTAGATTCCGTGGGGAATAGGGAGATTTTCACAGGTAATCTGAGATGAAAAGTCCCTTTGAGAAAAGCTTTGGATAATTTGTGTGACATAACATTCAAACCTTCGAATCCGAGATGAAAGTTAGAAATTTCAGCAAGCTTTACTGAAGATCATGGTCAAGAACTCTAGTATAGAGGCCATAGAGGCTTGGTAAGGATCAATATTGTTTTTACAGGCCCATATAGAAAATGTTTTCCATTTGCTAAGGTATAGCTTCCTCGTAGAGGATTTATGAGAAGATAAGATAATTTGTTTGGTCTCATTGGAAAGGTTATGGAACCTGGCAATTCTGGGAATTGGAGCAGCCAAGCTGTCAGCTTCAGGGACTGCAGAGAAGGATGAAGTTCCCCCGACGAGTGCGTCAGAAGGTCCGGAATTGGGTCCAGAATCCAAGGGTCCTCCAAAAGATGGAGTCAAGGGAAGGGGAACCAAATCTGATGAGGCCAATGATGGGGCTTTAAGAATGATGGTCCTGGCCAGAGATTTTGCTTTCTGTAGAACCTTGGGTATCAACGGAATTGGTGGAAAAGCATAGAGCAGACCCAGAGGACAGTCGTGAACGAGTGCATCCCTTGGGGCTTCAACCGGAGGGGGAATCAGGGCAAAGTAGCTTCTGCATTTCATGTTCATGTGACTGGCAAAAAGGTCGCAGCAAGGCTGGCCCCACCTGTGGAATATCCTGTCCACTATTTCTTTCTTGAGGGACCACTCATGAGGCAACAAAACTGCTCTGATCAGCTTGTCTGCTATCACATTGGATTTCCCTGGGATGTGCGTTGCTAACAGAAAGCACTGGGTGGATATCACCCACTTCCATACTCTTAGGGCCTCACGACAAAGGGGGTATGACCTGGTTCCTCCTTGTTTGTTCAAGTACCAGACCACTGACATGTTGTCTGTCTGAATTGCAATCGTACCCAGAGGAAGAGAGTACTGGAAGTACTGCAATGCCAAAAGTACAGCTCTTATCTCTAAGACATTGATATGCAGGTGTGTCTCTTGATCGGTCCATGTGCCTTGGGCTGTTCTTCCCTGAAAATGCCCCCCCCACCCTATCAGGGAACACTCCATGGTCACTGTGGCTGCTGGTGGGGGTAAAACAAAGGGACATTCTATCGTGACATGAAGTGAGGTCAACCACCACTGAATATCCTTTTTGCAAGAGTTTGTGATCATTATCAGGTGAGACATGGGGAACTCTTGGTAAGACCACTGAGTGAACAACAGCCATTGCAGTATCCGCATGTGCATATGACCCAGCGGTATGGCCAGAATTGCTGCTGCCATCATACCTAACAATTTTAGAACTTCTGATGCTGGAGCCTTGTTTTTAGATATCAGAATGCAGACCTGCTGATGGAGTAGTAAGACTCTTTCTAATGGAAGTCTTAGCATGGTGGTGGTAGTGTCCAGTCCCCGATAAAGAAGATATGCTACGATGGCGACAAGGCAGATTTTTCTGAGTTTATTGTAATGCCCAGTTGGCTGCAGAGTGACAGAGTGGATTCCCTGGCTTGAATAAGTTAATGCCTGGTGGTGACGGTGAGGAGCCAATCGTCCAGGTACGGAAACACCTGGAATCCTAAACGTCTCAGGTGAGCCATGACCACTGCCCTTAGTTCATAGTTCAGTACTAAGCTAACTGCCCTTGCGAGCCATTGTAAGCCTAGCCAATTATCTCTTGTGAGACTCAAACCCTGCACCTTGTGTTTGTAAGGCAAACACCTTAACCATTAGGCCACCCTCCCAACCTATGCCATGCATTTGGTGAACACTCTGGGGGCTGTAGTGAGACCAAAGGGCAGGGCTTGAAACTGGTAATGACTGGCTCCTAGCCAGAAGCGCAGATGATCCCTGGATGGCCTGGCAATTTTTATGTGGTAGTACGCATCCTGGAACTCTATCCAGCACATCCAATTGTCTTTCTCTAAGAAGGGAAGTATCATCTGAAGCGTGACCATCCAAAACTTCTCTTTCTTTACAGATTTGTTTAGCCTGCTGAGATCCAATATAGGTCTCCAGTCCCCTGTCTTTTTTGGAACTAAAAAGAATCTTGAGTAAGTTCCGGATCCTGTCTGGTCTGCTGGGACTGGTTGGATGACTCTTTCTTAGCAATGTTTGGACCTCTACTGTTGCTTGTTCCCTGTAACTGGGTGGAATGTATGGGATTTTCCTTCTCGGTGGACAGGGTGTGGCGAATGGAATGAAGTATCCTCTGTAAATGATACTTTGTACCCAATTGTCATTTGTTATTTTGAGCCAGGCATCTGGGTACAGAGATAAGTGACCCCAACTGCCTCCAGAGCAGGACAGTCAGGCCTCCTTTCAGGAGCACTGGTAGGTCTTCCCAAAGAAGTGATCCCTGTCACCCTGGTTTTGCGGAACCCCTCTGCCTTGAGGGCAGCGTCTTCCATTATTACTCCCTCCTCTGCCCCTGGAGAGGGGCTCACCACGTGTGTTCTGAAAGGTTCCTTGGGCTTTTCTATACACATTTTCCCTCCCTTTTGACCCTTGGGATAGGGTCTGGTAGGGGTGGAAAAATGGACTCCGACGGCAGACAGAGTCTTTCCTTCCTGCTCACACCTGGTAAAAGTTTCCTTAACTTTGGGCCCGAAAAGGGATGAGCCATCAAAAGGGGTATTCACAAAGGATGATTTGAAGGGCTCCGCGAAGGAACACAAGCACATCCAGGAGTGCCTCCTAAAAGGAACTCCTGTACCCGCTGCCCTGCTCGTTCCATCAGCTGCATAAGAAATGAGGCGCATGAACGACTTAATGGAACTGAGGATAGCAAGCTGGGAGGCAACTTTGTCTGTAGCTCCTGTAGCTACTGTGCCCTGAAGAGTATCTCCCAGCTCTTTAAGATCTCTTTGAAGTCTCATGAAATGGGTTAAGTAGTTTAGCGAACGAAGTATAAAAGTCGCTGAAATAAACATGCGTTTCCCATATCTATCCATGATCCTGGAGTCTCTGTTAGAAGGATGGATAGAAGAGGAAGTTTCTGACATTTCCTTTCAGGTGGCTGCCGCCACCACCATGACATCAACTGGCACACCTTTGGTCAAGAAGGATTTATCCTGGAGGGCAGATATGAACTTATTAGGCCTCCTAGGGACAGGCTCCATAGTGTCTGGAGACTCCCATGCCCTTCGTGAAACCAGCTGCATAAGCTCATTGAAGGGCGGAGACACCCAAGAGGTGGAAGGCTGAGACCCGAAAGCCTTCAGGAGAACCAACTTGTCTTCAGTAGGGTTTGTGGACTGCCAGTCACCCCTCTGTCTAAGGATTTCAAGTATCTCTGCAAATGAGATCCTCAGAGGGGGACCGTGGGGACCCTTCTGATTCATCCAAGTCAGTATCAGATGTTAAGGACTCCTGAGGGGAGTCTAGATGTTTCCTCTTACAAACTCTCTTCCTGGAAACCTCATCAGTGGGAGCTTCTGGTGAGGTCTCAGAAAAGCAAGGGCCACTCAATGGAGCTTCCTGAGGCTCTGGGTCTCTATGCTTGGCCAGGATCTGTGAAGCAGAAGCAGGACATAGGCGCTTAGGGGAGGAAGAAGCCGGACCTGAGGTCGAGGATGTCTTAGGAGACATAACTCTCCTCATGGAATCGAAGGTACCCCTACTCCGATGCAAGGAAACCGACAGATCCGAGGAAACTGTTGATACCCCTTACACGGGGACAGTGGGCACTGAGCCAGAGGTAGGAGCCGAACTCATCTGAGCCGAAGCCCCGAGAGGCAGAGTTGGAAATGACAAGTCGGTCTGACTATCCTCCCTGGACCCGACCAGAGAGTGTTGTAGCTGGTATAAGGATTTTCAGCTCCGAAGACAGTTGGGTCAGAGCCGATAAAAGTTTTGCAAAGGCCAGTGCCTGTAACAGCTTCTGCACCACACGATCCACATCCAGATCAGAAAGGCTAATAGAGGACCGAGATGAATGGACCAAAGGTGGTACCAATTGTAATAAAGGAGACTTAGGAATTTCGGATCCCGATTCCAGGACTGGGGATTGGCTCCGAAAAGATAAGACTGTCGGCTCCGATGTCTGTGGAGCCAAAGTCGAAGATTTCTTTGATTATTTTGTCTCAGAAGTCTTAGAAGACTTTGAGGATTTACTGGATCCATCTTGGTCACTCAAAGTTTCTAGGAAAGAGGGTTTAAACAAGCCTCTGTCTATCAACTTCCACTTTCTCTGCTGTAGGCCTCTGGAGGAGAAAGAATGGCATATGGAGCAGCTATCGTGTAAATGCAAAGCTCCTAAACAGTACACACAATTGACATGGCTGTCAGTTACAGACATTTTTGGCCACATTTGGCCACAGGGACAAGTTCATAAAACAGAGACTGCCCATGCTATGGAATTGACTTCCCATACATGTCAAGCAGAGCACCTCGCTGACCCTCTTCAACAGAAATCTTGATGAGTGGATGGGAAATAGAAAATTCACCCCAGGGACAATTCCAGTGGCTCTACTCGACAGAGGCACTGGGAACTAAGGTCAGGTGGCACGATGCCAGGGTAATCCTATGGCTAGGCTTGTAAAGGCCCCAGGGCCATTAGCCTAGTACACACCTATGAACCTATGACTACTCTAGTATGAAAAAACATGGAATGAATTATCATGGGGAATGGTCAACAAAGACATGGGCAGACTTCAAACACTGAACCCAGCCCATTTTGACTTTGTCAATTGAAGATCATGCCTTTTAAACCTGTGAGCTTCTATGAGAAGATTATCAAGGTAATGGATGAGGGGAAAATGGTGCATACTGCCTACCTGGACCTGGCCAAGGTGGTCAATACAATACCTCACTTGGGTATAATTGACAAAGTCACTGAAATGGGCATAAACTCCAACATAGCTCACTGAACTGCTAGCTGGCTCACAGACAAGACCCAGAAAGGCAGGACTGGCGATACCACCTTCACCAAGAGACTGGTCACCAGCGGGGTACCTCAGGGCTCTGTGCTGTGACTGCTCCTATTTGGCATCTGCTTCTTGGAGGTAGAGGCTAATGTCAAGGACCTTTGGCTAACCTAGTTCGCAGATGACAGCAAATTGGGAGCTAGCATAGAGTCCCCCATGGCACAAACATTTTACAAGAGGGTTTAACACAGGCAAATGAATGGTGCCAAAGTCAAGGACTAAAGCTCAATGCCAAGAGATGCATTACAGTGTCTTTTGGGAAAACTGCCAGCCAGGCTAAGTATTCCATTGAAAACACACTGCTAAGAGTTGACCCAATAGTCAGGGATCTGGGAACATATGCAGACAGTAATGTGGCCTTTGGGCAACATGTGGCCAAGGTAGTAAGAAAATCATTCTATGTCACCCAACTTACAGGTTAGGATGTGCCATTCATGTCCAAGGAAGTCATAGTGCCACTTTATTTATCAGACCCACCATTGCATATAATGTCCCCTTCTGCATGTACCTGACCAGAGATATGTAACAGTTGGAACACCAACAAATGTTCCTTACCAAGAGAATCTACGGTATAAGCACATTGCTCAATACAGATCGCCTTAAAGCCGTATTTTTGTACTCTGTCTCCTACAAGTTACTGAAAGGTGGTCTATGTCTGGCATACAAGGCATCCATGGATCTAGCGCTGATGGACCCTTTGCACATCCACAAAATGAACATCAGAACCACTATATCCAAGGATTTAAATTATGCTTGTGACATAAATAAGTCATACTGGTGGGATAGATGTGTCAAAGAGGGGGTATGGGATGTTGTGACCCCTGCATTAACACATTCCATATCTAGATCTGTAACACTTTGAATACAGTTTGATACTACTGTTACACACCCTAGTTAACAAGGCTTTATAATAGTTTATAACACCCAGCAAGAATAGAGAAACTATACAACAAATACACACAATTGTGCAGAAAATAACCTGTCATTAGGCAGAACAAAATATTATTCGCATTATTGGCCCTTAACCCGGTACAATCATGCAAAACTCACCTTAGCAAAGTAAATAACGGAACAATGTCCGGAGAATAAAAACAGCTTTAATAACAATTAAATGCATAAAATTGAATAAAACTTCAGATACACTGAGTAGATCCTCAAATATGCTAGTTAAATACGTTAACTTCCTATGTAAGATTCATGACTGATTTCATTGTTAACATGTTAAAAAAAAGAAGTTATGTACTCACCATAACGTTCCATCTGAGTAGATACTTCATTTGTCTGCAACCTGTGGGTAGTCGGATCCGACCTCGGATCCGAACCGGCAGCTTTCCAAGCTTCAAGATCCGAGCTCCTAGCTCCTCTCCCCTACCCATAATCCCTTGCTATCAACCACATCACCTCAGATCGGTTATTTTGCCCTATAAGCTAAAGACGGAGAAGAAATTCTCCACAGGACAATACTTTACTGAGGTTCGGGGATGGCAGGGGGGGTAGGTTGCAGACAAATGAAGTATCTACTCAGATGGAACGTTATGGTGAGTACATAACTTCTTTATCTGAAGTAGTTACTTCATTTGATCTGCAACCTGTGGGACAGAGTCCCCAGCTTACCTAAAGGCCCTGGGTGGTCCCTACGGAAGGATATTCCGAAGCACCGCGGAGCCAAAGGAAGCCCTACTTCTGGAGATCATGTCCAGCTTGTAATGAGAAATGAATGTATGGGAAGAGGACCAGGTAGCTGCTGAACAAATATCGTCTACTGGAACTCTAGACCAAAACGCTGTTGAGGTAGCCACAGATCTGGTAGAATGTGCCCGAACGACAACCGGAGCTGATCTCCCAACTGAAATGTATGCTTGTCTGATACATTGAGAAATCCAATTTGCTACTGTCACCTTAGAAATTGGTTTGCCCATGGCTGATTTAGCATAAGAAACAAACAACTGGTCTGACTTGCGGAAATCTTTAGTCCTATGCAAGTAAAAACGTAGTTGTCTGTGTACATCCAATTTGTGCAATGTGTATTCACCTTTGTTTTGGAAGCTAGGAAAGAAAACAGGGAGGTTAATAGATTGATTAATGTTAGATTCTGTGGCTACCTTAGGTAGAAAAGAAGGATTAGTCCTGAGGGCCACCCTATCTTTGTGAAAAATAAGGTATGGATACTTAATGCACAAGGCTTGTAACTCTGATACCCTCCTGGCAGAGGTAATCGCTACCAAGAAGGCTGTCTTCCAAGATAAGAACTTTAAAGGCACTGAGGCCGCCGGTTCGAAAGGTGGTCCTGTTAAAGCTTGTAAGACCAAGGTAAGATCCCATGGAGGCATAGCCGGTTTAATGGGAGGCTTTAAGAGAAACACGCCTTTTAGGAAGGCTTTGCATATTTTAGCTGACGCCAAAGAATTTATGCCATCTCCCACATGATAATGAGAGATGGCTGCAAGTTGGACTTTAATGGTGGATGCACTAGCTCCCTGCCTAAAAAGGAGGGATAGAAAGTCCAGGATAGTGGGAATAGGAACCATAAAGGGATCTAATTCCTTATCCTTTGCCCAGATGGAAAAACGTTTCCATTTACTGTTGTAGAGTTTTCTGGTGGATGGCTTATGAGCTGCCACCAGAATAGCCTTAACCGGGGAAGAGATACCGGGAGTCCTTGCCATTAACGGAACTGGATCAGCCAGGCTGTGAGCCGAAGGCTGACCAGGTTCGAAGTGTGGCATCTCGTCGGATGTGAGATTAGGTCTGGTCTGGGATCCAGAATCCATGGGGGAGCCACACTGTGAGACTGCAGAAAGGGGAACCAGACTTGTCGAGGCCAGAATGGGGCAATGAGAATCACTCTGCTCCCCAACTGACAGGCTTTCTGGATGAATGTCATCATCAGAGGAAGAGGAGGATATGCATAAAGAAGACCGGGCGGCCAAGCATGAACCAAGGGGGATTCCCCTTTGGGGGAAGTATCGCGAAGTAATCGCTGCATTTTGAGTTTAGGGGTGAGGCAAAAAGGTCGCAGCGAGGCTGACCCCATTTGAGGAAAATCTGTTTCGCGACAGAGGGATTCAGAGACCACTCGTAAGGGCTGAGAAATACCCGACTTAGGCTGTCTGCTAATATGTTGGTCCACCCCGGAATGTGCGTTGCTATCAGAAAGCGGTTGGTGGAAATGGCCCATTCCCACACTCTCATGGCTTCTCGACACAGGGGGTAAGATCTGGTCCCTCCCTGTTTGTTTATGTACCAGACAACGGACATGTCGTCTGTCTGGATTGCAATAGTCCCCAGAGGTAGAAGGTGATGGAGAGCCTGCAACGCCAACAGCACTGCCCTCATCTCTAAGACATTGATATGCAATGCAGTCTCTAGAGAAGTCCACGTGCCTTGGACTGACTTGCCTGCGTAATGCCCGCCCCACCCGAGGCAGGAAGCGTCCGTGGTCAGCGTGGCTTCGACTGGGGGAATCACAAAGGGTCTCCCTTCTTTGAGTTCCTGTGCTTGTAGCCACCAAAGTAGGGAGTCCCTGCATGCTCTGCTCAGGGGAATCGGCATGTCCAAAGGATGGGTCAACAGAGACCATTGGACCTGGAGAGTCCACTGTAATATACGCATCCACAGACGGGCATGGAGAGAAAGGCCGATCACCGCTGACATAGATCCTAACGCCCTCAGGACTAATTCTGCTGGAGGGGCAGGGCTCTGAAGAATGTCCAAGACTTGGCGGTACAAACTGTTTATCCTGGCCGGTGTTAGAACCACTCTGGAGATTTGAGTATCCAACCTGGCCCCTATGAATTCTAGGGCTTGAGTGGGGCACAGGCAGGACTTCTTTAAATTGACTGAGATGCCCAGTTGACCGAACAGAGATAGGGCAAAATCTCTCGCCGTAACCAGAAGATGCTTGTTGGGGGCGGTGAGGAGCCAATCGTCCAGGTAAGGGAACACCTGAATGCCCTGGAGTCTCAGGTGGGCTGCTACCACTGCCATGACTTTGGTAAACACTCTGGGGGCTGAGGTTAGGCCAAATGGAAGAACCCTGAACTGATAATGACTGGCTCCTAGCCGGAAGCGGAGGAACCTCCTGGACTGTCTGTCCATTAGTATATGGTAGTACGCGTCCTTGAGATCCAACAAGCACATCCAGTCGTTCTCCTGCAGAAGGGGGAGAATAGATTGGAGGGTGACCATCCGGAACTTTTCCTTGGGTATGAACAGGTTCAGGGACGAAAGGTCTAGAATGGGTCTGAGGTCCCCCGTTTTCTTTGGCACCAAGAAGAACCTGGAGTAATAACCCGATCCGGACTGATCTGGGGGGACGGGCTGGATGGCTCTTTTTCTTAGCAACTCCGAAATTTCTAAAGTTGCGGACTCCCTTTGATGGGGTGGAACATCGGGGAGATGTTTGGGCTTGGGGGGGTGCAAGAACGGTATCGTGTAACCTCTGGATATTATCCGGAGCACCCATCGATCGTTTGTAATGGACTCCCACTTTGATCGGTGCTCCGATAATCGCCCCCGACTGCCTCCAGAGAGGGACAGTTCGGCAAGCCCTCAGGGCTGTTGCGCGGGTCCCTCCGAGAAAGGTTCTCTTGACCCGTTACTGGCCCCTCTGCCTCTGGGCCGGCGTCCATCTTGTCCTCCTCTGCCTCTAGAGGATGAGTTGTTCGCAGCAGGACGGGATTGCTGAGATTTACAAAACCACAGCTTCTTTTGCCCCCTCTGATTCCTAGAAAAGGATCTTTGGGGGTTAGAGAAGCGGACTCCGACGGCTGACAGCGTCTTCCCATCCTTCTCGCTTTGGACAAGCGTGTCGCGAACTGCTGAGCCAAATAAGGCCGAACCATCGTACGGGGCGTTCGCGAAGGACGCCTTGAAGGGATCCGTGAAGTCACAGAGGCGGAGCCAGGAGTGCCGTCTTAAGACTACTCCCGCTCCGCTGGCTCTAGCGGCTCCTTCCGTGGCATGGGAAAGAAGCCGCATAGATGTATTTGAGATGGACTTTAGAGTGGCCATTCGAGTCTCAAAAACCTTTTTGTCCGAGACCGACATGGACTCCGGAGGGGCTGCAGCGTATTCCTTAATTAAGTCACGTTGCAGCCGGATAGTGTGTGCCATGTAGTTCAGCGACCTTATAGCAAAGGTTGCTGAAGCAAACATCCGCTTCCCAATATGGTCCAAGGCCCGGGACTCCTTGTCTGGCGGATGGACCGAGGAACTTTCTTGGGCAAGTTCTCTCTTAGTGGCAGCCGCCACCAACATAGCATCAACCGGTGCGCCTTTGGACCAAGAAGGTCTACCAGAGGGAGGGCTGAGGACCTTATCCGGGCGTCTAGGGATAGGCTCCATGGTGTCGGGCTCCTTCCAAGCCCTGGTGGTAATTAAGTCCACCAAGGGGTCGGCTGGGGGGGACACGCAGGAGGTAGATGGGCCTGCCTCAAAGGCCTCCAGAAATACGGATTCGTCTAGGGAGGGTTTTTGGGCAGACCACCCCCCTCTTATATGCAACATTTCCATGATGTCTCCAAAAGAGACATCTTCGGGGGGTGACCTTGGGGAACCCTCCGTATCCTCCAAATCCGTATCTGTGGTAATGGACTCGGGGGAGTCCAGGTGCCTCCTTTTGCACTGGTGCTTCCGAGGTACCTCTTCGGCGGGACTGTCTGAAGAAGGCTCGTCCACCGGGTGTTGTTCTTCCCTGGGAACTAACTGGAGGCTTTGGGCAGGCTGTCCAGATGGATGGATGATCGAAGACAGACCCTGATACAGTGGGGGTACGGGTGGATCCGAAGGCCCGGTCAGGGACCTGGATGATCTCGACAGTACCCTCTCAACCACCTCAAAAGCCGAAGGAGATTCACTATCACCAGCCTGAGAAAGCAACCTCCTCAGCTCCGAGGAGATGATCGGGGTCAGAGCCGAAGCAATCGGATCCGAGGTAGCGGTGTGCTCCGTTCTTATCGGTGCCGAAGACATAACCACTCCCTCGGATCCGATGCTCAACCCTCGGCCCCGAGAGCTTGGATCCGACAAGCTCGAAGGCATAGTCGGCGTCGAAGATACCAACCCTGTCGGCGCCGACGTATCCCCGGATCCGAAAGGGCCTGGATCCGACAACTCCGAGACCCGAAAACGGGTCGGAGAAGGAGCGATCGGGGCAAAAATGGGGGCTGCCATCCCTCCCAAAGAGGGGGGAGGCAAGAGCATCCCCATCTGCATCTGGGTCTGCAAAAATCTTCGCATCATCCGATCCATGTCTGCCTCGGAGATGCTTCTGGTGGACCGCGAAGAGGTAGTCGAGGCAGGCCGGGAAGGCCGCCTCGAAGACCTCGAGGGAGACCTATCCTCCTCCTCCGGCTCCGGAGAAAAAGAAGGTGAACGGAGCCGAGAGGACAAGGATCCGGAGACCCTCTCAGGGGACTTCAGCAACTTCGCAGGCGGAGCCGAGGGATGAGACTCGGCCCATCTTTTAGAAGAATGACTTTCCCTCTCTATGTTTTTTCTTCTCTTTATGGGAAGAAGACCCAGACTCCACAGAGCTAGTACCGGATAAGGGAGATTGAGTCCCGGGTACAGCTACTGGAGTGGCCGGCGCCGAAGCTACAGGAGTAGCTTGGGCCCGGCTGGGAGAGGAAGAAGAAGCTGATTCCTGAGGGAGTTTTCCCGCCAGGATCAGCTTGTTCTTCCTGTCCCTAAGTGCCCGAGGGTTGAAGGCCACACAGATCTGGCAGGCCTCCAACAAATGTGCTGCCCCCAGACATAAAACGCACTGAGTGTGGCCATCAGCTGGGGAAAGCTTGTGGCCACACTCAGAACACTTTGAAAAAATAGCTTTGGATTCAGCCATTTTCCTCTCACACACACACACCCAAACACTAAAGGGAGGGAGGGGGAGAGACAAGTTAAAACTAAAGAGAAAAGTTTTTTTTTTTTTTTTTTTTTTTTTTTTAACAAGGAGAGTTTGATAGTTAAAACAACACACACACACGTACTTGACTAGAAAATATTTAAGAAATAGGTTATTCTATCGAAAAAAAAAAGGAACAATCTCACCAAATGCTAGGAGCTCTTCACAGAGAAGCAACCGTCTTTAGCCGTGGCAAAAAACGATCTGAGGTAATGTGGTTGATAGCAAGGGATTATGGGTAGGGGGGAGGAGCTAGGAGCTCGGATCTTGGAGCTTGGAAAGCTGCCGGTTCGGATCCGAGGTCAGATCCGACTACCCACAGGTTGCAGATCAAATGAAGTAACTACTTCAGATCTATTGTTAATTAAATAATTACATTTAGATATTAAATAATATGTTAAATAAATTAACATTTGCAAATTAAAACGTTAAATAATATATTGAATTCTTATCCAAAATTCCTAATTAAAATATTAAGTATTAAAATGTTTTTATTAAATTTAATTGGGGTCAAAACATCCAAGGTCAAACTGTCCAATAAATATTTTCATAGACAATAAATGAGATTTTTAATATGAAAGTGTACCTAATTCCATTGGGATTGAACTCTCCGGGGTAAAACCGTCCGGGGTCAAACTGTCCTGCTTCCTCTAAGAGGAGCCCCATGGTCTGGATCAGGCACCCCTTCCATGTGAAAAAGAGTTCACCCCTAACCCTATTTAAATGTAATCTTGACCAATGGATGGGAAATTGGAAATTCTCAGATAAAGGCAGACAGTAATATCCAAACTAACATACTTCCTGTGACGCCCGTGCACTGGCCCAGTAATCAAGGAGCCTCAATCCTCACTACTAACACCAGTGAGGGACATGCACATTGGCAGGATGACAAGTACACACAGTAAAGTACAATTTCCCTAAAGAGCACACAGATCACAGTCAGTCTGGGGCTGGTGGCTGTTTCTCTCTCTCTCTCTCTCTCTGTCTCTCCCTGTCTCTCTCTCTTTCTCTCTCTCCAGATCCCCAGTAAGACTCCCCACTGGCACAGCTATAGAGTGGAGTCCTTAGCCAGGGTTCCAAGCCAAGTCCTCCCAGCACTCTCTCTGTCCAACCAGTGCTTTGTGTCCCTGACACACACACACACACACACACACACACACACACACACACACACACACACACACACACACACACACACACACACACACACACACACACACACATTTGATTTATACACACCTGGGGAAGGCTGGCACAGGTTTACTAGCTATGCCCCTTTATACCCAGACCATAAGGTAGTTAACACTGCCACCAGAACCCCTACTGATCAGCTACTATATTCCACTGTGCAATGTTACTGTTATCCAAATGGTAAGTGTGACCAAACTTTTAAGGCTATTCTCGAGTGGCCTATACAGTATCACCAAATACATGTGCAAGTACGCTAAGAGCTTAAATATCTGTAAGAAAACCCACCACAATTAAAAGGTTTAAATGTATTTAATAATAAATAATAAAAACACAAGACAATACTCATTAACTCAGCACAGTGACATTAGAGTTCATAATCACAAGAAATACTTTAAAACAACATTGCAGGACAGTCTCACATAAAAACAGAAAACGTCTAGACTGATCTGATTATTTTCTTGTCTGTCTCTAAGAGAAACTATGTTCTAAATAAATTACTTACAGAGCAAGGCAAAGTGCTGGTGAGTTGTTACCAGGTCCAGAACAAAATAGAGAATGCACTCTTTCTGAGATAGTTCTTAAGTTAATAATACACATTACTGCTGGGTTAGCTAAATGTCATCACTATTTGACACTTTTATCTAGTTCCCAGGCTAAACAGATACCAACAGAATGTAACATATCTCTATGAAAAATACTTTTAGAAGCTGACAATTCTCTCTTAGAAGCTTGCCAGAGCTGGAAGTTGTAAAACAATTACCTTGGAAACCTGTAATTACCTCTGTTTTAAACAATAGGAAGAATTTCCAGTTGCAGACATTTTGTCTTCTAGTTCTGGTAAGCACACTCGTAAAATTCTTTATTTATTTTCTCAGAGTTTGCAAGTTAACTCTGTATATTCCAACTTTTACTATAAAACCATACCTTTGCATTCGCATATAATTTATATACATTTATGCTCTTTTCCAGCAGGGTGCACTGTGGTTACAGTCTTGAAGCTCAGTACAGAACATATAGTTTTCTTACAATTTTAAGGCACACGTACAAATGATATTACTATTCACAAATGACAGAATTATTTACAAAATTCTATCTAGCTGGGCTGGCAGTGTCACATTTCTATTTAAATCATATTAATATTTTCAAGTGACATATAATTTTTTACAAAATTCCAGATGGCTGGGCTGGCAGCATCTTGATTTATCACACTGCCCATATAATCTCTAGAAAATTCCTAACTAATATACCTCTCCTAATAAACATCAATGATACATAGAGATACAATTAGGTTGATTCGCATGGATAGGCTTATAAACGCCCTAGTGGTCATTAGCCTAGTATACAACTATGAACCTATGATACTGAAAATGTGGTGCACTTTCCTGTAACCTGGATGGAGGCATTTATTCATAGGTTCATAGGTTCGTAGGTAGATACTGGGCTATCTGCCCAAAGGCATATATTAGCCCAGCCACGTTGTGTGGTATTCACCGCCCCTTTGGTTAGTTCCCTGGGCCCTTGATCTAGCAGCTAGTACCCTTGGCCCCTATCTAGTAGAGCTGTTGGTATGATCCCTGGTGTGAACTTTCTGTTACCCATCCACTCGTCAAGGTTCCTCTTGAAGAGTGATAGTGAGGGGCTCTGTCTTATGTAGATCGGGATCTTGTTCCATAGCAAGGGAAGTCTTTGCGAAGGGAATCTATCCCTCCAGCATGTTCTATTCATTGTTGTGCTGAGGTTTATATCCCTAGAGCGTGTAGCTTGAGTGGATTTGGTTTTGCTAAGATGGAGCATGTTCAACAGTTCTGGGTTGGACATGGCTCTGTATGTTAGACAGAGATCACCTGTGAGAAGGAGGTATGCAACAGAGAAAAGCCTTAGTTTTTTCAATCGTGCTGCATAGGGCAACTGTTTGAGGCCAGTAATCCTCTTAGTGAGGTACCTCTGTTGTCTCTCCAGCTGCTGAAGATGCCTAGCCAGGTACATTACAATTGGTGCATTGTACTCAATAATGGGTCTGATGAGGGAAGAGTAGAGGGGCACCACTACATCCTTGGAACTTGATGCGAACACTTTCGTGATCAGATGGGTCACATAGAAGGATTTTCTAACCACCTTGGCAACATGGCTATCAAAGGAAAGCTGACTCTCTACTTGGGTCCCTAGATCCCTTATTACTACTTCAGATTTCAGGGGGTTACATCCTATGTGGTAGTTGGCGGGTACTCTGTTTTTTCCAAAGGGGATTACTACGCATTTTTTAGCATTTAGCTTGAGACCATGGCTTTGACACCATGCATCAGTCTCATTAAGGCCCTTCTGGAGGATATGCATGTCGGCTGGAGACTCTATTATAGCACCCAGTTTGCAGTCGTCTGCAAACATGGTCAGCCACAGCCCTTCAGTGCTTGCCTGTAATTCTGAGAAGTATATGCCAAACAGGAGGGGCCCCAGGACACAGCCCTGAGGCACACCGCTCGTTACTGGGTTGGATTCGGACATCGATCCCGCTACTCTTACTTTGTGGGATCTGTCTGAGAGCCAGTTTGCGATCCATCTTGTGACATAAGGGTTTATGCCCAGGTTGGTGAGTTTATCAATAATACCCGAATGGTGAATGGTGTCAAATGCTTTAGCAAGGTCAAGGTAAGCCGTGTGTACCTTCTTTCCCTTATCTATAGCCTGAGTAACTGTCTCAAAGAAGTCCACCAGATTCAGGAGGCATGATCTGCCCTTGACGAAGCTGAACTGTGTGGGGTCAAGTGTTTGGAGGTTACCAATCTCTCCATTTAAGAGTTCCATAATGATTCGCTCCATTCCCTTACAGATCAGACTGGTCAGGCTTATTGGTCGGTAGTTCCCAGGGTCGGTTGTGGGCCCACCCTTGTGCAGCAGAACCACCGTTGCTGTGCGCCATTCTATGGGCACATATCCTGAAGAGAGGCTGAGACTGAACAGGGTATTCAGATGCGGGGTTAATTCATTTTGGAGCTCGCGTATGACACAGCCCGGGACACCATCTGGCCCCATGAAGGCAGTGTTTTTAGCTTTAGATAGAGCCTTATTAACCGATGTATCAGTAATAATTGGAGATACACAATCCACTGGAATAGTAATAGGCCCTGTAGGTGGTGAGGGGGGGGGGGGATTTGCACTGAACCTGTCAGCCAAGATGTTGGCAATGTCAGTGGGGTCAGTGTATTTTGTTCCATTTTGTACTAGCTCAGAACAGACCTGAGCATTGCCATTTAGGTTTTTGATTTAACCATAGAAGGCCTTATGGTTATCCTTGGCATCCTTGGCAACTTTCTTTTCGAAACTTACTTTAGTTGACTAGATGAGGGCCCTCAATTTCTTACTAAAGCTGATCAGGGAAGATTTTTCTACTTGAGATTTGGCCTTTTTTTATATAAGTCTCCTCCTTTTATTGTATAGTTTGCTTAAGGCCGGGGTCCACCAGATTGGTTTCTTCTTGCTTGAGGAAGGAGTCTTGGTTTTATTTGGGATAGCATGGTCCATGCAATCCTGAATATTTATATAAAGTGCCTTGGTGTAGGATTCTGCATCCTGGATAATCATTATCCTTCTGCAGGGGGATAGTGAAGCTTTCCACTTCTGACGCAAGTAGTTTGAAGTTTGCTTTGGAAAGGTTTTTTACGATGATTTCTTTGACTGGGAGAGGTGGAGGGGTGAGGATGTCTAGGTTTATCAGTTTGTGGTCTGATCTGACCAGAGAGGGGGTGGTAATGGGTGTGGTACAATGGGCACCCATATTTGTGATGACTAAATCCAGTATGTTGTCCCCTCTAGTGGGAGAACATACCAGTTGTTCGAGGGTATTTGAATTTATAAATTCTATGAACCGCTGGGCATAGGAGTTAGAACTTTGGCAGTTCGCCCAGTCTATACCAGGGTAGTTGAAATCACCCAAAATTATGGTGTTGGGTAGGACCTTTATATTTTCCAATGCCTCAAGGAATGCTGAGTGAGCATCTTGGGACATGGTGGGCGATCTATATCAGGCTACAACTTGAAATGTGGTTTTGCCTGCAGATAGTTGCGCATGGATGATCTCTGGGGCAGCATGCTGCGCCACTAACCTGGAGATGTGGGTATCCTTGATGAATATGGATACACCTCCGCCCTTTGTACTGCGATCCGGTAACTGAGGCCGGAAGGTATGATATGAATTGTAACCTGGTAGTGCTGGGGTGCACTCTGGAGCCTTGAACCAGGTTTCCGTCACTGCACAAACATCGATTTTCTCCATACTGAGGAGTGCCTCAAGTGCATGCATTTTGAGGTTGAGACTTCTGGCGCTGAGTAGCATTACCCTTAGTTTTTAGTTACCTGTGCTGGTTACGGTGGTTGGTTTGTCCTTTGACCCTTGCCTAAAAAAGGCACTATGGGGATGGCAAGAGCCTTGGCCAGTATTCAAAAGCCTAGGAGCGACAGGTGCAAACCATCTCTGGCGAAACAGCGAGGCTTGTCTATCATGTCATCCCAGGCAGACAGACACTGGATCCCCTTAGAATGACACCAGAAGCTTAGCCAATTGTTGAAATTGATCACTTTGTCTTTGTATTGTGGTATCATTCTAGGTGAAGGTAGTATGCTACTCAAGGTCAGGGTCATACCAGCTTGGGTTACATGATCAGAGAGCTCCTCAATGTCACTTTTCATGTAGTCCAGGGAGGTACGTCTTAGATCATTCACACCGACATGTACAATGACAGCGTCATACTTGTACTTGTTCTGGAGTGACCTAAGTGCCTGTGTTATGTGGCAGATCCTAGCACCCGACAGGCAGCTGACAGTAACCTTCTCCTTGTTCAGCCTGGTGAGTGGAACATCTGTGTGCCTTACTATAGAGTCTCCTATTACTAGCGTGTTGGGTATGGTGTTTTGCCTTAGGGGCTGTCATGATGCACACTGCTGAGGTGAATTATGTGTTTTCTGGCTTGTGTTTGGAGGTGCAGGTTGCTTGCTTGTCTGCTTTGGAGGGCACTGTTTCTTTTTCAGATTTGTACCTAGTATCTCCGAATAACCTAGCACTCAAGTGTGGGGTCATTTACTGCACTGTTCTAACTTGTTGATACTTGTGAACCTCTGCTTTCTTTAAAAAAAAAAAAACAAAAAAAATCTTGCTTTTTCCCCACTTTTATGAGATTTAAAAAAGTTCAGTTACAGATTTGCTATTCTGAACTGTTTGTAGGTTTCTTGGAGGCAATTGTTTGCTTGGGCTAAAGGGAAGTCTCTGTGTTCATCAGTAGCAGTGATAAACATTGAGCAGCCTGCCTGCCCCTGTGGGAGTGGTTACTGCCTTGAAACTGTAGTTTTATTGGCCATTTTGGGTCAATTCCAAACTCCTTGATCTCCCTCTCTTAAAACCCGATTGCCTCGTGGTTTTGATGTCTTTTTGGACTTGGCTGTTGGTGAAGCACTCACCAAGAGGAGAAAACGCTGAGAGAAGAAAGGAGCCACTTTTGAGATTTTAAGTATTTTGCTTCAGATTATTTGTTAAGTTTTTCTGCAATGCCACCTACTTTTGAGCATTTTCTGGCTTGTTAAACTTGATTTCTGTGTTGGTAACTGTATTTAGAACACAACCTAGAGCTGATTACTGAATTTCCTGCCTGCACTTATTTTTAACATTGTTTTTTTTTCTTAAAACTTGCATTTTATCTGTCTCTGGCCTAGCACTCAAGTGTGGGGTCATTTACTGCACTGTTCTAACTTGTTGATACTTGTGAACCTCTGCTTTCCTTAAAAAAACAAAAAAATCTTCCTTTTTTCCCACTTTTCTGAGATTTAAAAAAGTTCAGTTACAGATTTGCTGTTCTGAACTGTTTGTAAGTTTCTTGGAGGCCATTGTTTGCTTGGGTTAAAGGGAAGTCTCTGTGTTCATCAGTGGCAGTGATAAACATTGAGCAGCCTGCCTGCCCCTGTGGGAGTGGTTACTGCCTTGAAACTGTAGTTTTATTGGCCATTTTGGATCAATTCCAAACTCCTTGATCTCCCTCTCTTAAAACCCGATTGCCTCGTGGTTTTGGCGTCTTTTTAGACTTGTTAGCTGTTGGTGAATCACCCACCAAGAGGAGAAAACGCTGAGAGAAGAAAGGAGCCACTTTTGAGATTTTAAGTTTTTCTACTTTTGAGCATTTTCTGGCTTGTTAAACTTGATTTCTGTGTTGGTAACTGTATTTAGAACACAACCTAGAGCTGATTACTGAATTTCCTGCCTGCACTTATTTTTAAAATCGTTTTTTTCTTAAAACTTGCATTTTATCTGTCTCTGGCCTAGCACTCAAGTGTGGGGTCATTTACTGCACTGTTCTAACTTGTTGATACTTGTGAACCTCTGCTTTTCTTAAAAAAAAACAAAAAAACAAAAAAAATATTTCTTTTTTCCCACTTTTCTGAGATTTAAAAAAGTTCAGTTACAGATTTGCTGTTCTGAACTGTTTGTAAGTTTCTTGGAGGCCATTGTTTGCTTGGGCTAAAGGGAAGTCTCTGTGTTCATCAGTGGCAGTGATAAACATTGAGCAACCTGCCTGCCCCTGTGGGAGTGGTTACTGCCTTGAAACTGTAGCTTTATTGGCCATTTTGGGTCAATTCCAAACTCCTTCATCTCCCTCTCTTAAAACCCTCTTTTGCGCGGTTTTGCGCATAGTGCAACATCGGGCAGCGCCGCCTAATTGAGTTTAAACTATTCCTGGCTCCACAAAGTCTGCTCTTCACTTTTTCCCTTAGAACTGCTCTATCTCTCAAATTAAACACCATATTCTCATTCTAAGGCCCCTCACTGGTCCAAATAAATAATCTTACAAGTTAGCACTAATAAACCATAAGAACTACTTACTCTTATACTCTCTATGATTACCTTGTCCCCTATTGGTCTGTTTTAATTCAGTTCCCTATATTACTCTAGCATGTCCAAAGGTCAGTCAATGGTTTCCTCTCCAGTCCAGCTGGTGAATCTGGGAATTTTGAGGCAATGTTACAACTGTCTCATGTACACGGACAACCCTCTCCTCCTCCAAACAGGTTCAAATATATGTGAGAGATGCAACCATATAGCCAAACTGGAGGCTGAGCTCTCTCATCTCAAAACTGGTGTAACCAGTCAGGAGGAGAAGGTAACCTCACACAACACAATTCCAGTATCACATAGTCCCACCACAACAGCGAACCAAACACATAAAAACACAAAAACATACTCGGAAGCTCCAAATAAAAATCTACCTAAACAACAGAGACCTCCAAAGCAGACATCCAAGCAAACGCTACCCCAAAACAAAACACGTACAACACATAGCACACAAAGTCAGTGTGCCAAGCAGTCACAGTCCTTAAGGCTGAATAACACACCTGATACCCTTGTAACAGGTGACTCTATTGTCAGAGACACTGACGTCCCGCTCACCAGGCTGAATAAAGAGAAGGTCACAGTGAACTGCCTGTCGGGCGCTAGGATCCGCCACATAACGCAAGCACTCAGACTACTCCAAAGCAAATACAAATATGACTCAGGCATTGTACATGCTGGCGTGAATGATCTGAGACGTACCTCCCTCGACTATATGAAAAGAGACATAGAGGAGCTCTCTGATCATGTAGCCCAGGCCGGTATGACTCTGACCTTGAGCAGCATCTTACCCTCACCTAGAATGATGCCACAGTATAAAGACAAAATTATCGATTTTAACAATTGGCTAAAGTTTTGGTGTCATTCAAAGGGGATCCAGTGTCTGTCAGCCTGGGATGACATGCTCGACAAGCCACGTTGCTTCGCTAGGGACGGCTTGCAACTGTCACCCCTGGGCTTTCGGATATTGGCAAAGGCTCTTGCCACCCCCATAGTGCCTTTTTTAGGCAAGGCTCAAAAGTCAAACCCACCTCCATAGACAGCACAAGGAACAAGAAACTAAGGGTAATGCTGCTAAACGCCAGAAGTCTTAACCTCAAGATGCATGCACTCAAAGCTCTCCTCAGTATGGAGAACATCGATATCTGTGCAGTGAGAGAAACCTGGTTCAAGGCTCCAGAGAGCACCCCAGCACTACCAGGTTATACCTCATATCATGCTTTTTGGTCCCAAAACCCGGACCGAACCACAAAAGGAGGGGGAGTTTCCATATTTATCAAGGATATCCATATCTCCAGGTTAGTGGCAGTGCACAAAGTATCGGAGACCATCCATGTGCAACTGACAGTGGGCAAGACTGCTTTTCAGTTTATAGCATCCTACAGACCACCCTCTCAAAGTCAGGAATCCCACTTGGCTTTCCTAAAAACATTGGAGAACACTAAGATCTCTCCGAACACCATTATATTAGGCGACTTCAACTACCCAAACATAGACTGGGAGCATTACTCAAGCCCCAGCACCTTAGCTCAAAGGTTCCTGGAATTTATAAACTCAAATGCTATGGAACAACTAGTCACCACTCCCACAAGAGGGGAAAACATACTAGACCTGATCATTACCAACATGGGGACTCTATGCTCCATACCAGAAGTATATCCCTCATTGGTAAGATCAGACCATAAATTAATTTCACTGGATATCCACATCCCGTCCCCACCCCCAGCCCAGAAAACCACAGTGAAAAACTTCTCAAAAGCGAACTTCACACTTCTCAAAACTGAAGTGGAATCCTTCAAAGCCCCAGGGCCAGTGGAAACTATGGCCCAAACTGCAGAATCCTATATAAACGCATTCTACGGACATCTCCAGTAATGCATGGATCATGCTATCCCAAACAAAATCAAGACCCAATCACCCAAAGGCAGGCGTCCAGTCTGGTGGACCCCAGCCATAAATAAACTGCACAACAGAAGGAGGAAGCTACTACATGATAGAGCAAAATCCCTAAAAGGGAAGGCATCTCTGATCAGTACTAGCAAAAAATTACGATCCCTCATAAAATCCTCCAAGGCCAGCTTCGAGAGAAAAATTGCACAGGACACTAAAGACAATCATAAAGCTTTTCTCAGTTATGTTAGGAACCTGGGATGCAACTCCCAGACTTGTTCTGAGTTGATTCTAAATGACAAAAAATACACTGAACCCACAGACATCGTCAATATCCTGGCAGACAGGTTCAGTGCTAACTTCTCCACCACCCCCCCCCAAAAGAGCAAGTATCTATCCCGGCAGAGTGCAGCCTCCCAAACATCTCTGATGCTCAGGTGAAGGCCACCCTCTCCAAAGCAAAAAACACTGCTTCCATGGGACCAGATGGCGTCCCGGATTGCATCCTACATGAACTCCAAGAAGAACTAATCCCTCAAGTAAAACTGCTGTACAATCTCAGCCTCACTACAGGATATGTGCCCAAAGAATGGCGTACAGCAACAGTGGTCCCACTCCACAAAGCTGGCGCCTCTGCGGACCCTGGAAACTATCGCCCCATAAGCCTGACTAGCCTAGTATGCAAGGCTATGGAGAGGATCATCATGGAACTCATAAACAAAGACATTGGGGACCTACAGACACTAGATCCTACCCAATTTGGCTTTGTCAAGGGCAGATCCTGCCTTTTGAACCTGGTCAACTTCTTCGAAACAGTCACCAAGGCCATAGATGAAGGGAAGGTAGTCTACACAGCCTATCTGGACCTCGCAAAGACATTTGACACAATACCCCACTCGGGCATCATAGATAAGCTATCCAGCCTAAATATAAACCCCTATGTCACAAGATGGGTCACAAACTGGCTCAAAGACAGAACCCACAGAGTCAGAGTTGCTGGAGCCATGTCAGACTCAAAACCGGTCACAAGTGGCGTCCCACAAGGTTCTGTCCTGGGACCTCTCTTGTTCGGTATTTACTTTTCTGAGGTACAGGCCAACGTGGGAGGACTATGGCTCACCAAGTTCCCAGATGACTGCAAACTTAGCGCCATAATCGACTCTCCAGCTGACACAAACATCCTTCAAAAAGGTCTCGCAGAGACAGATAACTGGTGCCAGAGCCATGGTCTAAAGCTAAATGCCAAAAAGTGTATAGTCATACCCTTTGGCAAAAACAATGTGCCCACAAATTACCACATAGGTGGTAACCCATTAAGTACAGTGAAAGTAATTAGGGATCTGGGGACCCAAGTTGATAGCAATCTCTCCTTTGACAACCACATTGCCAAAGTGGTTAGAAAGACCTTCTACATAGCCCACCTCATCATGAAAGGATTCACATCTAGATCAAGAGAGGTAATCGTGCCCCTTTATTCATCCCTCATCAGGCCCATCAAAGAATACAATGCCCCCTTTGGGATGTACCTTACCCGACACCTGCAGCAATTAGAAAGACCCCAAAAGTACCTCACCAGGAGGATCAAGAAACTCAAACAGATGCCATATGCTGCTCGGTTAAAAAAACTCCAGCTCTACTCAGTTGCATACCGCCTACTTTGAGGCGATCTATGCCTGACATATAAAGCTATGTCCAACCCAGAATTAATGGACATGCTCCACCTCAGTAAATCTAAATCCCTTAGAGCCACACGCTCGAGGGACTTGAACCTCAGCACAGAAATAAATAGAACATGCTGAAAGGACAGATTCATAACCCAGAGGCTCCCTTCGCTCTGGAATAGAATTCCAATTCATGTTAGGCAGAGCACCTCACTGAATCTCTTCAAGAAGAATCTTGATGAGTGGATGGGGGATCGTAGGTTTGTCCCGGGGATTACTTCCGTGTCACTATTAGACAGAGGTACAGTAAACTAAACTTTAAAAAGGGCACAGTATACTCAAATCAAGGGGTGGTGTAAGCCAAACACAATCAGGCTAGGCTTATAAATGCCCCAGGGCAGATAGCCTAGTACGAACCTATGAACCTATATGTTTTTGTGTATTTATGTGTATGTTTTGCCGGTGCTTGTTCTGTAGCTTCATGTGTGACTGGTGGTGTGATGCTAATGTGTCTCTTCTCCTCTTGACTGTCTGTTACAGTCATGGGTTGAGAGCGCTTAGCCTCCAGTCTGGCTGTGTATTTGCATCTCTCACAAGTGTTTGAGTCTAGAGGTAAGAGGAGAGGGTTGTCTGTATACATGAGGCAGTTGTGACATTGCCTCAGGATTCCCAATTCCACCAGCTGAACTGGAGAGTACATCTGCAGCTGACCTCTGGACATGCTTGGAAAAGTAAATTTCACTTGTCTTGTGGACAATCGAGGGTCTTATGCTGTATTATAATAGTGCTGTCTAGGAGATTTGGAAAATAATAGTGCTGTCTAGGAGATTTGGACAAGTGCTGATTTTGGTTATGCAAGTGCTGCAATAAGAGCTGTTGATCTGAAGCACTTGAGTTGAGGCTTGCCTAGTTCTAAGGGAAAATTTGCAAAACAGACTTTGTGAAGCCAGGAATAGTATAACCCAGCTAACCGGCACTGCCCGACGTTGCTCTGTGCGCAAGACCGCGCAAAAAGAGAGTTGCAGGGTTTTAAGAGAGAGAGATCAAGGAGTTTGGAATTGACCCAAAATGGCCAATAAAACTACAGTTTCTAGGCAGTAACCATTCCTACAGGGACAGGCATGCTGCTCAGTGTTAACAACTGCCACTGGTGAACACAGAGACTTCCCTTTAGCCCAAGTAAGCACTGGCCTCCAAGAAACTTACAAACAGTTCAGAACAGCAACTCTGTAACTGAACTTTTTTTAAATTATAGAAAGTGGGAAAATAGCAAGATTTTTTTGTTTTTGTTTAAGGATAGCAGAGACACACAAGTAGCGAACTAGTTAGAACAGTGCAATAAATGACCCCAACACGTGTGTGCTAGGCCAGAGGCAGGTAAAATGCAATTTTAAGAAAAAACGATTTTAAATTAAGTGCAACACAAAAAAATGCAATAAATAGGCTCTAGGTATGTTCTAAATACTGTTTCTAACACAGATATCATCTTTTGCAAGTAAGAAAACGCCGAAAAGTAGGCAGCAATGCAGTTTTTCTAAGAAATAAATCAGAAGAAAATACTTAAAATCTCAAAAGTGGCTCCTTTCTTCTCTCGGCGTTTTCTCCTCTTGGTAGGTGCTTCAGCAACAACTATCAAGCCTGGAAAGATGCCAAAACCATGTGGCTGCAGGGTTTTAAGTGAGAGAGATCAAGGAGTTTGGAATTGACCCAAAATGGCCAATAAAACTACAGTTTCTAGGCAGTAACCACTCCTACAGGGACAGGCAGGCTGCTCAGTGTATTCCACTCATATGTGACTACAATAGCACTGCAGCACAATTTTAGATGATGACCTAAATGCTCAATTGTTGCTAAATTGTGTTAGTGTGATTAAGATGGACTGTCTCATTTGCACATGTTTTGCACACTATGAGTGAGCTTACATAACAAATATCGGCTCCAACCTTTCAGCTCTGTTTTTGATAAATATTGTTGCATGCATTCTGTGCATATTATAGAGTATGAGACCTATGCATTGCATACCATGTCAATGAATCTATGAATCATTTTTTTTCATCATTCATCACATTTTAGGTGTATACAGAGCTTAAAGCACTATAGTGTTCTCAGTGGATAAAAACATTTTCATTAAAGAGCTAAAACCTACACTTACCCCAGTGATTTCCAAAGGGGATAAATACACTTAAGTTGCATAACCCCATACAGTTGTGGAAAGTGACCCCAAAAAAGTCTAATCTACCTCTTGGGGTGGAGAAGCAGTGTACTTTCCTTAAAATGTCATTTACAGTGTATAATAATATGCCAAAGGTACCAGTGATGATAAAATCAGTATACCCTTCTAATGAGCTATAAACTGTTAAACAGCTGTTTCCAGTTATCAAAGGTTCGGGGTTTCATTCTTTCCATCTCCATTTACCTACCTGCTATGTGAATCTGAACAAGTCAATTAACCATATAGAACTTCCTGGTCACCCCTGAATAGGGCACTTGTATCCAGTGGGCTTACCTGGTTAACAAATGTATAGAATAAAACACAAACAAAAATAAATAACAACATAAGAATTTAAATTATTTATTTATTTTTCTTAATCAGCTAAGTGAGCTGATTCAGGAATCCTTTTCAGCCACAAACCAGCCCCAAAGGCAAAGTAAAACAATATCATGAAATTGAATATAAACATATATAGTTCTATAATGTTTGGTAGTTCCATAAAATGTATATATACAAATTACCACGTTGAAAATGTGTGCCATTCATCATTCCTAATACAAGAAAACCATAGTCTTTCACCAGTAAAAGGATGCTTAAAATGGTACTAAACTTTCAAATAAGTCATGCATGTATATAAGCCACTTCAATCTATAAGGCAGATGATCAGTAAAAGGAGGTGAAACGGAATACGTAATAAGAATAAATGGTACATTTCTGTTATTGGGGTAACAGATGTAATGAGCGGTTGGAATGTTAGCCCGCGGTCGTAATGATGACACTGCTGTCTCTGATGTATATACTAAAAGTAATACTTTCCTTGCAGAGTGTCACAAAATGTATTATTTAATTAAAAAAATGTGCATGTATCGCAGCTTTTAAGCCCTTTTAAGTAAAGGAGCAAACAAACAATGAGGCAGCAACAGTATTATTATAACAGTGTTATTAGCAGATGTGGTCCTTAACAGTTATGTTTAAAACATTGTGACTGGTTATTTACATTTCCTTTTACAGCACATTTGTTACTTTTACTAGTTATGTTTTAAACATTGTTTTGGCTGGCGTGCACACCTGCAAGCCCCCCCCCCCTTGCAGGAAAGTATATCTTTGTCTATTGCCACTCTATAATGGGTCTAATGAGTGATGAGTAGAGGGGAACAATGACCTCTTGTTTTCTGGATGAAAAACCTTTTGTGATGAGGTGTGCCACGTAGAAGGATTTCCTGACTACTGTGGCGATGTGATTATCAAAGGAGAGACTACTGTCCACCTGTGTCCCAAGGTCACTTATCACACTTTCGGTGTTAAGTATACTACCGCCTATGTTGTAGTTCATGGGGGCAGAGTTTTTACCAAAGGGAATGACAATGCACTTTTTGGCACTGAGCTTGAGGCCATGGCTTTGACACCAGGCATCTGTCTCAGTGAGGCCCTTTTGTAGGATGTCCACATCGTTAGGAGTTTCGATTATGGCTCCTAGTTTGCAGTCATCTGCGAACTTCTTTAGCCAAAGACCTTCTGTGTTAGCCTGTACTTCAGTGATACTTCTACTGATACCGAACAGGAGAGGACCCAGGACTGAACCCTGTGGTACTCCACTTGTCACTGGTCTGAAGTCGGAGTTGAAGTCTGCTACTTTCACAGTGTGGATTCTGTCAGTGAGCCAGTTGGCAACCCATCTTGTGACATAGGGATTTATACCTACTTTAGTGAGTTTATCTATAATTCCAGAGTGGGGGATGGTGTCAAAAGCCTTGGCAAGATCTAGATAGGCTGTATGAACCACCTTACCCTTGTCTACGGCTTTGGTGACTGCTTCAAAGAAGCCTATCAGGTTTAGGAGACATGATCTGTCTTTTACAAACCCAAATTGGGTGGGATCCAGAGTTTGGAGATTACCAATGTCTTTGTTTATAAGTTCCATGATGATATGTTCCATGGCCTTGCAGACCAGGCTCGTCAGGCTAATGAGGCAGTAGTTCCCGGGGCCATGGTGGCTCCCCTCTTGTGGAGTGGGATAACCATTGCTGTGCGCCATTCAGCAGGCACAAACCTGAGGTGAGGTTATAATTGAACATGGTACTTAGGTGGGGCGCCAGCTCGTTCTGTAGTTCGTGTAGAACGCAGCCTGGGATGTTGTCTGGTCCCATGGATGCTGTGTTCTTGGCTTTGGAGAGTGTGTTTTTTACCTGTGCAGCCGTGATTACAGAAACTTTGCACTCTTCCGGTATAGAGATGGGCTCTTTAGGGGGTGAGAGGGAGGTAAAGTTAGCACTGAACCTATCTGCCAGGATGTTGGCAATATCAGTTGGTTCTGTATATTTAGTGCCATTGTGCTGTAACTCAGAGCAGATCTAAGTGTTGCCATTGAAATTCTTGACGTAGCTATAGAATCCTTTGTGATTGTCTTTAGAATCAGTGGCAATTTTGTTTTCATAACTAGCTTTGAAGAATTTTATCAGGGATTGCAGCTTCTTACTGAGGCTGTCCAAGGAGCTCCTCCGCTCGTGGGATTTTACTCTCTTTTGCAACAGTTTCTTCCTTCTGTTGTACAGTTTGTTTATGGCAGGGGACCACCAGATTGGCTTCCTTTTTTTGGAGGATAGCATCTTGGTTCTGTTTGGGATAGCACGATCCATGCACTCATGTAAGTGCTTATAAAGTGCAATTGTGTAGGATTCAGTAGTCGTAACTGTATTGTCCATCTGCATGGGTGTCATGAAGTTCACCACTTCTGTCTTAAGAAGCATGAAGTTGGCTTTGGAGAAATTTTTTACCATGGTTTCCTTAATTGGGTGTGGGGGCAAGATGTAGATATCTAGGGTAATTAGCTTATGGTCGGATCGGACCAATGAGGCGTTGACTTCAGGTGTGGAACACCGGTCACTCATGTTGGTAATGACTAGATCTAGGATATTGCCCCTGGTGGGGGTGTGGATAAGTTGATCCAGGGCACTGGAATTTATGAATTCTAGAAAGCGTTGAGCAAGGGAGTTGATACATGAGTAGTTTTCCCAGTTAATGGTGTGGTAGTTTAAATCACCCATTATTAGGGTGTTTGGTTGAACCCTAATAGTTTCCAGTACATCAAGAAAAGAGGAGTGGGAATCCTGGGGCATGGTGGGTGATCTGTAGCAAGCTACAATTTGGATTGCAGTTTTGCCCAGAGTTAGTTGCACTTGGATAATCTCGGCTGCATTATGCTGAAAAACTAGCCTGGAGGTGTGGATATCCTTAATGAATATGGACACACCTCCGCCTTTGGTGCTCTGGTCCAGGTTACATGGCCGAAAGTTATAGCCTGGTAGTGCAGGGGTGCTCTCTGGAGCCTTGAACCAGATCTCAGTCACTGCACAGATATCGATGTACTCCATTTTAAGGAGTGCCTCGAGTGAGTGCATTTTGAGATTTAGACTTCTAGCATTGAGTAGCATCACCCTCAGTTTTTGCTTGCCTGTTCCTGTTATGGTGGTGAATTTGTCGTTTGAACCTTGCCTAAAAAAGGCACTATAGGGGCGGCAAAAACCTTAGCCAGTATCCGAAATCCCAGGGGTGACAGGTGCAGGCCATCTCTGGCAAAGCATCGTGGTCTGTCGACCATGTCATCCCAGGCAGACAGATACTGGATCCCTTTAGAATTGCACCAGAAGCTTAGCCAATTGTTGAAGTCAATCATTTTATCTTTGTACTGCAGCATCATTCTGGGTGATGGCAGAATGCTACTCAGTGCTAGGGTCATACTGCCTGGGCTACAAGAGTGGAGAGCTCTTACATGTCTGTTTTCATGTAGTCCAGGGAGGAACGTCTCAGGTCGTTCACACCAACATGGACAATGACAGAGTCATATTTGTACTTGTTGTGGAATGACCTGAGTGCGTGGGTTATGTGGCGGATCCTGGCACCCGACAGGCAGCTGACAGTAACCTTCTCCTTGTTTAGCCTGGTGAGTGGGACATCAGTGTGCCTGACTATAGAATCACCTATGACTAGTATGTTGGGTACGTTGTTTTGCTTTATTGGCTGTGATTGAGTGGTACACTGAGTCTGCGTGCTATGTGTCATTTGGGTTGTGATGGGGGGTGGAGGTTGCTTGCATTTCTGCTTTGGAGTCTCTGTTGCTTGAGCAGATTATTATTGAAAGCCTCCATGAATGTTTTTGTGTTTCTATGTGTGGATTTTGGTGGTGTAGATTTAGTGAGACTATGTGATGAGTGTGGTGTGGTGCAAGTGTTTACCTTCTCCTCTTGACTGTCAAGTTCAGTCTTGATTGGAGAGAGCTTTACCTCCAGTTTGGCTAGATAAGTGCATCTCTCACAGGTTGTAGTGTTGGGTGGTAGGAGAAGAGGGTTGTCTGTGTACATGAGGCAATTTCTACACTGCCCCAAGATGCCCAGATTCATCAAATAGACAGGAGAGAACACTGGGAGATGACCCTTGGACATGCCTGAATAAAAAACTATTTTCCTCTAGATAAGTGAGGAAAGTGAGTAAAAGAGCTGTTTTTCTCTAAGCAAGTGAGGAAAGTAAGTACCAAAACTGTTTCCCTCTCGGTAATGAGGAAGGCTGAGTGCTGTAGTAATTAGTAGGTTATTTAGTGCTTACAAGTTCTGAAAAGGTGCTGATCACGACTAAGGAAATTCAAGTGCTAAAACTAAGAATCTGTATCTGGACTAAACTAGTTACAGGAAAGGGGGGAAACAAGTGCAAATGTGGGCTTTTAAATCAGAAAGGTGAGAAAGAGATGGAAAAACTGCCCAAACGGCCAATAACTACAATTTCTGGGCCAGGACCACACCTTATGTGGTAGATAGGTTACCTAGTGCTTACCACTCCCACTGATAAGCTAGAAGGCTTCCCTCCAACACAGAAAGTTTGGGGGGCTCAGAAGCTTACATACAGTCCTGGATACAGCAAATCTGAATATGGACTACACTAGTTAAGGGAAAGGGTTTATATATATATATATATATATATATATATATATATATATATATATATATATATATATATATATATATATATATATATATACAGAAAAGTAGCTAAAACAGCAGTCAAAGCAATTCAAATGCAGTGCAAGCTAGCACACTTGAGTATGTAGCAATGTTAGACCAGTTTCAAAAATGCAATTAAATTAAAAATGACTAAAAACAAGTGCAGAAGGAGTCTATTAGGTAGAATGAGGTAAGGAGATGGGACTGTGGGGAGTGTCCCAGATCAAATCTACAGTGGGGGTGGGCAACTGCAAAAGCCTCCAAATTTAAACAACAACACAGGAATATGGAGGGTGGGTATGGGAAAACCAACACCTTCAGCAGAGATCTGAAAAACTATACAGTGAAGCAAAAATAACAGTGCACAACTCTGAAGTCAGCCAGCAATGATATAAAATTAGTCAAACAATTACCAGTACACAACTCTGAAGTGCCCGAAAAATATACTCAGCTCTGTATATCTCTGTATACTCAGCTCTGTATATCTCTGTATATCTCTGTATATACTCAGCTCTGTATATCTCCAGATATCCCCCAGATAGATTTACTTTCCTTTGTATTACTTGCACACCAAGGCCATAAAGTAGTGTTTCTGCAACTAACTGCTTACACTCCTAATTTCCTGCTTCTACCTCTTCCTTGCTTACACTTACATTACAGCTCCAAGGCTTCCACTTCTTATGCTGATTGCTTTGCTTTGCAGTCTTCTGTGAGGGGGGGTGGACCAGATCTCTACCTGCTTTTTCTGGTTACACGTTCCCCCATTTTGTATCTCCCTCCTCTAACTCCCTCCTCTCCCATGCGCATTAACTAGTCTATATTAGTGGGTCTCCTTGAGCGGCGCCATTTTGAAAGTTATCTTTTGGCCTGCTTGTGGTGAGGAAGCTTCCCCAGACCCTTTTCAGTGTGACTGCATAAGTATAAGTAAATTAAGTGACTGGATATTTACAGTTCTTGTTATTAGCAGATGTGGTCCTAAACAGTTATGTTTTAAACATTCTGACTGGTTATTTACATTTCCTTTTACAGCACATTTATTACTTTTACTAGTTATTTTTTAAACATTGTTTTGGCTGGGGTGCAAACCTGCAAGGCCCCCCCCCCCCCCAGGCAACTATAGCTTTGTCTATTGCCACTGGGTGGCATAACTTAACAATATACTTGCTGTATCTTGTCCCAAATAGATCTGCCTCCACACTGAATACTTGTAAAGTAAGGCAAGTACCATTTACTTGGTGTATTTTGTCCCCCAGATAGATTTACCTTCCTTTGTATTACTTGCACACCAAGGCCATAAAGTAGTGTTCCTGCAACTAACTGCTTACACTCCTAATTTCCTGCTTCTACCTCTTCCTTGCTTACAAGCCATGGTGGTGCAGTGGTAGCATTGCCGCCTCACACCAAGAGGTTCTCCCGTTTGATTCTCATCTAGAGCGCCTTCTGTGTGGAGTCTGCATGTCCTCCCCGCGGTCGAGTGGCGTTCAAAAGACATGCGTGAATGGGTGTGCCTTCATTGAAGGTTGAGCGTCGGGCTGGCACCTCGGCACCATAAAAATCGACTGCCAATCAATAGCGGACTGGAGTTTTGCTGTGGCGATCCATAACCAGGAAAAGCCGAAAGAAAAACAACAACCTCTTCCTTGCTTACACTTACATTACAGCTCCAAGGCTTCCACTTCTTATGCTGATTGCCTTTCTTTGCAGTCTTCTGTGAGGAGGCAGGCCAGATCTCTACCTGCTTTTTCTAGTTATACCTTCCCCCATTTTGTATCTCCCTCCTCTAACTCCCTCCTCCCCCATGCACATTAACTAGTCTATATTAGTGGGTCTCCTTGAGCGGTGCCATTTTGAAGGTTATATTTTCACCTGCTTGTGGTGAGGAAGCTTCCCCAGACCCTTTTCAGTGTGACTGCATAAGTATAAGTAAATTAAACTAGTACAATACAGCCAAACAGATACATTTGGTGTAAACCGAAACAAGTGGAAAGATATGTTTGGTGTACAAAGAAAAGAAACAAGTAAGCCCAAGGATATAATTGGAGTTAGTGTTAGCGCTGCTGTGCTTGGGCTCACTCCGCTCCCCTCCCTGCCCCCTATTCCTACCCGCCCGCACTAGTGCTACATTTCAACTAAACTTAGCCACTCCCCTCATGCTAACCACCAATCACTGAATCTGCCCCACCCCTGTACCCATTTCTTTCTCTTCCACTATTCCACATCTTGTAAAACACAATCTTCCATCTAACTACCTTACAATCACAAACAATACCTCTCATCATCCACCACGCCCACCCCATCCCAAGTAGATCTTTCACTCATGATCAAACCCAACCAAACCATGCTCAAACTACCCAAACCCACATACATACACCTCTTACTATTGCTCCTAGGTGTATCCACCCTCCCACTCTAACTTCTATCACCAACCACCAAAAACAACTTAATTTTATCCATATACCAAGAAAAACTACTTACACTAGCATTATTACAACACACCCTTTTACTCTAGTCCCATATCACTACCGGACCTTCTTTATTCACCACTATGCACACAGATTACAGCCATCACACTACCAGTCCCAAACAACTATAAAGAACTTTAAGACACTAAACAAACTACTCAAACTCTATTTTTACCTCAAAGCCCAACTCATTAGCTGCGGTGATATACACCCATACCCAGACCCACAAAATCTAGGAGCCCCAACCCTTAACCTGAATGACACCCTACTCCACTGAGACAAATCCACGCTCCTCATTTTAAATTTAAATGTCAGAGGTACACTAAACAAAGTCCACGACCTTCATGAACTACTCTCCTTTTAGCAACCCATTACAGAAAAACTCCTAGAATGGATATCTAAGTCCCTCCCCCAGGAAAGCATAGCATTAGGAGACCTTAATGCTGACTGGCAAAGCTGTTCCAGTCATAACCCACTCTCCCACATTAACCTACATGGCCTAACCCAACTCATCACTTCCCCCACAGGAACAGACAAGAGAGCCAAACACCAGTCCACTCTAGATTGGATACTCGTATCCCACCCATCACTGATATCCCCAGCAGGGTGTCTACCAGACACCCTAAGTGACCACCAAGCCACATTCTTACTCAGATCAAAATCACCACAACTGACCCAAATATCTACAAGCCTAATTAGAAACAAAAATAAAACACTTTAACTGCTCCAACTTTATAAACGACATAAAAATGTGCAACTGGACCCCCCCCCTAAAAACCTACCTCTTAATGAAGCTGTACTATATTTCACAACTACCTTCTTAAACACCCTTAACTATCACGCCCCCTCCAGAACAACAATAATTAAAACTAAATATGCCCCCTGGTTAACCCCAGACACAAAATCCCTTCTCAAAAAAAAAAAAGAAACAAAGCCTGGACCAACTACCTCAACAGTAAATTCCAATTGAACAAACAAATATATGTTGAACTACATAACAAAGCCAAAAACTCACCAAAACAGACAAAACATCTTACTACCAAAAGTTACAGGATAAGCACAGGAACAACCCACAAAAAATTTGGGCAGCAATTAACTCTATTCTACAACCAGGTAAAACAACTATCCCAACCCCAAAAATAGATAACAACCAAGAAGACATCCCCACTCAATTTAATAAATACTTTACAGAAACCATCCAGACCTTTGCAAACAACCAACCCTATGACAACATCCCCATCCCTGCAAATCCACCCCCGACCCACAACTAACAATTGCCCCAAGTTCAGCTTCCACCCAGAACCAACCAAATCCATTGAAAAACTACTCCACAAGCTCAAACCAACGTCTCTAGCTGCAGATAAATTACCCGCTGAATACCTCCATCAGGCTGCAGAAGCCATATCATATCTTGTCTCCATCCTAATTAACAGATCCATCTCCAAGTGTATAGTACCCAAGCTATGGAAAATATCACATATCATCCCTCTACATAAAGGGGAACCTCCCTGGAACTCAATAACTACCGCCCTATAGCCATACTACCCCCTTTATCTAAATTTTAGAGAGAGTAATACACAAGCAACTAATGAAATATCTCCTAGAAAATAATCTAATAGCAACACAACATGGCTTTAGACCCTTCCATAGCAAGTCCACCACACTAACAGAATTCACCAACATTGTCAATACTCACAGAAACAACGGACTCCTTGTATCTGCCACCTTTCTTGACTTGTCCTAAGCATTCAATATGGTTAACCACAATAAACTCCTTCTTTCACTAGCAAGTCTAACCTTACCATCCCTGCCATCTCCTGGTTCAAAAACTGCCTAGAGGGAAGGAAACAAGCTGTTATGTGGCAAAACCAACTCTCCCCCTCCTTACCAGTCTTCCTAGGAGTACCCCAGGGCTCCATCCTGGGGCCACATCTTTTTGCTCTCTTCACCAATCAGCTTCCAAACAGTATTCCTAAAGCCTCAATAGTGCAATATGCAGATGATACCACCATAATATGCGCAGCCAAATCAATTGACATCCTTCACTCCCTAACACAAGAATGCTTTTCCCTAGCAGAAACTTGGGATTACAAACCAAAGGCTCATTCTGAACCCAAGTAAAACAAAGCTAGTACTCTTTAGCTCCCACAGAACAACACCTTCCACTGATTCTTTCTTCATCTCCTCATTTAACAAGACCACAATCACCCCCACAAATCATACCAAACTCCTAGGGGTTGAAATAGATAATCACCTTAGATCCGACCTACATATTTCTATAACCATAAAAAAGTACATAAAAAACTTGGCCTACTGTATCGCAATAAAAAATTCCTCACTGGCCACTCCAAAACTACAATAGCGAGGACTCATCTACTATCCACCCTACTTTATGCCTCCCCCGTGCTTACAAATCTCCACAAATCCAACCTAAACAAACTTGATAGTTGTTATAATAAGACAGCCAAATTTGCTGCAACCTCTCCCATCAGAACACATTACTGTGAATGCCTACAAAAACTCAATTGGCTAGAACTACCACTACTACTTCAACTCAATCAACTATCACTAGCCCACAAAATAATACATAACTATGAAAACACCCCAGCCCTACAAATTCTTTTGCAACCCTATACAACCACCAGGCCCTTGAGGTCTAGCACACAAAACCTCCTAAAAGTAACCAAATATAACAATGAACCTGGTAAGTCTGTCTACAGCCACTGTATAGCAAAAACCTGGAACTCCCTTCCTGCCCACATAACTGACAACAAATCCCCATCACAGTTCAAAAACTTGTTAAAACTCACTTTTTGAATAATCAACTGTGCTCCTGTATCCCCCCTGGCTAATGTCTCATTAGAACACTTCATCTAACTTACCTAACTCTGCTAAGCCAACCAATCATAGTACTGAACCCACTTAGGACTGTTAATCTACTGCTCATCCCATCTCTCCAGGAGTTAGGGAAAACTACCCCAGCAATGTTGAGCTCTCCATAAGCAACTAAAACCAGGAGAAGACATATTGTATTTATCCTTCTCAACTAAAACCAGGTGAAGACATATAGTGAATCAATTTGTTATCCTTCTCAACTATAGTGAGCATCATCTGCTCTCTCGGAGCCTTATTCTACATTTCTCTGCTTTTACTCTGATAGTAAATCTATCACAGAAATCCTAAACTCTGTAATATCTTCTAAAATGTAATATTATATTGTAGAGAATGAATGAATCCTATCTGTTAGTTAATATGTATGTCAAAGTCTCTTCTTTGGAAACTGTATGTCAAAAGTCTGTCCTTAAAACTATGTTTTGTAAAAAATTGTTCTCTTGAGCTTTTCTCCCCGGGCCTCCACTGAAAATGGACTTGTAATCCAGTTGGACTCTCCCGGGCAACAAATGTAAAATAAATAAATAAACAGTAAGTGAGACAAAGGCAACCTGTGAAGGCAACAGTTGTAAATTCTCATCCAAACTGCGGAAAAGTCCAACTTAATACACAGATATTTTAAGACAGTAACACAGACAGTGCAGCTTTTGCAGTCAGTCAACCCACTTAAACATTTCAAAACTACACAAGTGTTGCTACAGAGCAAGGGTGATGCAAACTTCAGCAGATTTATTCATGAGAGAAATGACGTTCATCATGATTTCACTGCCCAGTTTGTGCTTTGTCAGGTGAACCCCCCCCCCCCCGACTGCTCTTCATTCGTCAGACCAAAAAAGCGGTTCCACTGCACTGTGCCAGGAGTCACAGTAAGTACCGTAACTGTTACCCTTCTTGTATTGCCATTGTCCTTAAGCTGCTGTACTTGGAAAATCATTGTTTCGTCATTACATGAAAACAGTATTTTACTGTAATTTGTACAGGTTTGGCGAACAATTCTTTGAAGCAATAAATCAGACAACAGGTTTCCTGTCTCAGAGAGGATCGTAGCTCTTCACTTCTTTCCTCCACAAGCACAGACAAAGTCAAAGTAATGATGGCCCAATGCTCCCCATTAGGGACAATTTTCAAATATTTAATTCAGTAAGAAAGTGAAGAAAAAGTTGCATCAAAATGCATCTTCTAAAGATTTTCAGACGTGACAGCGTGCTAACATTCCAACCGCTAATTACATCTGTTGCCCTGATAACGGAAAAGTACCGAATAAATTGTTAAGGCAAGAAGGTTAGCATTCCAACATCTAACAGAGACAGTTATTGCAAACTATTACTTAGATAACAGTGGCCTTTGCAATCTTCTCTTAAATGCTACATCAGTTTTACTCTAAACTCCTTGAAGTTTTCTTAATTTCTGATACAGCACAGCTACGCACTTCCAGGTAGCTAGAGTGATTTTATGGAAGGATCTCTCAGCTATTGTTTGCTTGAATGATGGCTGGTTACAGTAAAGTTACAGCACTAAGGTTTTATGACTGCAGAGAACATGTTATGGAAGAGAAATTAACTCTGTTGGCTGTGTTAAGGCAATGATCAAGCTTAAAAAGTCTGATTTGAGAAAATTGGTCATTGGTGTAATTGGCAGCCACGTTGTCTATTGCATTGTAAGACAGTAATTCATGTCTTTTTATACTGGAATAAAAATGATAGTTATGTACTTACCATAACAATGGATCTGGATCTTGATTATCACTGTTCATGCACTTCACTTGGCGGGACTAACTTACCACCTAGTGTCAAACAAGGCAAACAGCTTTCCTCACACATTTCAAGCTCCTTCCTTACCTCCCACAATGCACTACTACTCCCTGTAGTAGAAATTAATGTGGTATCATATGGCAAAGAAGTAGAAAATGGTCTCAGAGAGTTAATGAGTTCTGTCAGGAGATAATAGCTGACAATTTGGAAGGGGGATGGAGGAAAGGTTGATGAAGTGGATTGACATGTATAATCAAGATCCAGAGATATGATAAGTACATAGTTCTTGTATCATGGATTATCCAGCCTATCCTCTTCAGTGGATAGAGTAGAGAACCCATCAAGCATCCTGGATGGCATTCATGACAGAACACCAAAGAGTAAGATGGCCCCAAAGGAAGACTTGGGCCAAGATAGTACGTCTAACTTGTAATGTTTGCTGAAAGTATGCAATGATGCCCAAGTGGCCGCTGCAAAAATATTATTTTAACAAGTTCTTAAAGAAGGCAGAAGAAAAGGCAACCACTCTGGTTGAACGTGCCTTTGGCTGACATGGGAGAGTTTTGTTGGATAAGTACAAATGTAGGTGACTCATTTCGAAAACCATCTGAATAAAGTAACCTTGCATACTTTTTGCCCTGGCCAAGTTTTGGGAAAGTTGGCAAACAACTTTTCATGCTGTCTAATTTGTTCTGTACAGTACAGACATAAAAATAAGTTATGTACTCACCATAACATTCATCTGTGTTGTCCATTTTCATTCCTCCTCAACAAGTAGGTTTGGATCTGATCCTCGGATCCAACTCAGCCATTTTTTACAGCTAGTGTATACTGAAAACTCTCAAGTTCCTCCCTTACCCATAATGCCCTAGTCACCCTCCATACCTCAAATCTTGTTAGCTGACCTTATTGCTAATTACAAAACAAGGAACAATAATAATAGGAGAAACCAACATCTGGAGCTCAAAGGCAGACGCATTGGCTCCCTTCGCATCTTTTCATTCTTCCAGAACTCGCAAACAAAAAAGTACAGAGTTGAGGAAGAATGAAAATGGACAACACAGATGGAATGTTATGGTGGGTACATAACTTCTTTACTTGATATTAATTTTCATTCATTCCTCAACAAGTGGGACAGAGTCCCCAGATACGTGAATCCTGAGTGGACTCTAAGGAAGGATAATCCTGAGCACTGTTGAGCTGAAAGCTGCTCTTCTCCTAGATGCCAGATCCAACTTATACTGAGTAATAAAGGTATGGGAATTAGCCCAAGCTGCAGCAGTACAAATATTGTCTATGGAAGATCTGGATAAAAATACTAAAGAAATTGCCATGGACCTGGTTGAATGAGTTCTCAAAGGTTTTGGCAACAATAAACCCAATTTGTTGTAGACAAAGGAAATGCATTCAGTTATCCACTTGGCTAAAGGTACTTTGGTTACTGGCTTGCCCAATTTTTACTCCGAAAAGAAGAAAAATAATTGATCCGAGTTTTTCAGTTCTTTGCAAATAGAAACAAAACTGTCTGTGAACATCTAATAAGTGTAACATGAATTCTCCTTTGTTTGATGAATTTGGAAAAAAAACTGGAAGATTGATAAACTGATTAATGTTCTATTAAAACACCCTCTTAGGAAGGAATGGTGGGCTGGTTCGTAATGATATCCCATCTTTATGAAAAATTAAATAAGGAGGCTTAGAAATAAGGCTTGGATTTCCAAGACTCTTCTAGCAAAGAGTTTGGTTACTAAAAAGACAGTTTTCCAGGTTAAAAATTTTAGTTCACACTTTGCTGACAGTTAAAATGGAGATTGAGTCAAAGCTTTTAAAATTAAACTCAAATCCAATCTTTAAAAGGAGGTCTGAGAAGAAAGGCTCCCCTTAGAAAGCCTTACAGAGTTTATGAAGAAGCTAAGGGAGAATTGTTTACTCCTATATGAAAATTAGAAATGGCAGCTAGCTGTACTTTAATAGTCGAGGAGCTAGCCCCTTCATAAAAAAATTTAGCTAAAAATTCAAGAACATTATATACTGGTACTGAAAAAGGGTCAGTGCCTTTCTGTGGTGCCAAAAAAAATCTTTTCCATTTACTTCTGTCAATGTTCTTAGTGGAAGCTTTAAGGGAGGATAACAGAATGTGATGGACAGGAGAAGAAAGCCTTTGTTGTCTGGCTATTAATGGAAGTGGAGAAAAAATGTGGTCAACTTTAGGCCTAAAATGTCTTGTTGAATCATGCCTTGTCAAGTGAGACAGGAGGTCTGGAATTGGATCCAGAATCTATGAAGGGCGAACTAGGTGAGGCCAAAGGAAGTGAAACCAAATCTGATGAAGCCAGTAAGGGGCAGTGAGTATGACTGTGCCCTTCAATTGAAATGATTTCTGGAGAAACTTGGGGATTAGAGGAGTTGGGGGGGTAAGCATAGAGAAGACTAGGGGGCAATTGCGGAGGACAGCATCTCTTGGTGATTCCCATGGTGGGGGGGGGGGGGCAAGGCAAAGAACCTGCTGCACTTATTCCTGAGGGAAGATGCAAATAGTTTGCAGCAAGGTTGGCCACCATTGGTGGAATATATTTTCTGTAACTCTCATGTTGAGAGACCACTCATGAGAAAATAAAATGGATCTGTTCAACCTGTCTGCTATTATGCCTGATTTCACAGGAATGTGCATTACTAACAGAAATCGATTGGATGAGATCACCCACTGCCACACTCTTAAAGCTTCTTGGCACAAGGGGTAAGATCTGGTTCCTCCTTGTTTGCTGATGTACCAGACCACTGACATATTGTCTGTCTGAAACACAATAGTCTCTGAAGGGAGACAGGCTTGGAAGCCCTGTTATGTTAGGAGAACTGTTCGCATTTCTATGACATTGATATGCATGATGACCTCTTCAGGGGACCATATGCCTTGGACTGTCTTTCCCAAGAAGTGCCCCCCCCCCCCAACCCGGATGGGGAAGCATCAGTTATCACTATAGTATTGAGCTGAGGAAGGATGAAGGGGCAGCTTTTTACAATCAGAGCTGAGTGAATTCACCACAAGAAATATTTTTTGCATGCCTGAGTTATTCTGATTTCAGTGGACAAAGGCTGGTGTAGAATAGACCATTGAGTGACTGGAGTCCATTGAAGAATTCTCATATGATATCTTGATAATGGAACCAACTCTATCACAGCAGACACTAACCCTAAAGCTTGGAGTATCAGTTGAGCAGACAGTGAAGAATTTTGAATTATCTTTTTGACTTAAAATCAAATAGTCTGTACCCTTGGTAAGGGAATGGAGGTTGTCACTGATACTGTAGTGAACAGAGCTCCTATGAACTCTAATACTTGAGATGGTTCTAGCTGAGATTTCTTGTGATTGATGGTAGTTCCCAGGTTGGAGCAATGTTTGAGTACATAATCTCATACTTTTATCAGAGGATGCCTTGTTGGAGTGGTTATGAGCCAGCTTTCTAAGTAAGGAAACACCCAGAATCCCTGCAGGTTCAAGTGGGCTGCTACTACTGCCATGCATTTGGTGAACATCCTTAGGGCTGCGGTAAGGCCTAAGGGCAGAGCTCTGAATTGGTAATGACTGGCTCTCAGCCTGAAGCTTAGGTAACCTCTGGATTACCTGTTCATTTTTATGTGATAGTACTCATCCTAAAGATCTGTTGACCACATCCAGCAGTCCTGGTGCAGGAAAGGCAAAATGTACCGAACTGTGACCATCCGGAACTTCGTGTACTGAACCGATTTGTTCAGAATGCTGATATCCAAAATTGGTCTCCAATCACCTGTTTTCTTTGGCACTAAAAAGAATCTTGAGTAGGTTCCTGTTTCTTTCTGGTCTGGAGGGACCTCTTAGATGACTCTTTTTTTCTCACAGCTTTCTTATTTCTTGTGCTGCTTCTTTCCTCTGACTGGGTGGAACATCAGGAATTTTGTTTTATCTTTATGGGAGGGAGAAGGGTATTATATAACTTCTGGAAATAATCCTCTGAACCCATGTATCTTTTGTAATCTCTAGCCAAGTTCTCTGGTGCAGGGACAGATGATCCCCGGCTGCCTCCAGAGTTGGAGCACTGGTAGGATCAGTCAGACAAAGTGTCCCTAGATCCTTGAATCTGTGGGCCTCCTCTGTCGTGTGGGTGATGTCTTCCGTTAGAGTTACCCCCCCTCTGCCCCTGCGGGAACTATCTCCAAGTGGATGATAGAAAGGACCCTGGGGTTTCCTGAACCACATTTTTCAACCACCTCACTGATTCCTAGAGAAGGTTCTTTGAGGAATCAAAAAAAGTACACTCACTGTAGACAGGGTCTTACCATCCTGCTTACACATGGATAGTGACAGAGCCATGGCCTCAAGCTCAATGCCAAAAAGTGCAGTGTCATCCCCTTTGGTAAAAACTCTGTACCCATGAACTACCACATAGGCAGCAATCTACTTAACACCGAATGCGTGATAAGGACCTTGGGACCCAGGTGGACAGTAGTCTCTCCTTTGATAGTCACATCGCCACAGTAGTCAGGAAGTCCTTCTACGTGGCACACCTCATCATAAAAGGGTTCTCATCCAGGAAAAAATAATTCATTGTTCCCCTCTACTCTGCACTCAGACCCATTATAGAGTACAATGCCCCTTTTGGAATATACCTCACAAGACATCTGCAGCAGCTGGAAAGGCCACAGAAGTACCTCACAAAGAGGATTACTGGCCTCAAACAAATGCCCTACACTGACCGCCTCAAAAAACTCCAGCTTTACTCCATAGCATATTGCCTACTCCGAGGTGATCTCTGCTTAACATATAAAGCTATGTCAAACCCAGAGCTGTTGGACATGCTACACCTAAAGAAATCCCAATCCCTCCGAGCTACACGCTCTAGGGACCTAAACCTTGTCACCACAATAAACAGGACACGCTGGAGGGACAGATTCCTGTCCCAGAGACTTCCTATACTCTGGAACAAGCTACCCATGTATGTCAAGCAAAGTTCTTCATTAGCACTCTTCAAGAAAAATCTTGATGAATGGATGGGAAATAGGAACTTCACCCCGGGGATCACTTCTGTGTCTCTGCTCAACAGTGGCAGAGGAAAATAACTTTCTTGGGTGGTGCAAGCCTTGAAAGCTTGCTGGCTAGGCTTACGTATGAACCTATGAACTTTGGGGCCAAGCAAAGAATTTCTGTTAAAGTAAGCATTGACAAAGGAGGACTTGGAATGGCTCCATGAAATCACACAGGTGCATGCAGGCATGTCTCCTAACGGAAATGCCTGAACCCGTCGCCTTGAGGTACCTTCAGCTGCATGTGAAATGAGCCTTATGGATGAATTTGAAATGGACTGTAGGTTAGCTAATTGTGAGGGAATAGAGGTTTCTGTCTCAGGAGTAATGGTCCCGGAGAGGGATATGGAGAGTTCTTTAATCAAATCCCTCTGAAGTCTGGTGAAGTGTGCTAAATAAATCAGTGACATAAGTACAAAAGTCACTGAAGTATATACACAATATACACACTTCCTGAATCTATTCAGTGCCCTAGACTCCCTGTTAGGGGGTTGAACAGTGAAACTCTGTTCTGTAAGGTCTTTTTTTGTGGCTGCCACTATGACCATGGCATCTACTGGTACTCCTTTACTCCAACATTCCTTACCTTTCATTGGTGCCAGGATCCTGTCTGGTTTCTTAGGGATTAGCTCAACAGAGTCAGGTTCCTTCTACTCCTGCCGAGAGATCAAATCAATGGGCTCATTGGTAGGCAGGGTCACCCAGGAGGTAGACTGGCCAGTCCCAAAGACTTCCAGGAATAATGATTCCTCTTGGAAAGGGTTGTTAGTAGGCCAGTCAACTCTTTGCTTGAGGATCTCCAGGACTTCTCCAAAGGAGACATTGTCAGGTGGTGATCTTGGGGACCCATTCCCCTCATCAAAATCAGTATCTTCTGTGACTGACTCTTGAAGGGAGTCTAAGTGCCTCCTTTTGCACTTTCTTTTCTTAGGGACTTCCTGGGGGGGGGGGGGGGGGGCAGAAGCAGGCCAATGGTATCTTGAAGACATGCTTCTGGTCTGTCGGCTCCATCTGTCCTGTAGGCAGCCAGTTCAAGGCAGAGGTCAAAGCAAAGCTGTCCAATGCTAAGGCTCAGAGGGGCAGAGATGGGTCCAACAACTTTGGAGTCGACTCCATCACCTCGGATTCAGCAACGACACTACGGCTCTGAGAGTTATCCAGCTCCGACACACTCAGAGCCAGTCCACTCAGAGAAGGTATTTGAGTGGAAGATACAATGATCTCTGGATCTGAAATGGATGGGTCTGGAAATCGCAGATACAAGTGCTCTGAAACCAAAGGCTGGATCAGAGAATGAGCAAAAATATGTGGAGTAGTACTGGTAAAGGTGTCCGCACCCAATGGGGTAGGAGCCGGGAGAACTGCCATCTGAATTTGTGGTGAATTTGTGCTGACAGAAATCTCCTCATCATTCTGCCCACATCTACTTCTTTAAGACTCCTAGAAGAACAAGAAGAAGAGGCAACTGAAAGAGTCCTGGAATGATGGCATATCTCTAGTAAAGGTGATGGAAGATGGGAAGGTACTGGATCCAGAGATGATGCATATCAGATCCCAGGAAGCTTCTTTGACTCTTAAGTGTTTTGGATTCAACAATGTAAATCTGGTATCAGAAGCTATCAGATTTGATGGTTTAGATTTTGGATCAGACAAAAATCAGATCTGATCATTTTTTGGATACCTTAAGAGGTGGTTCAATTGTAGGATCTGAGCTCAGAGTAGAGGATCAGGAAGGGTCCAAAGGATGCCTCCTTTTTCTCTATTTTCTTAGGGGTTTGAGCCCCAAATATAGTCCCAGTAAAGGTCATTGGAATAAGTTTATTTTTATGGTCAACTAAGGCCCATGGATTAAATGCCTTACATATGTCACAGGATTCTTTTAAATGAGCTGGGCCTAAACAGTACTTACAAGAATTATGTGTGTCTGTAAGGGGAATTTTGTGGTCACAGGCCTTACATTTCTTAAATCCTTATTTTTTTGAGCCATTCCAATGAAAAGGATTGTGCTAATAAGAAAAAAAGGAAAACATTTTTTTTTAAATGGAAAGGAATGAAAGAAAGGAAGTAAAAAGTTACCAACAATGGTAATGCTAAATTATACCGGCAAGTGTAGAAAGGACAAGGGAAGAATATAATATAGAAAGACTATATATATATATATATATATATATATATATATATATATATATATATATATATATATATACAGTGAGAGAGAGTGAGCGAGTGAGGGAGGGAGAGAGAGAGAGATGATATAGATATAGAAAGACTGTCTCTCTCTCTCTCTCTCTCTCTACACACACACACACACATATATATATATATATATATATATATATATATATATACACACACACACACACACACACACACACACACACACACACACACACACACACACTACTTTACTCAAAAACCAACACAAAAGCTTGAGAACTAACAGCGACCACGTCTGTACTCTGTATGTGAAGGCAGCAAACAAGATCTAAGGTATGGAGGGGGACTGGTGAATTACAGGTAAGGGAGGAGCTCGAGAGTTTTCAGTATTCACGAGCTGTAAAAAACGTCTGAGTCAGATCCGAGGGTCAGATCTGAACCCACTTGACGAGGAACAAATAAAAATTGACAACATCAAATTCTCAGTTTTATGTGTACATCCAAACAATGAAGAAGGCACACTTTCCTGTTAGAGTACAAGGAGAAAAAAACAGGTAAAGGAAAGGCTGTCTTGGGGGGTAGAAAATATGGATTTGTATTTAAGGAAACACTGTCTTTATGGAAGACTAAATAATGGGGTTACAATACAAGCCTTGCAGTTCTCAGATCCCAATGGCTGAAGTAATGGCTACCAGAAAAATAGTTTTCTAGGATAACAGTTTTTAGGTCAGCAGAATAGGCTAACTCAGAGGAAGGTCGAGTTCGTTTTTTTTTAACAGAAAACTAAGGTCCCAAGGAGGTGTGGAATCTTTTATAGGAGGACAAATTAAAAAGGGTGCCCTTCAAAAAGGCTCTGCAAACTTTATGAGAGGTGAGGGATTAAAAATTGACTCCCTCACAAAAATTAGAGATAACAGCCAAGTGGACAATTAATGCTAAAAAGCTAGAAACTGCTTCAAATATTAATGATAAGAAAAGGACTGAGTGAAGAGGGATAGAGAAAGTGTTCAGCCCTCTTTGAATTCCCCAGATGGAGAGTTTTTTTCTGTTTGATCTTATACAGCTTGTATGCGCATGACTTTTAGGAAGCCAAAATAATCTGGACCACCTTTATGGGGAGCATAAAGTTCTTAGCCATTAATAAAACTGGAGAAATCATGTGGCTAGTCATAGGAATGTGATGTCCTGATGAGGATTATTGGACATATGGGAGCAGATTCAGAAGGGGATCGAACTGAAGAAAGTCCTGCTTGAGATAAGGCCATAGCAAGGGAAACCAGATTTCTTGTGGTTAGAATGGTGCTACAAGGATAACTGCTCCTCTGCACAGTTTTGCCTTCTGGAGGAATTTCATCATTAAGGGAAGTGAAGGAAAGTAGTAAAGAAGCCACTGCTGAACAAAACCATCCCTTGGGGTCTGTCCCTGAGGAGGAATGAGAGAAAAGATGTTGCTGCATTTTGTGCCAGCTAGGGTTGCAAACAGATCACAGTAAGGTTTCCCCTAGCAACAGTAAAATTCCCGTGCAACCTGTAGATTGTGAGTTTCTAAGTGAGGCATCAGTCTACACCTGATCAGCCTGTGGGACAAGCAGCTATACTAGCCAAGTATGTGCTTGGTATCAGAAAGTTTTGTGCAGAAATCACCCATTCCCACACTTTCTTTGTGTCACAGCATAAAGGGTAAGATCTGGTGCACCCATGTTTGTTGATATACTACACAAAAGTCATTTTGGCCATGTCAATAAATATTATACCCTAGAGAAGAATTTCCTGAAATGCCTGCAATGCTAGAAGGAGATTTCTTATTTCCAATATTTTGATGTGTAAACTGGCCTCCAAGGATAACAACACCCTTTGGACTGTCTGCCATGCACAACATGCATAATGCCCCTCCACCACAGGCCAGAGGTGTTTGTAGCAATTGTGGGAGAAGTAAGTAGAAGGGAAAATGGAAATTCTATGGTAAGATTATGGTTGTTGCCACCATAAAAGATGCTACTTGCATATGGATGGTATTCTGAAAGTTTTGTTCATGTCATTCCCTAGTTGTGATCACCAAGCCTTTGAAGCCACTGAAGCATTTTCATGTAATGACTAACATGTGGCACTAGACACTGCCATCAAATCCAGTGCCTTGAGGGCTTGAAAGGCAGTTGGAGGAGAGGGGCTAGAAACCAATGCAATGATGCCCTAATGAGGATGCTCAGGAAGCTTGGCTCATTTTCAAAGGTGTTCAAATGGCATTCTGTAAGAACTAAAGTTTGAGTTCACTTCATTTGCAGAGATTGCTAAGGACAAGCAAAGTTGGAACAGGTAGTCCCTTGCTTGGATGACTGACTCCTTTGAGGTAGAGATGAGGAGCCAGTCATCTAGGTAAGGAAAAATTAAAATTCCTGAGGTCCTCATTTCAGAGGCAACCACTGTCACACAATCAGTAAATAGCCTGGGAGCTGTGGTGAAAGCAAATGGGAAGATTTGAAAAGGTAGTGGCAGAGCACAAAGTTGGTAATGATTGACTCCAACCTCGAAACACAGAAATATCCTGGAATCTTCAGCAATTCTGAGGTGCAATTAGCCATCCTGGAGATCTGGTAAGCACATCCAATCCCTTTCCTGAAGGCACAGAAGAATGCATTACACTGTGACCATCTCGACTCTTTTTTTTTTCTTCAACGTACAACTGAGGTCTAGTGACCAGTGGTCCTTAGACTTCTTGGGAACCAGAAAGAACCATAAATAAGCCCTGGGCCCTCTCTGGCCTGGATGAGCTTCTTGGATAGCTCTTTTGAGCAGAAAAGTTAAGACCGCTTATTTCACCACCCTCTTCTGATGGGGTAGGACATTTAGAAGTGGAGGTTAGGATGGTTTGGGAAACAAGAAAAACAGAATGAAACAGCCTATGGATATTATCTCCCTGACCTATTTCTACTGAGTGATGGCCATCCACAAGATAGCTGGAGGGAGAGATGATCCCTGACTGCCTCCAGAGTGCAGCAGTAAGTGAAGATCCTAGGGATCCTGCTTCTCCCTACCTTCCTTGGATGGGTAACAAAATCCCTGATTCTTTTAGTGCCTTTGCCTCTGGGGCAGTGTTCATTGAAAGATCACCCACAGCCTCTAAAATAGCTTCTGTCCTGAAAATGGTTAAAGGACTGTCTGTTAGACATTTTTGAACAAGTTCTTAGAATCATTCTGATTCCTCAGTAAGGACTTTTGGGGAGTTGTAAGCCTGACACCTACAGCAGACAATGTCTTGCCATCCCACTCACTTCTTTCCAGTTCCTTTTTCATTTTGGGTCCAAATAAAGATAGGACTCATCAAATGGAGCATGTGTGAAGGATGTCTTAATGCTCTCCTCAAATTCTCATAAAGGGAGCCAAAAATGCCATCTCACAGTGATGCCAATGCTCACTGCTCTAGCTGCTCCATCAGATGCATTATATACTAAGCATATGGAGACAGCAAAATATTAAACATGGTGGAAACCAGCTCTTCCAGCTGTCTATGTGTGTCAGGTGTCACAAAACATCTCACTGTGTCTAGGGTCTGCTCAGGTAGGTCATGCTAAAACCTATTTGAATGTGTCAGATAACTTATGGTTCTAATAGAACAGTGTTGGCTAATCTGCTCGAGCCAGAGAGTATGCTGTGGGGCAGCAGGTTATGGTGCTCATTCCTGTCAGATGCAATAAGCTGCAGGAAGCTAGGGAGAGACCCTTCAAAGTGGTAAGGAAGGACAGTGACATTAATTATATGGTAAACCTGCTTGGCAGGAGGCAGAAGCAGAAATTGTACTATGTTAACATAATGAAGCCTCTGCATGTCAAGGAGGTCCTGGGCAGACTACAAATGGCAGGGTTGACCATTAAGACCAGTAAGTGTCAAGTGGGTATGGCAGAGATCTTTTACATGGAGCATAGAGTGGGTTGTACTAAGATGGAAGCTATTCAGGTATGGCCTGCCCTGTTACCAAAAAGCAAGTGAGAACTTTTTTGGGGACAGCAAGGTACTATAGAAAATCCATACCCAATTACAATACAATAGCTACTCCCCTCACAGTCCTGACAAGGAAAAACAGGCCAGATAAGGTAGTGTGGACCCTAGCCTGCAGACAGATATCCAAAAGCTTAAAGGGACTTTGGGAGGACCTCCTGTTTTAGCCCATTCAGATTAAAGCAATTCCAGTGCAGATGGATTCTCAAGACAGGGTACAGGTTAATTTGTTCCCAGGCAGGCCCATTCCTCTCAAACAACGTTTTTCCAGGGTCACTTGAAAAACTAGCTTGAGTTTTCAAGGGGGGAGAGACGTGACATTGTGAGGTATTGCCAGCTGTACCAGGAGAAGTAGGACAGTGCGTGTGTGGCATATGCTAGAATGACTAGGTTTTGTAAATAATCTTGTGTTATTTGACAGTCACTTTGATTTGTACAGATGCTTATACTGAAAATGTGTTTGTAAAAGTTGCTTATATTAAAAATGCTGCAACAGAATCTTAACAGAGTTCTGAAGGTGATTTGTGCCAGAGTGAGGTCACTAGATGTGATGTCATTCTATAACCAGCTGATTGATGGAACTCTGGCAGCAGCAGTTTGCTGTTTGTTTTTGTTTTTCTTTGGAAATTGATATAACAGATCTGTGTCAGTTGTTCAGTTGTTAGTTGTACAGTTCTGTTATAGTTAATATCTCATCATGAGCATCTCATCAGTTCATCTTGCCTTGCAGTACTGAGTTAACTAGGGACAGTTTCTATTTAGTTCAGTTAGGAATAATACAGTGAGATTAGTTTAGTATTATTTTTTCTGCATCTGTGAGATTCTATCTAACTGTGTTATTTTTATATTTCCTGTGACTTGAAACTCTGATGTTTATTGTAATTAAATATTAAGTATTTGCCTACTTCTATTTTATTATCCATTATTAAATATTTTTATACCTTTTTATTGCGGCTGGTCTTTTAGTGAATACGTTTAACAACTTGAGAGTACTTGTGCTTATTTTAATGACACTGTGATCACTCCAATAAGCCTTACTGGTTCAGTTACACTCTATCATTTAGATAAGTATTAATTTGACACAGTAAAATTGGTGACCCTTTGTAAGAGCTTTAGAGTATTTAACTGGTGGCAGCAATCTACCTTGTAGTCTGAAGACAGGGGACACAGCTGGTGAATCTGTTTCAGCCTTTCTCAGGTGTGTGTGTGTGTGTGTGTGTGTGTGTGTGTGTGTGTGCGTGTGTGTGTGTGTGTGTGTGTGTGTGTGTGTGTGTGTGTGTGTGTGTGTGTGTGTGTGTGTGTGTGTGTGTGTGTGTGTGTGTGCGTGTGTGTGTGTGTGTGTGCGTGTGTGTGTGTGTGTGTAATCAGATATTCAAGTGTGTGTCTCAGATACTTGAAACTGGAACACAGTGCTCCAAAGTGAGTCTTGTTTGAGATCTGGAGACAGAGAGTCCAGTCCCAGTGGAGTGCGTTGCCTTTGTGCTCTTGAGGGAAATTGTGCTTGATGCAGAGAGCTGCATTTGAAATACTGTGTAATTACATTCCTGTTTTTAGTGACCGCCTCACACCAGTGTCACTGGTGAGGATTGGGGCTCCTTGATTACTGGCTGGGGTAAAGAGGAGCCATATCATAATACAGTTTTAATACAAACATTTTACCAATCAATGTGACAGTCAAATGACATAAAATTATTTATAGGTTCATAGTTTCATAGGCAAGTACTAGGCTATCTGCCCAAGGGCATTTATAAGCCTAGCCAGAATGTGTTGGCTTATGCCACCCCCTTAGATTAGTTCCCTGTGCCTCTGTCCAGCAGAGCCATTAGTTCCCTGTGCCACTGTCCAGCAGAGCCACTACAGTGATCCCTGGGGTAAATTTTCTGTTTCCCATCCAGCTGTCAAGGTTTCTCTTGAAGAGCGTTAGTGAGGGGCTCTGCCTGATGTATATTGGAATCCTGTTCCAAAACATGGGGAGTCTCTGGGATAGGAATCTATCCCTCTAGCATGTCCTATTTATAGTTATGGTGAGGTTTATATCTGTAGAGCGTGTGGCTCTCCAGGATTTTTTTTTTTTTTTTTTTTTTTTTAGGTGAAGCATGTCCATCAATTCTGGGTTGGACATGGCCTTGTATGTCAGGCAGATATCACCTCTGAGTAAGTTGTATGCAACAGAGTACAGCTGGAGTTTGAGTCAGGCTCCATAGGGCATCTGTTTGAGGCCAGTAATCCTCTTGGTGAGGTACTTTTGTGGTCTTTCCAGCTGTTGCATCCCAAATAGGGTGTTGTATTCTATGATGGGTCTAATGAGTGATTAGTAGAGAGGCACAATAACCTCTTTTGTTCTAGATGCGAACCCTTTTGTGATTAGGTGGGCCACATAAGATTTTCTAACCACCTTGGCAATATGATTATCAAAGGAGAGATTATTATCTACTTGGGTCCCCAGATCCCTTATTACATTTTCTGTATTTAGGGGGACTACCACATATGTGGTAGTTCATAGGTACTTTGTTTTTTCCAAAGGGGATGACTATGCACTTTTTGGCATTTAGCTTGAGGCCATGATTTTGACACCAGGTATCCGTCTCAGTGAGACCCATCTGGAGGGTGTATCAGCCGGAGAATCAATTATGGCCCCTAGTTTGCAGTCGTCTGCGAACTTGGTCAGCCATAGTCCTCCTATGCTTGCATGCACCTCTGAGAAGTATATACCGAACAGGAGGGGTCCTAGGACTGAGCCCTGGGGGACACCACTTGTAACCAGTTTAGAGTCGGACGTAGAGCCTGCAACTCTCACCATGTGGGTTCTATCCATGAGCCAGCTGGCAACCCATCTCGTGACGTAGAGGTTTATGTTCAAGCTGGTGAGCTTGTCTGTAGTACTAGAATGGGGAATGGTGTTGAAAGCCTTTGCGAGGTCTAGGTAGGCTGTGTGGACCTCCTTTCCCTCATCTAATGCCTTGGTAACAGTCTCAAAGAATTCCACCAGGTTTAGGAGGCATGATCTGCCCTTAAAGCCAAACTGGGTAGGATCCAAGGTTTGGAGGTTCCCAATGTCTCTGTTAATGAGTTCCATGATTATGCGTTCCATAGCTTTGCAGACCAGGCTATTCAGACTTATAGGGCGATAGTTCCCGGGGTCCGTTGTGGCTCCACCTTTGTGGAGTGGGATAACTGTTGCTATGCACCACTCTGTGGGTACGTAGCTTGTAGAGAGGCTGAGTTTGAACAGTGTGCTTCGGTGAGGGGTTAGTTCATTTTGGAGCTCTTGTAAGACACAGCCTGGGACACCGTCCGGTCCCATTTAAGCTATGTTTTTGGCTTTGGATAGGGCTGTTTTAACCTGTGTCTCGGTGACTGACGGGGCCCTACATTCTTCTGGTATGGTTATGGGCCCTTTAGGGGGTGAGGGGGGGGTGAAGTTTGCACTAAACCTGTCTGCCAGAGTGTTGGCAATATCAGTCAGTTCAGTGTATTTTGTGCCATTCTGCACTAACTCAGAGCAGATCTGAGAGTTTCCACTTAGGTTCTTGACATAGCTAAAGAATGTTTTGTGGTTATCTTTGGAGTCCTTGGCAATTTTTCTTTCGAAACTAGCCTTGGATGATTTAATAAGGGTTCGTAGTTTCTTGATGATACTGATCAAGAAATGTCTTTCCTTCTTGGGATTTTACTCTTTTCTGTACTAGTTTCCTCCTCCTATTGTATGCTTGTTTATGGCAGGGGTCCACCAGACTGGTTTCCTTTTCTTGGAGGAGTGAGTCTTGGTTTTACTTGGGATAGCACGATCCATGTATTCCTGCAGATGCTCACAGGGTGCCTTGTAGTCTGTACTTTACAAAACTTTACCAGCCATGCTGGCATATGCCACATATTCTCTGTCCCACTTCTTCTGGTACAGCTGACAACACCTCACAACATCATGTCCCCCACCCCCTTTGAAGAATCGCTAGTTTTTCAAGTGACCTTGGAAAAATGTTGCTTGAGAGAAATGGGCCTGTCTTGGAACACATCAGCCTATAACCTGTCTTGAGAATCCACTAGTATTGGCAATGCTGTAATCTGGACTGGCTAATACAGATGGTCTTCCCAAAGCCCCTATGATGCCCATGCACTGGTCCAGTAATCAAGGAGCCTCAGTCCTCACTACTAACACCAGTGAAGGATGTGCACACTGGGAGGATAAACAGTACACACACGGTAAAATACAATTTCCCTTAAGAGCACACAAAGATCACAGTCTGGGGCTGTTTTTTCTCTCTCTCTCTCTCCAGATCCCCGGTAAGACTCCCCACTGGCAAAGCTATAGAATGAAGTCCTTAGCCAGGGTTCCAAGCCAAGTCCTCCCCGCACTCTCTCTGTCCAACCAGTGCTTTGTGTCCTTGCCCAAGTAGCTCTCACACAAACACACACACACACACACACACACACACACACACACACACACACACACACACACACACACACACACACACTTTGACATTTGATTTATACACAAACACACACCTGGGGAAGGCTGGCACAGGTTTACTACCTATGCCCCCTTCTGCCCAGACCAAAAGGTAGTTAGCACTGCCACCAGTACCCCTACTTATCTACTACTATGAGGCCCTTCCCAAAGGGTGACAAATTCCACTGTGTAATGTCACTGTTAGCCAAATAGTAAGTTTGACCAAGGCTAAGGCTATTTAGGAGTGGACTATACAGTGTCACCAAATACATGTACGTAATCTAAGAGCTTAAATATCTACACAAAATCAGCCACCATTAATAGGTTTAAATATATTTAATAATAAATAATAAAACCACAAGACAATACTCTTTAACTCAACACAGTGACAATAGAGTTCACAGTCACAAGGGAATACTTTAAAATAACATAGCAGTTGAATCTCACATAAATAAAGAAAACATCTAAGAGAAACTAAGTTTTAAATAACTTACTTACAGAGCAAGGCAAAGTGCTGGTGAGTTGTTAACAGGTCCAGAACAAGATACAACAAATGCACTCTTTCTCTCTGAGATAGTTAAGTTACTACACATTACTGCTAGGTTAGCTAGATGACATCACTATTTGAAACTTGCATCTAGTTCCCAGGCTAAACAGATACCAACAGAATTTAATATGTCTCTATGAAAAATACTTATCTCTTAGAAGCTGACAATTCTCTTTTAGAAGCTTGCCAAAAACTGGAAGTCATAAAACAGTTGCCTTGGAAACCTGTAATTACCTCTGTTTCAAACAATAGAAAGAATTTCCAGCTGCAGACATTCTGTCCTCTAGTTCTGGTAAACACACTTGAAAAATTCTTTATTTATCAACTTATTTTCTTAGAGTTTTGTAAGTTAACTCTTTATATCACAGTTTCTACTATGAAACATACATTTACATAGGCATAGAGTTCAACACATTTCTGCTCTTTTCCAGCAAGGTGCACTGTGGATACAATATTGAAGCTCAGTACAGAACATATAGTTTTCGCACATTTTTTTAAGGCAAGGATACAAATCATATTACTATTCACAAATGACATAGAATTACTTACAAAATTCTATCTAGCTGGGTTGACAGTGTCACATTTCTCCCCCCAACGAAAACTCAAGGTAGTTTTTCAAGTGTCCCTTGAGAAACTTTGCTTGAGAGGGTTGAGCATATCTGGGAATACCTTACCCCACTCCCTCTCTTGAAAGCCCATCTGTGTTAGCATTGCTAATCCCACTGTGGTGCTGCACTGACATATCATATGCTTGCAACCACCTTAGTAACTTGGCATTTTGCTGGTTGGCTCGATGTAACCATGTTAGGGGATTGCGATTTGTAAATACAGTGAATTTTCTTCCATACAGATAAGGCTGAAGTTTCTGCAGTGCCCACACTATGGCTAGACATTCCTTTTCTACAGCTGCATAGCATTCCTCCCTGTGTTGGAGCCTATGACTGAGATAAACCAGTGGGTGCTCTTCTCCCTCTGAAGAAATCTGGCTAACTACAGTCCCCACCCCATGGTTCGAAGCATCCAGCTGCACAACAAATTCTTTGATGTGATCTGGACTGGCTAACACAGATGGTCCTCTCAAGGCTTATTTAAGCATCTGGCATGCCTGCTCACATGCTGGGGTCCACACTACCTTATCTGGCCTGTTTTTCCTTGTCAGGTCTGTGAATGGAGAGCAGCTATGTTACTATAACTGGAGACGAACTTTCTGTAGTACCCTGCTGTCCCTAAGAATGCCGTCACCTGCGGTTTGGTACAGGTGCAGGTCATGCCTGAATGGCTTCCATTTTGGCAGGTTCTGGCCTGATCTTACCACTCCCCACTCTATGTCCCAGGTAGGAGACCTCTGCCATGCCCACCTTACATTTGCTGGGCTTAATGGTCAACCCTGCCCTCTGTAGTCTGCCCAGCACCTCCCTGACATGCTGAAGGTGCTCCTGCCAGGAATGGCTGTAGAAGGCAATTTCATCTAGGTAAGGAAATGCAAAATCGCCTGCTCCTGCTAGGATATTATCTCCCAGCCTCTGGAAAGTCTCTGGGGTATTTTTCATACCAAAGGGCATCTTTGTGAACTCATACAAGCCAAAAGGAGTCAAAAAGGCTGACCTCTCCCTACCACTGGGAGTCGAGGGCACCTGCCAGTAACCCTTGGTAAGATCAGTGTTGGTAAGATACTTAGCCCCACCCAGCTGCTCTAGGGCCTCATCTGTCCTAGGCATGGGGGTACGCATCCAACTCTGTGTGACTATTTAATTTCCTATAGTCCACACAAAACCTGGTGCTGCCATCCTTCATTGGTGGAAGACCAGGGAATACTGGACTTCTGAATTACCCCTAGTTCCAACATTTCCTGTATCTCCTCCCTCAGAGTCTGTTAGACTCTTTCAGGCATCCTATAAGGGGCCTGCCTAATAGGTCTTTGGGTCCTATATCCACATGGTGCTGTACCAGGTGGGTGCACCCTGGTTTCCCAGTGAACATGTTCCCAAACTCCTGTAACACTGCTAGGATTTCTCGAACTTGGGTAGGGGACACCTGCTGGGACATTGCTACCCCTTTCCCCGAGGTGTCAGTCAAAGTCTCACTGAGAAGAGATCAGTCATCAGATCTTCCTCAGCCTCCTCCCTCAATCTACTGCAAATACTCAGCACTAGGGCCTCCCTATTATGGTAAGGTTTCATCATGTTAACATGGTACAGTTTGTGCCCCTGCCTCCTGCCTAGCAGTTCTACCATGTTGTTAACATCACTGACCTTGCAGCTTGTTGTGTCTGACAGGAACAAGACCAATTACCTGCTACCCTACAGCATACTCTCTAGCTCGAGCATTCATGTCATACCAGACCTTTTTCTGCTGTTTGGCTTCTGACGGGTTCTCCTTGGCCAAGCTCATGAGTTCATAGGTTCATAGGCTGATACAAGCTATCGGCCATAGGGCCTATACAAGACTAGCTATAACAATTCCCTGGCTATTTCTTCCCACAGTATTTACTTCTGTGGACCCCTGTCTAGCAGGGCAGCTGACGTGATCCCCAGGGTGAATTTTCTATCTCCCATCCAATTATTCCTTTTGAAGAGGGCCAAAGAGGCACTCTGCTTAACATGTATGGACAGTCTATTCCAGAGTCTGGGGAGTCTTTGGGTCAGGAACCTATCCCTCCAGCATTTTTGTTCATTGTGATGAAAAGATTTAGATCCCTAGACCATGTGTCTCTGAGCGATTGGGATTTCTTTAAGTGTAGCATGTCCAACAGCTCTGGGTTTGACATGGCCTTCTATGTTAAGCAGAGATCGCCTCTGAGTACATGATATGCAACAGAGTATAGGTGGAGTTGTTTTAGATGGTCAGCATAGGGCATCTGCTTTAGGCTTGTGATTCTTTTAGTAAGGTATTTCTGCGGCCTTTCCAGTTGTTGCAGATGTCTTGAGAGGTACATACCAAATGGGGTGTTGTATTCTATAATGGGTCTAATGAGGGATAAGTACAGTGGGACAATGACCTCCTTTTTTCTGGATGAAAAGCCCTTAGTGATGAGGTGTGCCACATAGAAGGATTTCCTGACTGTTATGGCGATGTGGTTATCGAAGGTGAGACCACTGTCCACCTGTGTCCCTAAGTCTCTTATCACACTTTCAGTGTTTATTGTACTGCCACCTATGTGGTAATTCACGGGTACATGTTTTTTCCCAAAGGAGATAACTATACATTTTTTGGCATTGAGCCTGAGCCCATGGCTCTGGCACCAAGCATCTGTTTCTGTAAGGCCCTTTTGTAGAATATCCACATCATTTGGGGATTCAATAATGGCTCCCAGTTTGCAGTCATCTGCGAACTTTGTTAGCCAGAGTCCCTTAGTGTTGGTCTGTCCTTCAGAGAAGTAGATGCCAAACAACAGTGGTCCCAGGACTGAACCCTGAGGTACTCCACTTGTCACTTGTCTGGGGTTGGATTTGGAGTCAGCTACTTTAACAGTCTGGGTTCTGTCAGTAAGCCAGTTAGCAACCCATCGAGTGACATAGGGATTAATGCCCAGCTTAGTAAGTTTATCTATGATTCCAGAGTGGGGGATGGTGTCAAAGGCCTTGGCGAGGTCCAGCTAGGCTGTGTGGACCACCTTACCCTTGTCCACGGCTCTGGAGGCTGATTCAAAGAAGTCAATCAGGTTCAGGAGACAAGATCGGCCCTTCACAAACCCAAACTGCATGACGTCCAGTGTTTGAAGATTGCCAATGTTTTTGTTTATAAGTTCCATGATAATACGTTCCATGGCCTTGCAGATCAGGCTCGTCAGACTGATGGGGCAGTAGTTCCTGGGATCCAAGGTGGATCCCCCTTTGTGGAGTGGGATAACTGTAGCTGTGCGCCACTCAGTGGGCACGAAGCCTGAGGTGAGACTATGATTAAACATGACACTTAGGTGAGGTGCCAGTTCATTTTGTAGTTCATGTAGTACACAGCCTGGAATGTCATCTGGTCCCATGGATGCTGTATTCTTAGCTGTGGAGACTGCATTTTTTACCTGTGTGGCCATTATTACCGGAATTTTGCAATCTTTCGGTATTGAGATGGGCCCTTTAGGGGGAGAGAGGGAGGTGAAGTTTGCACTGAATTGATCTGCCAGGATATTGGCAATATCCTTGGGATTAGTATATTTAATGCCATTCTGTTGTAGCTCAGAGCAGATCTGAGCATTGCCATTTAGATTCTTGACATAGCTATAGAATGCCTTGTGGTTGTCTTTGGAATCTTTGGCAATTTTATTTTCATAACCACCTTTGGAAGATTTTATGAGGGATCTCAGCTTCTTATTGAGGCTGGTAAGGGAGTTTTTGCATCCTGGGATTTTCCTATTTTCTGCAACAGTTTCTTTCTTTTGTTGTAAAGTTTGTTTATGGCAAGGGACCACCAGATTGGCTTCCTTTTTTTGGAGGAGAGCATCTTGGTTCTATTGGGGATGGCACGATTCATGCACAAATGGATGTGCTTGTACAGTGCCTTAGTTTGGGATTCAGTATTCAAACTTTCAGTTTCCGACTGCATGGGTGTCATGAAGTTTGTCACTTCTGACTTGAGTAGCATGTAGCTGGCTTTGGAGAAGTTTTTTTATGGAGGTGTCCTTACTGGGGGGGGGGGGGGTGGATGTCAAGGGTGATTTGCTTATGGTCAGACCTGGCCAACGAGGGGTGACCATAGGTGTGGAGCATCAATTTCCTATGTTGGTAACGACCAGATCTAGGATATTGGAGCCCCTGGTGGGACTAAGGATTAGCTGATCCAGGGCATTGGAATTTATGAATTCCAAGAACCACTGGGCAAAGGTATTGGTATACGAGTAGTTTTCCCAGTTAATGGCAGGGTAGTTGAAATCACCCAGTATTAGGGTGTTTGGTTGTATCTTAATATTTTCCAGTATGTTTAGAAAGGTGTAGTGAGAATCTTGGGGCATGGTGGGGGATCTGTAGCAAGGTGCAATTTGGATTGCAGTCTTGCCTAGTGTTAGTTGCACCTGGAGAAATTCAGATGCAATGTGTTGGGCAACTAGCCTGGTGTTGTGAATATCCTTGGTGAATATGGGCACTCCTTCACCTTTAGTGTTTCGGTCCTGGTTTGGTGGCCAAAAAGTGTGGTAAGAGGTGTAGCCTGGTATTGCAGGGGTGCTCTCTGGAGCCTTAAACCAGGTCTAAGCCTTGTCCTGAGGTTTAGTACATATGCCACAACAGACTCCTTGTGGGATTCACAATCACCCTTCCAGTCATCTCAAATTAAATCTAGAGGTCCTCTCACCCTATGCCCATACAGCAACTCAAAAGGTGAAAAACCTGTGGATTCCTGGGGAACCTCTCTGTAAGCAAACAACAGATGGGGCAAATATTTGTCCCACTCCCTCTTAAACTGGTCTGCAAATTCCCATAGCAGTGACTTGAGTGTAGAGTTTAACCTTTCAAGAAGACCATTAGTCTGGGGATGGTAGGGGTGGTCTTTAGGTGTTTCAACCCGCAGAACTTCCACAGACAACCCAGCAGGTCTGACATGAAAATGGCACCTCTGACAGTCAGTATTTCTTTTGGGAAACCTACCCTGCTGAAAATCTCTAACAAAGAATGTGCCACCTTTTCTGCCTCAATGGAGGAAAAAGCCACTACCTCAGGGTATCTTGTAGCATAATCTACTACTACTAGGCTATACTTTTTCCCTGTGGAACTTGGGGTACTCAGAGGCCCCACAATATCCACACCTACCATCTGAAATGGCTCATCAATCACAGGCAAAGGCATCAAAGGAGCTTTCACATTGTCTCCTGCCGTGCCTACCTTTTGGCACTGCTCACAGGTCCTACAGTGTCCTGTTACATCTCTAGAAATTCCAGGCCAATAGAAGATCTGCATAATATGTCTCTTTGTACGTTGCCTATGACCTGCAAAGGGAATATCATGGGCTATGGCTAGATGTACCAGACAGTACGCTCTGGGCACTATCAACTGCTGTATTCTCTCATCTTCTAGCCCTCCCTCAGGGGTTCACTCTCTAAACAGCAACCCTTTGTATCAGTATACAGATTCCTCCAACCATTGAGGATCAGGTGCCTCACTAGCTACCTGCCTCAGGCCTTTTAATGTAGGGTCTGAGAGCTGAGCCTGTCTCAACTCTCTCTTTGAAACCCTTCCCAGCTCCCCTTCCACAAGAACTCTGTCATCCTCTGACAACGGTGTCTCACTGTCAGCCAGGGTACCGCCACTCACCTCTGCCCTTGCAGACACTCTGTCCAAGGGAACATCAGTACCAACAAGCAGCTGTGGTTCACCTTCAGTCTCACTGCTACAGGGTAGCTCACTCCCTGAAGTAACCACCTCACCAGTCCTGGCTGTAAATGTGCAACTGGTCTGCATCTGCCCCAGGCTACCAGACCCACATGCTTGTCTCTAAGCCTGACTGCGTGCAACTGCATGAAAACATGGACTGCATTATCAAAATCCTTCCCTATCAGGGCATCTGCAGGATGGTAGCTTGGTACCCTTGTTGTCTCAAAACAACCTACTGTTGCCATTTTGTCATTCCCACTTACAGAATCCCTCACCTTTTGTTCCCCACCTCACCTCCGTGGACATCTATATGCTACATGGCCCCACTGGTTGCATTCAAAACATTTAGCCCTAGGTCCTGGATGTGTACCTGGACAAGTGGCTTCCTCTGCTACTGGCAAATTCTGTTGGGGCAGTCTGAGCTGCCCACCATGGGTTCCCTTAGACCCAGGAGCAGCACTGGGTGTCCCTTTCCTATGCAGTGATACCCTGCCTGTTAGATATAGGTCTCTCTTCTTCCCCAACTCATCTACAGTAAGGCATTGTCTATCAGCTAAGCAGATCCTCATGTCCTCAGGCAAAGTACTAAAGGCTTGCTCCCTTACCAAAAGGTCTGCCAGCCCTTCAAAAGTGGTGACCTGACATCCACTCACCCACCTATTAAAATAAGTGCTTAGTTCAGCAACATATTCACATACATTTTCATCTGCCTTGCGTCTATGCTCACAAAACTTTTTCCTGTAAGCTTCAGGTGTTAGCTTAAAAATTCTAGCAAATAGTTCTTTACAACACTGTAATTTAAAAGGTCATGATCAGACAGTTTGGATAGAACATTTACAGCTTTATCATGGAGTAAAGGGGGTCAGGAACCTTACCCAGAGCACTTGGTCTGCATTCCACTGTTTACATACCCTCTCAAACATCTGAATGAAACTATCAAAATTATCCACCTCTATAAACTGTGGGAGAAATTTACTGACCTTTGTTGCTTCTGGGGTTCAGTTACTCCCTTCCCCATTACCTCCATGACTCTGGTGAAGAGTCAGCATCTCCTTTTCATGTTGCCTCTGCCTCTCCTTCTCCTCAGCTTCCAGGCATAGCAGTTTCTCATTCTCCTCAGTCTCTAGACACCTCAGTCTCTCTGCTGCTTCCATTTCCAAACACTTGGCCTCCAACTCAATTCTCTTTCACTCCAGATGGATTTTTAAGTCCTCAGTAGAAAGGTTGATCTGTCCATTCTCTGAATGTTGTACATCTCCATGGCCAGTTTGATCATCCTCCTGGTTGCTATTCTTGGATGCAGCTGTGACTAAATCTGCAATCATGTCTGCTTTAGTCAGGTTTCCATGCACCAGTCCTTTAGCCTGGCACATCTTAGCCAACTGGCTCCTTGTCAGCTTGCCATACTCATCTGCTGACATGCTTGCCTGCTCTCCCTGACTAACTAAGCTAACAAAATAAATAAAACTATTTTGATATGAACTCTGAATGTTCACTGCGTGGCTGATTTAGAGTAGACCTTCAGTGATCACTGTACACAAGCTACAGGAATTCACTATCCACACTATTACAAGCCAATTAATATGTGATGTGGCTAACTCACCACTATCAAAGAATTAATATTTGATGTGGATATCCTACCACTGCCAAACAATTAATATGTGACACCCGAGCACTGGCCCAGTAATCAAGGAGCCTCAATCCTCACCATTAACACCAGTGAGGGACGTGCGCATTGGAAGGATAAACAGTACACACACACACACAAACACACACACACACACACACACACACACACACACACACACACACACACACACACAGTAAATTACAATTTCCCTTAAGAGCACACAGAGATTACAGTCAGTCTGGGGCTGGTTTCTCTCTCTCTCGCTAGATCCACAATAAGACTCCCCACTGGCACAGCTATAGAGTGGAGTCTTTAGCCAGGGTTCCAAGCCAAGTCCTCCCAGAACTCTCTCTGTCCAACCAGTGCTTCATGTCCCTGCCCAAGTAGCTGACACACACACACACACACACACACACACACACACACACACACACACACACACACACACACACACACTTTGAGATTTGATTTATACACAAACACACACCTGGGGAAGGCTGGCACAGGTTTACTAGCTATGCCCCCTTCTGCCCAGACCATAAGGTAGTTAGCACTGCCACCAGAACCCCTACTTATCAGCTACTATAAGGCCCTTCCCAAAGGGTGACCAGTTCCACTGTGTAATGTTACTTTTATCCAAATAGTAAATGTGACCAAAGCTAAGGCTATTTTTGAGTGGCTTATACAGTATCACCAAATACATGCAAGTACTCTCAGAGCTTAAATAGCTCTGCACAACATCAGCCACCATTAATAGGTTTAAATATACTTGATAATAAATGATAAAAGCACAAGACAAAACTCTAACTCAACACAGTGACAGTTAAACATCAACAGTGGTCCATTTGTAACCGTTTTCTGGCTCAGTTAGTTGAAAGAAGTATGGGGGGACTCCTAAGATTGGGTTACTGTGTTTGAAAAAAAGACTATTACAGCAGAAAATACATAAAACTGAGAGAGGCTCAATGATTTCAGGAATGGGCATGTATTTACATGGCCCAAAGTGGAGTTGACATCTAGGAGTAAGAATTTTAGAAATGCTGTTGCTACTAGTATGGTTTTGGACAGTGGCATGGAAGGGTCCTCTGAACAAGGGGCTAATATGAACAGTCTGCAGTCAGCTTCACATGAAATTAATGAGAATTGGAAAATGATAGAGTGAATGATTTTGAGAATGCTCAGGCTATAACATATAGCAATAATGTTGGTGTTAATGATTTACTTGCATCCACACAGCATGGGTGATTGGGTCCAGATATAAGGCATAAGAATTTTGATGCTATCCCCCTTGTGTTTAACAAGAATTGCATTTTTTAAACTGTATTTGCATTTATTTAAACTGTATTTGATTTAATACTACTACACACTCAAGTGTGCTGGCTTGCACTGCACTTGAACTGTTTTTAGTGCTGTTTTAGCTGCTTTTTTGTAAAAAAAAATTCTAAATTCTAAGCTTGTTTCTTCCCTTTCCTGTAACTAGTCTAGTCCAGATACAGATTTACTGTATCCAGGACTGTTTGTAAGCATCTGAGACCCCCAAGCCTTTCTGTGTTGGAGGGAAGCCTTCTAGATTATCAGTGGGAGTGGTAAGCACTAGGTAGCCTATCTACCATAGAAGGAGTGGTTTATGGCCCAGAAATTGTAGTATAATGGTCGTTTGGGCAGATTTTTCCATATCTTTCAACTTTCTGGTTTAAAAGTCTGTGTTTGTGCTTTGCCCACCTTTCCTGTAACTAGTCTAGTCCAGATACATTTTTGCTGTATCCAGGACTGTTTGTAACCTACTGAGTGGTGTCAAAGTCTGCTCTTCAGTTTTTCCCTTAGATCTACTAGTTCTCTCTTCTCCTGCACTTTTACTAGCTTATTAGTTAGGCACTTTACCAGACTTCTTGTAGCAATTATTGTAACACACAAAATTGCTACAAGCACCGAACGATCTACAAGGAAATAGCTCCAGTACTTATTATTAATGCCCACCCCTCCAGGCATGTCTAAATGTCAGTTCCCTGTGCTTTCTCCTATTAACCTGGTGAACTTGGGCATCCTGAGGCAATGTAGCAACTGCCTCATGTACACTGACAACCCTCTCCTCTTACCTCCCAACACTCAGACTTGCGAGAGATGCACATATATATCCAAATTGGAAACCACGCACTCTCCAGCCTAGACCGGAATAGCTGTTCAAGAGGAGAAGGTCAACACCTGCACCACACCACATGGAACATATAGCCCCCCAGAACATACACCAGCACTGCCTTCACATAAAAACACAAACCACACGCTCACCTTTGCGGAAGCACTCAATAAAAATCTACCCAAACAGCAGAGACCTCCAATGCAGAAACGTACTCGACCACCACAGCACAACACTAATCATGAGACACATAATTCTCCTAAACAGTGTGCCACTCAACCAAAGCCCCTAAAGCAAAACAGCATGCCCAACACATTAGTCATAGGTGACTCGATAGTGAGGCACATTGATGCCCCACTCACTAGGTTGAATAAGGAGAAAGTAACAGTCAGCTGCCTGTCAGGCACCAGGATCTGCCACATAACGCACGCACTCAGGTCCATCAACAACAGGTACAAATATGACTCTGTCATTGTACATGTGGGTGTGAATGACCTGAGACTTACCTCCCTGGACTACATGAAAAGAGACATGGAGGAGCAATCGGATTATGTAGCCCAGGCGGGTATGACCCTAGCCCTGAGTAGCATCCTACCATCACCCAGAATTATACCACTGTGCAAGCAGAAAATTATTAATTTCAACAATTGGCTAAGTTTCTGGTGTCATTCTAAGGGGATCCAGTATCTGTCTGCCTGGGATGACATGACTGACAGATCTCAATTCTTTGCTAGAGATGGCCTGCATCTGTCACCCCTGGGCTTACGGATACTGGCCAAGGCTCTTTCTACCTCTATAGTGCATTTTTTAGGCAGTGTTCCAAAGACTAAATTACCACTGTAACAGCTACAAACAAATGCAATCAGAGGGTCATGCTGCTCAATGCTAGAAGTCTAAATCTCAAAATGCACTCACTCATAGCACTGTTTAAAATGGAGAACATCAACATTTGTGCCGTAACAGAGACCTGGTTCAAGGCAGCAGAAAGCACCCCTGCACTACCAGGCTATAACTCATTCCACACCTTTCGGCCCCAGAACTTCGACTGAAGCTCCAAAGGTGGTGTTTCCATATTCAAAAAGGATGTGCACACCTCCAGACTGGTAGTCCAACATAACGCATCTGAGATACTTCAGATGCAGCTAACAGTGGGTAAGACAGAGATTCAGGTCGTAGCCTACTATAGGTCCCCAACCATGTCCCAAGACTCACACTCCACGTTCCTAAGCACCCTGGAGAATATTAGGATCCAACCTAACACTCTCATACTGGGTGACTACAACTACTCCTCCATTAACTGGCAAAACTACTCATGTACCAGTACACTTGCCCAACGTTTCCTGGAATTCATTAATTCCAGTGCCCTGCACCAACTCATTCTATCCCCACTAGAGGTAGCAACATCCTTGACCTGGTCATTACTAACATGGGTGACCATTGCTCTACACCAATAGTCAACTCCTCCCTGGTTAGATCCAACCAAAAACGAATCACCTTGGAAATCCACTTCCCTCCCCCCGCAAAGGTAAACACCATGAAGACCTTCTCCAAAGCTAACTTTGGACTCCTAAAAACAGAGGTGGCTAACTTCAGGGCACCCATGCAAATGGAGATCAGTTGCATGACCGCCGAATCATACACAATGGACTATATGAACATGTACACAAATGCATGGATCTCGCCATACCCAATAGAACCAAGATGCTCTCCTCCAAAAAAAGGAAGTCAATCTGGTGGACTTCTGCTATAAACAAACTCTACAACAGAAGGAGGAAACTGATGTGGAATAAGGTGAAGTCCCAAGACTGGGAACACTCCCTTATCAGCCTCAACAAAAAGTTGAGATTCCTCATCAAATCCTCTAAAGCTAGCTATGAAAACAGAATTGCAGCAGATAGAAAAGACAACTACAAGGCCTTCTATAGTTATGTAAAGAATCTCCATGACAATAGCCAAATTTGCTCTGAGCTACTGCAAAATGGTACCTGCTATACCGAGCCAACAGTTATTGCCAATATACTGACCGACAGATTAATTGCCAACTTTACCCCTCTCTTCCCCCACAAGGGACCAGTCACAACACCAGTAGATTGCCAGGCACCCAGTATTACTGCTGCACAGGTTAAAACAGCACTGTCCAAGGGCAAGACTACAGCATCTATGGGACCTGACAATATCCCTGGCTGTCTTCTACATGAACTACAGAGTGAACTGGCACCTCACCTGTGTGCCCTGTTCAATCATAGTGTCACCTCAGGCTTTGTCCCTATGAATTTTGCACTGCTACAGTCATCCCTCTCCACAAAGGAGATGCGACTACAGACTACAAACTCTGGGAACTATCACCCCACTAGCCTGATGAGTCTGATATGCAAAGCTATGGAACGCATCATCATGGACCTAATAAACAAGGATATAGGGAATCTCCAAACTCAGGATCCCACACAGTTTGGTTTTGTGAAGGGTAGCTCATGCTCTCACAACTTGGTCAATGTCTTTGAGTTAGTCACCAGAGCTGTGGATGAAGGCAAGGTGGTTCACACAGCCTACCTTGATCTGGCCGAGACCAAGGCTTTTGATACCATTCCCCACTCAGGAATCATAGAAAAACTCACTAAGCTAGGCATCAACCCCTATATCACTAGGTGGGGTCACAGGTAGAACCCACAGTGTGAAAGTAGCTGACTCCAAGTCAGACTGCCGACCAGTCACATGTGGAATCCCACAGGGTTCGGTCACTGGTTCTCTCCTGTTTGGTATCTACTTCTCTGAAGTCCAGGCCAACATGAAGGGACTCTGGCTGTCAAAGTTCTCAGATGATTGCAAGTTGGGAACTATTATTAACTCCCTGAGTGATGTTGACATCCTACAGAAAGGCCTCACTGAGACCAATGACTGGTGCCAAAACCATTGCCTTAAGGTCAATGCCAAAAAAATGTGTCGTCATCCCCTTTGGGAAAAACCCAGTTCCCATGAATTACCACATCGATCATAGTCCACTGAACACAGAAGGCGTTATAAGAGATCTGGGAACACAGGTTGACAGGAACCTCGCTTTTCACCACCACATTGCCACTGTGGTCAGAAAGTCCTTCTATGTGGCACATCTCAATACTATGGGTTTTGCATCCAGGAAGAAAGAGGTCATTGTCTCCCTCTACTCTTCCCTCATTAAGCCAGTCATTGAGTACAATGCCCCATTTGGCATGTACCTCACTAGACACCTGAAAAAACTGGAGAGGCCCCAAAAGTACCTCACAAAGAGGATCCTAGGCCTTAAACACTTGTCCTATATGGACAGGCTAAAAAAACTCCAACTATTCTCAGTCTCATATCGCCTACTTGGATGCGATCTCTGTTTGACTTACAAAGCCATGTCTGACCCAGCTCTGTTCAAAATGTTACATCTAAAGAAATCCCAATCCCTCCACACCACATGCTCTAGAGACCTCAACCTCAATACCACAATCAACAGAACATGCTGGAGGGACAGGTTTATAATCCAGAGACTGCCCATGCTATGGAATAGACTTCCCATACATGTCAAGCAGAGCACCTCACTGGCCCTCTTCAAGAGAAATCTTGATGAGTGGATGGGAAATAGAAAATTCTCCCCAGGGATCACTCCAGTGGCTTTAATTGACAGAAGCACTGGGAACTAAGGTCAGGTGGCATGATGCCAGGATAATCCTATGGGCTAGGCTTGTAAAGGCTCCAGGGCCAGTGGCCTAGTACACACCTATGAACCAGAGCCTTACTACACTAACACTCCTTTTACCAATCAACAGTGGCCACAGGGGTGGCATGATATGGTTCATGAGCAGGGGGTGACTGACAAAAACGCAAATTATCACCAGGAGTGAGCCAAGGACAGACACTGAAAAGATGTGGGATTAGGCAGGGAGACATTGATATGAAACATTTCCAAATGGCCATTGAATCAAGATGAAAAGGAAGTGTTGGAGAAAGGACTTTCCTTTATTCCTACTTGCAAGAGTGAAATATTTGATTCTATTGTTGACTTAAAGCTTTTTTTCTAGAAATTTTCTTTTAAAACTGGAATTTGGTAATACTCCAATCTTAAATGAAGGTCATTCTTTAAAAAACTAGTTTATTTATCCCTAACTCCCACCCTTTAATTGATGCATTCAATCAGAAGATGTAGAAGATGATTTACATAGATTACATGAAGGGAAGTACAATGTCTCATGTAATAGGAAGAGTGGATGGAATAATCTTAATGTCAGACGGATATTTGCATTAAAGGGGCTTCAGAATGACAATAATATTGTAATTAGGCCAGTAGATAAGGGTGGACCAATCGCCCTGATGGACAGGACTCACTATCTTGCCTCCATGAAGTTGATGTTAAGAAATGATAAATATTATTCTATTATTAATATGACTCATGTTCAGGGCATGATACAAGGTATAAATTGCCTGTTAGAAGATAGCTTTAAAAGTAAGGCTATCACATATGATTTATATAATTTTTTTCAAAGTGGCGAATCCTCTTATACCTATAATTCAAGGCTTGTCTAAGGTCCATAAGGATGGCAGCAATCCCCCTATGAGACCTAATGTACCTGGTCGGGCTGGGTGACAGAACCCTTTTCCTTTATTGAGAAATTTCTACAAGTCTTGGATAGGAATGTATACAATTTGAAAGATTTGAAAAATTTTTATTGGATTTCTATACTTATATCACTACAGTACTCACTACTACTACCTATTATATTGTGACACTAGATGTAGAATCCCTATTCACAGTGATCCCAAATTTACAAAGTGTTGAATGTATACATAAATATTTGGCCAGGCATAGTGACTATTCAGAATTTTTTATAGATCTACTATGCATGTTTCTTGAAATTGTACTTGAAAATAACGTCTTTATGTTTGACCATGAAATTTACTTGCAAAAAGATGGCGTAGCTATGGGCACCCCATGTGCCAGTAGCTACTCCAACATGTTTATGGCAAAGTGGGAAGAGGATTGTATGTTTTGCAATACATTTTTTCAGGATTATGTCCCATTCTATCACGTTTTGTTCTTAATTTGGACTGGTACTATAGAACAGTTGAATGCCTTTTTTGAACAGTTGAATGGGATGAATGACTACATGAAATTTATAATTGCCTCATCTTTGAATAAAACAGAGTATCTGGACATTCTGATTGAGAGGCTAGGCAATGGATTAGTTAACACTGGGGTGCACAGGAAGTCCTACTATAAGAAAGCCTTGTTGCATAGGAATAGCATGCACCTGAACTATGTCTTCAGAAACATTATGAGAGTCTAAGGTGTGAGAGCCTCAAGACTGAATGTATCTGATGAGGGGGTTTATAAGGAACTTTCAGATTTGAGAAGCAAGCTATTAATGAGAATAGTAGTACTGAAATAGACAAGAGACTAGGTGAAATACCAAGCCTCAGGGATAATGTGGCAAGGGCATATTTCTCAGAGAGGGTGTTTGAACAAGTTTCTGTGGATGATCATGTTAATACTAGGGAGGTGAAGGTCCCACTGTTTTATACTACTGATGTTAATATCATTACAAACATTATTAGGAAATATTGGGGGATTCTGACAACAGACCCAGATATTAGACAGATTATAGGTGACACACCAAATTTTTTTATATAAAAATAAACTTAATCTTAAAAGAATGCTCTGCTATCCAAAATATTCTGTGGCATCTAGTGGTGACCTTAATGGATTAGTTACAAGTGCATGTGGACAATGCAATTTCTGTGACAGTATGAATAACATCGACTTTTTTATACATCCAGACACTGGACATAAGTATGTATTTAGTGCTAAGGCTAATTGCTATACACAACATGTTGTTTCTTTAGCACAGTGCACATCTTGTCAGTCATTCTATGTAGGGAAGACTGACAGGATGCTGAAAGACAGAATCAGAGAGCATTTTTACCACATTAGGATTGGCTCAGAAAATAGTGCACTATCCAAACATGTTTTACAGGAGGGTATTTTACATATATTTAAATTTGTAGATATTGAAGTAACTTTACCTAACAAACATGGTGGTGATATTAGGAATCATACAGCAAGCAGATAAGTTAAATGGATAATTAGATTAAGGGCAGACTGTGGACTAGGTCTCAATGACAAAGTTCCGCTGAAACCCATATTGAAACCAAGAGCCCTATGAGTTAGGTAACTCCTCCTATAATATAATATATTAAGCATTTTATTATGTTTACTATTATGCTGAAGTTACCTCAAAGTTGTTTCTCTGATGCTGTACTAGTTTTTGACATGTTTTTAAACTATATAGTTTTAATGTTTACTGTTTCTTTAATGTGTACTGCCTCAATGGAAGAACTCATTTAATTGTTTAATTGATCTCCATATGTGATTGCCTTTGTTTAATTATATAAGTGGATGAAGGGGAAGCCTGTGTGTTTTTATGGTTTGACTGACCTTCCTTACCACTTCACAGGGTCCCTCCCAAGCTACCTACACTTTATTGTGTCTGACAGGAAAGAGCATACTGTCAGACTCAAGCATTCCTTATTTGTTGGCAGTTAAAAGCATTCTCTAGAGTCTCATTGCTCCTTTACCTGTTTAAAACTTTCATTTAAAAGCTCACTGCTGCTTTTCTGCTGTGATAAACACTTCTGCAGTTTTTTTTTCTACCTAAGTAGTGTGGGTAGTTATAGCATTGCCCATAATAAGGCTTGTGTTTTTGGGCCTAGTTGTTTGGTTGTAGAGTCTGTGTGTCTGAGCACATGTTCCAGGCCATCTTAGTTTAGCCAAAGCCATTCTTGCATTTCAGTGAGAGGGAAGTGTTTATGGTCATTGGCTTATTGGGGTTACCTGGACTACAGCTTGGAGTAAGCACCTCGTTGGTTCTTTCGAGCTATTTTAAAGTTGTTTCAGGTTTCAACTTTCTGTTACTTAAGAAGTTAACTTGAGTGTTTCTGCCATTTCACACTAAGCTAATCGAAGGAAGGGCACTGAGCAAACTGATCTGTGATATATAACATTAAGTATCCTGTTTTTTGCTTATTTTTACAAGTTATTTATAGCACTTTTATTGTCTGCTGCATACTTTTCTAGCTAGTTTCACTGTGTGTGAGGTATTAACTGGAAATGTTCAACATTTGTTAAGCATCTGTTTGGGTTTGCTTGCTCTGATTTTTGTTTCCCACCCTTCCTCTCTATTGGTATCCTGTTCTTATACTTGGTGGCTTTGCAGTTGCCCACCCCTACTGTAAATTTGATCTGGAACACTCCTCCCAGTCTAGTGTCATTACCTCATTCTACCTAATACAGGGAGAAAATATGAGAAGGCCATCCCACTTAGTTTCTTAACCGTGAATTATCTTCTGCTCTTCCTTTCTCCATTTCCACTTTACAAAAAAAAAAAAAAAAAATTCCAAGCTTGTTTCCTGCCTTTCCTGTAAGTAGTCTAGTCCAGATATAGATTTCTTGTATCCAGAACTGTTTGTAAGCCCCCAAGCCTTTCTGTGTTGGAGGGAAGCCTTCTAGCTTATCAGTGGGAGTGGTAAGTGCTAGGTAGCTTATCTAAAAAAAAAAACACTTTATGCATCGCCGCTTAGCTAGGGTTAAACTATTCCCAGCGCCATAAAGTCTGATCTTTGAATTTTCCCTTAGAACTAGCCAGTTTTTTAGTTTTAGCAATCAAATCTGTTTCTTTCATGTCAACACTTATTCAGAACCCGTTGTAACCACTAAATAAGCTACAAATATACAAAAAGAAGCACACCCACTAGGGCAGATTCCAATACAAAAAGACGTTAACAGCTCCACAAAGTCCAATAGTTATCTCAAGGAAAGGCAAAGTCACCAAACAAAGTAAAATTTATTTTGGAACACGCTGACAGGTACAGACTAAGCACATAAACGCTTTCGCCAAACAGTTCGGCTTCATCAGAGTCATCAATTAAAACAAACAAACTTTTTATATAACCAGTGACATCTACTACCATTGGTTGAACAAAATACCACCCACCTCAATCCAATTAATTAAATTAATTATGCCTTTAAAAACATTTAATGCCCATTTAATATAATTCATAAACACATATCTAATGAACACAAATATTACTATACTACATACAGTAAAATTAATCATAAAAAACCTATCTTTCTAACTATCATGTCACAAAACAGTATCTACAATAATAACCAGTCTTAATGTAAAAATACACATCATTTAAAAAAAAAATATATATATATATATATAAATGTACACCCATAAAAACTAAAAAATATATATTTAGTCATGTATTCATATTAAATCTGTTGAGATCTGAGTTTCAACATTGGTTTTAAAGAAATATGATCATTTAAACCTGGGGGCCTACAGGCATCTAATCTAATTTGCCATTCCGTCTCTAATGCCCCCACCTTGTTGACCACATCTCCACCTTCCCCAAAATCCATCACACGACCAATGACAAAAAATAGAAATTTATTGAATTCTGTACACCTTGTACTATGCAGATAAAGTGCATTGTGCAAATCTTTCTTTTTGATCGACCTCAAATGTTCAGCTATCCTATCACGAAGCCTCCTAATAGTTTTGCCTACATAATAAGCATCACAGGAGGAACAGGAAGCTAAATACACCAAATTTGTTGTGCAACAATTACATTGTCCAGGGCATGGTATAATGTATTTATACCCTCCAACACATACATATGAACCCTCGTTCACATATCTATACCACCTGCAAAAACCACACTTCTTCATACTAGACCTATAATTTCTTGTGGTTTTCTTTTCCAAAATTCCTTTCAAATTCTCTCCTCTACTATATACAACATTTGGTCCTATACCCATAATCTTTTTAACCTCATCACTTAGGGAGAGATTCCATGCTCCCTTCACTATTTCAATAATTTCAGGTGTCATGTAGTTATATTTCACCACTAAACGTACGCCCCCTGCTAATTCTGCCTTTTCAGCTTCCTGTTCATCACTTAGTGTCACCCCTCCCAATAGTATCGGAGCATATTTACCGCTCCTTTCTCTAAGTACATCTCTTTTCACACTAAGTAAAAGCTTCAAAGGATACCCACGATCCAAAAACATACCCACAAGTTTGAACAATTCCTCTTTAAACACTGCCTCCTCACTAACCAATCTAGAAGTTCTAACCATTTGAGCCTTAATCAATCCCTTCCGCTGATGGAAAGGGCGACAACTCTTAAAATGCAGAAGAGAATTAGAATAATTCTCCTTCCTATAAATATTGCTTGTAAACCCCCCTTCACTTTTACAGATCAACAAATCCAAATAATTGATAAATTCCTTGTGCCAATGAAATGTGAATTTCAAGAAATTTGTTGTTTTCCCTAAATAGTCAATAAATTCACTTACTGATTCTTTGTCTTCTTTCCATAGGATCAATATATCGTCTAAAAATCTGTTGTACGTAAGTATATTCTCCGAATACTTACTAGAGGCAAAAATGTGCTCTCTCTCCCATGTCAATAGCACAGCATTTGCAAACACCAGGGCACATTTTGCTCCCATGGCAACCCCTAACACTTGTTGGAAAAAATCACCTTCAAATATTATAAAATTATTCTTCAGTACCACTTCCATTAATTCCAACAAGAAATTAGCCTTTTGTCCATAAAATAACCCACTTTTAACCATTGCTTCATAAAACATTTCTAATCCTTCCTGTTGTGGGATAACTGAAAAAAGGTTCACAACATCAATTGTGAGAAACCCAAAATCACAATCAGCTTTCCTTACATTTTTGAACCTTTTTAGGCAGTGCCATGAGTCCTTAATCACATGCTCAACAGCATTAATCATTGGTTTAACTGAGATATCAATATATGCTGCTAGGGTTTCTGTTTTAGATCCTCTAGCGGACACAATGGGCCTAAATTCCAGTCTATCAGCCCCTTTATGTACCTTTGGAATTCCGAACAAAGTCGGAATTTTTGGAAACTTAACTGTTAAATAATCATACTCCATTTCATTTATACTACCCTGAAAAAGGGCGTCGTAGAGAAAAACATCAATTTTCGAATATGCCCTGTTTATTTCACTTTTCGACACAGCAACATATGTATCATCTCTATTTAAAAGTGCAGATATCTCAGAAATATAATCAATTTTTGTCATAATCACTGTCCCTCCTCCCTTATCCGGCTTCATGTACCTATATTGACCCGATTTTTTAAGGGAGTCTAACAAATCTCTTTCCTGTACTGACGAATTGTCTTCAAAAACATGAAACTTATTCAACTTTTCCCTTATCTGGGTTTCTACTAATCTTTCAAATCCTATAACTTCCGGATGGAGTGGGGGCATAAATGCACTTTTCCTCTTAAAGGTGTTCACAGAACAAGAGGTGTTCGTGCTTATATGCTCAACATCCCTTCCCTCCATAGCAAAAAACATTTTTAAATGCATTTGTCTGGTAAACATTTTTAATTCCAACAAGGTTTTAGCTATATCTAGTTTAAACATTGGGACAAATTTAACCCCTTTTGCAAATACTTCAAAGTGTTCATCACTAATGGTTAAATCAGTATAATTATATATACAATAACCTTTTTTCCTGTACACTTTAAAATTAGTACCTTCAGTAATAGCTATACCACAATTCTCGTAGTTCAACTGCATATTACAACCTTCATCTACAACTTTTTCATAAATTTTCTTTCGCACCTGTCCACGGTAAAAAGGGAACACATTAATGTCACTGGGTGTGAAACTTCCATCACCAGTGTTATCAAAACTTACATCAAAATTAAACCAATCATTGTTACTCAGATCACAAACAATTTCATTACATACATTTTCATTAAAATTCATTGTTTCGTCAGCAAAACTTTCCCCATAAATCAATACCTCCCCCTCCTGTTGACTCTTCCACTCCGTTTGTAATTCTCTTGTACCTCCCCCACACTCGTTTCCCTGTTGCGGAGCCTCTCCGATCGTCGAGGCATGTTCTCCATGTCTAAAAAACCATTTGAACTGTGAGCATGTTCATTAACAAAATTTTCATCATTCACATTAACCTCATTACTCAAAATTACATTCTCAGCCCCATACACCCGTTGTTTAGATCCAGGAGGGTATGCACATTTATTTTTATATTCAACAATGTCTCTTTCAAGCTTTTTCTCTTTTGTTACTGAATTCTTCAGAACAAAAGTTTCAATATTCTTAATAGCCCTATCAAAGTTGTTTTTATACTGTTCAAACAACAAATCTGTTGTAATACTCACATATAACTGTCTAATTTCTTCCTTCATCTCACTCAGTTTGTTGTCATTGTTTCGAATAATAATATCAAGCATGTCCATTCCTGTTCTATTAAATAACTCTAACAGTTCCGAAAACGCTGACGAACCTTCATCAATTCCCATGGGTCTTTTCCACAAACGAAGACCCTTGGGAACCTGGTTAAGTTCCTTAGATTTAGCCAAAAACTTCGTGTCCAACTGTATCGCTCGATATTTAGTACATAGTTTTTCATATGTGGCAATCTGTTCCCTTACACACGGCTTCACCATCGATCTTTTATTGTTGCCATTCATTTCACGTTGCAGAGGTGCGTCGAACCAGGAAGTGAGGTCAAAACCACTATCCTGCTCTCTCCCATTCGGGACCACGTTCGCTCCTTCACCAAAACTGTTCCGCTGCTGAGAACCAGCAGCGTTAGCATACCTTGTTCCACTAGAACGCTGCCCACACGGAATAGTATCCACCGGGGAGTGTAAGGTAAACAGACGAACCTGCGATTCAGTCGGGCTCACCAGTCCATTATCAGGTTTCTCTGCGTTACCTGCATTGAATTCATAGGCTTTGATTAGTTTATCTACAACAGCAGCTAGTTCCTTCAATATCGACTCCATGGTGATTTCGCTCAGCCCGTTGAAACAAAAATTGTTCCAGTGGTATCACAAATATACAAAAAGAAGCACACCCACTAGGGCAGATTCCAATACAAAAAGACGTTAACAGCTCCACAAAGTCCAATAGTTATCTCAAGGAAAGGCAAAGTCACCAAACGAAGTAAAATTTATTTTGGAACACGCTGACAGGTACAGACTAAGCACATAAACGCTTTCGCCAAACAGTTCGGCTACAAATGACTACAGCACTCAGCTTTCCTCACTTGTCTAGAGGAAAATTTAGTACTTAGTAAATAAGCACCTATCCAGGCATGTCTAAGGGTCAGCTCCAGGTGTTTTCTGCTGTCTACCTGATGAATCTGGGCATCCTGGGGCAAAGCAGCAATTGCCTCATGTACACAGACAACCCTCTCCTCCTACCACCCAGCACTACAACCTGTGAAAGATGCACTTATATAGCCAAACTGGAAGGAAAGCTCTCTTCACCCAAGACTGGACTAGACAGTCAAGAGGAGAAGGTAAACACTTGCACCACACCACATTCATCACATAGTCCCTCAAAACCTACACCACCAAAACACACACACAGAAACACAAAACACACACCTACATTCACGGAAACTCTCAATAAAAATCTGCCCAAGCAACAGGGGCCGCCAAAGCAGAAACGCAAGAAACCTCCACCCCCCCAACACAACCCAAATGACACATAGCCCACAAATTCAGTATACCACTCAACCACAGCCCATAAGGCATGACAACGTACCCAGCACTCTAGTCATAGGTGACTCTATAGTCAGGCACACTGATGTTCCACTCACCAGGCTAAACAAGGAGAAATTTACTGTCAGCTGCCTGTCGGATGCTAGGATCCGCCACATAACACCGCACTCAGGTCACTCCACAACAAGTACAAATATGACTCTGTCATTGTCCATGTTGGTGTGAATGACCTGAGACATACCTCCCTGGACTACATGAAAAGATACATGGATGAGTTGTCCGATCTTGTAGCCCAGGCAGGTATGACCCTAGCCCTGAGTAGCATCCTGCCATTACCCAGAATGATACCACAGTACAAGGACAAAATGATTGACTTCAACAATTGGCTAAGCTTCTGGTGTCATTCTAAGGGGATCCAGTATCTGTCTTCCTGGGATGACATGATCAACAGACCATGATGCTTTGCCAAAGATGGCCTGCACCTGTTGCCCTTGGGATTCAGGATACTGTCTAAGGCCGTTGCCACTCCTATAGTGCCTTTTTAGGCAAGGTTCATATGACAAATTCACCACCGTAACAGGTACAAGCAAGCAAAATCTGAGGGTAATGCTAGAAGTCTAAACCTCAAAATGCGCTCACTCGAGGCACTCCTTAAAATGGAGAACATCAACATCTGTGCAGTGACAGAGACCTGGTTCAAGGCTCCAGAGAGCACCCCTGCATTACCGGGCTATAATTCATACCACACCTTTCAGCCACCTAACCTGGACCGAAACACTAAAGGCAGAGGCATGTCCATATTCATTAAGGATATCCACACCTCCAGGCTAGTTGCTCAGCATAATGCATCCCAGATTATCCAAGTGCAACTAACTCTGGGCAAGACCGTAATCCAAACTGTAGCTTGTTACAGATCCCCCACCATGCCCCAGGATTCCCACTTCTCATTTCTTGATACACTAGAAAATATTAGGGTACAACATAACACCTTAATTATGGGCGATTTACACTACCCCACCATTAAGTGGGAAAACTACTCATGTACCAACTCTTTTGCTCAATGTTTTCTGGAATTCATAAATTCCAATGTCTTGGATCAAATTATCCACACCCCCACCATAGGCAGCAATATCCTAGACCTGGTCATTACCAACATGGGCAACAGGTGTTCCACACCAGAGGTCAATTCCTCATTGGTCAGATCCGACCACAAGATAATCACCCTAGACATCCACAATCACCCCCCCCCCCCCCATTAGGGAAACCACCATAAAAAAATTCTCCAAAGCCAACTTCACACTTCTTAAGACAGAAGTGGTAAACTTCACAACACCCATGCAGAAGGACAATAGAGGTACGATTGTTGAATCCTACACAAATGCACTTTATAAGCACTTGCACGAGTGCATGGATCATGCAATCCCTAACAGAACCAAGATGCTATCCTCCAAAAAAAGGAAGCCAATCTGGTGGTCCCCTGCCATAAACAAACTCTACAACAGAAGAAAGAAACTGTTGCAAAAATGAGTAAAATCCCATGAGATCCCTCATAAAATCCTCCAATGCTAGTTACGAAAATAAAATTGCCACTGATTCTAAAGACAATCACAAAGGATTCTATAGCTATGTCAAGAATTTCAATGGCAACACTCAGATCTGCTCTGAGTTACAGCACAATGGCACTAAATATACAGAACCAACAGATATTGCCAACATCCTGTCAGATAGGTTCAGTGCTAAATTTACCCCCCTCTCACCCCCTAAGGGCCGCATCATCTCTATACTGGAAGAATGTAATGTTCCTGTAATTACGGCTGGACAGGTAAAAACCACACTCTCCAAAGCCAAGAACACAGCATCCATGGGACCTGACAACATCCCAGGCTGCGTTCTACATGAACTACAGAACAAACTGGCACCCCACCTAAGTACCATGTTCAATCATAGCCTCACTTCAGGCTTTGTGCCCACTGAATGGCGCACAGCGATGGTTATCCCACTCCATAAAGGGGGAGTCACCATGGACCCTGGGACCTACCGCCACATTAGCCTGATGAGCCTGGTCTACAAGGCTATGGAACATATCATCATGGAACTTATAAACAATGACATTGGTAATCTCCATACTCTGGACCCCACCCAGTTTGGGTTTGTAAAAGGCAGATCATGTCTCCTAAACCTGACAGACTTCTTTGAAGCGGTCATCAAAGCCGTAGAAGAGGCTAAGGTAGTTCACACAGCCTATCTAGATCTCACCAAGGCTTTCAACACTATCCCCCACACTGGAATTATAGATAAACTCACTAAACTAGGTATAAATCCCTATGTCACAAGATGGGTTGCCAACTGGCTCACTGGCAAAACCCATACTGTGAAAGTAGCAGACTCCAAATCCGACTTCAGACCAGTGATAAGTGGAGTACCATAAGGTTCAGTCCTGGGTCCTCTCCTGTTTGGTATCTACTTCTCTGAAGTACAGGCTAACACAGAAGGTCTTTGGCTAACGAAGTTCACAGATGACTGCAAACTAGGAGCCATAATCAAAACTCCTAAAGATGTGGATATCCTGCAAAATGGCCTCACTGAGACAGATGCCTGGTGTCAAAGCCATGGCCTCAAGCGCAGTGCCAAAAAGTGCATTGTCATCCCCTTTGGTAAAAACTCTGTACCCATGAACTACCACATAGGCGATAGTCTACTTAACACCGAAAGTGCGACAAGAGACCATGGGACACATGTGGACAGTAGTCTCTCCTTTGATAATCACATCGCCACAGTAGTCAGGAAATCCTTCTACATGGCACACCTCATCACAAAAGGTTTCTCATCCAGGAAAAAAAGAGGTCATTGTTCCCCTCTACTCATCACTCATTAAACCCATTATAGAATACAGTGCCCCTTTTGGTATGTACCTCACAAGACATCTACAACAACTGGAAATGCCGCAGAAATACCTCACAACGAGGATTATCAGCCTCAAACAGATGCCCTAAGCAGACCGTCTCATAAAACTCCAGCTTTACTTTGTCACATAGCGCCTACTCAGAGGCGATCTCTGCCTATCATACAATTTTATGTCAAACCCAGAGCTGCTGGACATGCTCCACTTAAAGAAATCCCAACCCTTTGAGCTACATGCTTTAGAGACCTAAACCTAGTCACCACAATAAACAGAACATGCTGAAGGGATAGATTCCTGTCCCTAAGACTTCCCATACTCTGGAACAAACTACCTATCTATATCAATCAAAGCTCCTCATTAACACTCTTCAAGAAAAATCTTGATGATTGGATGGGAAATAGGAAATTCACCCCTGGGATCACTTCTGTGGCTCTGCTTGACAGGGGCACAGGAAAATAATTTTCTTGGGTGGTGAAAGCCAGGGTACCTTTTTGGCTAGGCTTATATAGGCCCTAGGGCTTATAGCCTAGTACCTACCTATGAACCTATGAACCAGACCTTTTTCTGTTGCTGGGCTCCTGGCAGGTTCTGCTGGGCCAAGCCTATGAGATCCCTAAACCTTACATATGCTACAACAGACTCCTTGTGAGATTCACACTCACCCTCCCACTCATCGCAAATCAAATCTAAAGGCCCCCTCACCCTATGCCCATACAGTAAATCAAAGGGTGAAAAACCTGTGGATTCCTGGGGTACCTCTCTGTATACAAACAATAGATGGAGCAAATATTTGTCCCACTCTCTCCTAAACTGGTCTTTAGAGTACAGTTTAACCTCTCCACAAGATGATTAGTCTGGAAATGGTAGAAGTTGGTCTTTAGGTGCTTCATCTCACAATGCTTCCACAGACAAGCCAGTGGGTCTGATGTGAAACTGGCATCTCCGTCAGTCAGCATTTCTCTCAAGAAATCTACCCTGTTGAACATCCCTAACAACACATTTACCACCTCTTTGCTTCGATGGAGTACACAGCCACTGCCTCAGGATATCTGGTAGCATAATCTACTACCACCAGGATATGCTTCTTCCCTGTGGAACATGGAGAACTCAGAGGCCCCACAAAATCCATAGTAACCCTGTGAAATGGTTCTGCAATCACAGGCAAAGGTATCAATGGAGCTTTGGCCTTGTCTACTGCCTTGCCTACCTTTTGGCACTGCTCACAGGTCCTGCAGTACCCTGTTACATCCCTTGCAGTCCCAGACCAATACATATTCTGCATAATATGACTCTTGTTATGCTTTATAACCATATGACCTGCAAAAGGAATGTCATGGGCAATGTCTAGAAATGCCAGATGGCAGGCTTTGGGCACTACCAACTGCTGTATTACCTCACCCTCTAGCCCTCCCTCAGGGGTCCACTTTCTGTACGGTAACCCTTTGTTCCAGTATGCAGACTCCCCTTTTCCTTGAGCATCAGGTGCCTCCATAACTAGCTCCCTCAAGCCTTGTAAGGTAGGATCTGAAAGCTGAGCCTGGCTGAACTCTATCTTTGTAACCTTTCCCAGCTCCTCTTCCATGGGACGCCTATTATCTTCTGACAGCAGTACCAAACTGACAACCTGCGTACTACCACTCACCTCTGTCCTTGTAGTCACACTGTCCATGGGAACATCAGTACCTACCAGCAGCTGTTGTTCACGTTCAGGCTCACTGCTACAAAGTAGATCCCTTCTTGAAATAACCACATCACCAGCCACAGCTTCAGGCATGGAATCTGTCTGGGTCCCCCCAGGCTACCAGACCTATCTGCCTGCCCCCAAGCCTGATTGTGTGTAATTACATGCACACAAGGTACTACATTATCCAAATCATTCCCTATAAAGACATCTGCAGGGATATCTTCAAACACACCAATCTGCTTGTTCCCTTTTCCCATCTCCTGGTCAATGTGAACCCCGGCCAAAGGTATTTGGAATGGGGTCCCTCCTAAAGCTCTAACTGGTGTGGACTGCCCAAGCAAGTACTGATCTTCTTTAACTACTGCAGGCTTCACACAATGGTTATATCAGATGCTGTGTCTCTCTTAGCAGTGGTCTGTCTTCCATCCACTAAGTAAGGATATAAACTCTGATGATAGTTTGGTACCTCTGTTGTCTCCAGACAACTTACCACTGGCAGGCAGTTATTTCCACTTGCTGGCTCCCTCACTTTTGTTCCCCATCTTGCTTCAGTGGACATTTGTGTGCTACATGGCCACTCTAGTTACATTTACAACATCTAACCATTGATCTTGGCTGCATACCTGGACTAGTTGCTTCCCCTGTTACTGGTAGCTTTTATTGGGGTGATTTAGGCTACCCACCATGGTCTCCCTTCTATCCATGTGCAGCACTGGGTATTCCCCTTCTTATGCAATAATGCCTTGCTTGCTAAGTAGAGATCCCCTTTTTCTCCCCAGCTCATTTGCAGAGTTACATTCTCAGTCTACCAACCAGATTCTCATGTCCTCAGGCAAAGTACTAAGACCTTGATCCCTCACAAAAAAGGTCTGCCATCCTTTGAAAAGTGGTAGCTTGACATCCACTCACCCACCTGTGAAAGTGGCCATCACTTTGGAATCTCTAGCTGTAGGACTGACAATCTCTCCTCTGAGGACTCTCTTTTGCTCACCACCTCTACAACCATGGAATCAGTAAGGAGAACCTCACTCCAAAATGTCTTGTCTTTAGGGAGACACAGACACATTGGAATCTCACTAAACTCATCTCATAATTGGACGATAATGAGGTTAACACTGACAACCACCCAAGATGTAGAAGGTACTTTTTAAGATGGCCCCATTAGAATCTCCATAGCCCAAGAACCTCTTTGCCTCATCTACTCTAGCATTTCTCACATTTGGTGTCATCTACAGAGACTGTAAGAAGCCCTTCTTTTCCTCGAGATCTGAATCCTGGGTTACAGACACTGCAAGAGAGTCTAAGTGCTTCTCTTACACTTCTTTTTCCTTGGAACCTAAGGATGGGAGTCAGAGAGGTTAGAGTGTTCTGATCCTGAAATATGTCTCTTCCTGAGGCTTTTTGAAGCAGTCTGTCAATGCAGCTCAGAATATATGCCAAAAGTAGTAGGCTGGTGGGTATCATGTGGTACATCCAAAGGAGGTGGTGTGTCTGATTTGCTGTGTCTTTGCAGTGTGGTCAATCTCTCCAGTACTACAAATCCTGACAAAGTGCCTGCAGATGTCACAGTAACTGGTACTGAAGATGATCTTAGTGCCAAAAAAGCTGACATTAAAGATAGTCCAGTACTGAAAGACATTCACTGTGAGGTCACACCTGGACCCCATAGCTGGTTGTGGCACTAAAAGGTCAAAAGCTGAAGTGCTGGATAGGGTAAAAGGCCCCAAAGAAATTGGTGCCAATTCTGATGCCAACCTTCCAACCCTAACCTTTCAGGGCCCATTCACTTTCAAAGTCAAAGAGTTTAATGCTAATACTGATGGAAGCGCGGTGGTGGTGCTACGGTAGCATTGTCACCTCACAATAAGACGTTGTCCTGTTCGATTCTCAGCTAAAGTGTCTTCTGTGTGGAAACATGCGTGAATGGGCGTACCTTCGTTGAAGGTTGTACGTCAGGGCTGGCAACTCGGCATGTAAAAATCTACTGGCAATCATTAGCGGACCGGAGTTTCGCTGTGGCGACCCCTAACCTGGAAAAGCCGAAAGATACAACAACAACAACAACAACTGATGGAAGCAACTGAGTCAGTGCTGAAGAGTCAATCCCTTGCATGGAGCAAACTACAGCAAAATTAGTGTCGGCTCTGTATCTACTAGTGCCAGTGCCAGGCCAAGAAAGAAGCAAAGGAATTAAAAGGCTGGGCTTCCAACCCATTCACCCTACAGAGAGAAAGGGGGATGACATGACACCCATCTTAATCTAGCCTTTAATAAATGTCACCACCATGTGCTCCAAGTCATTCCAGATCAAGCAACTCGAGATAGCACTCAATGAGCAGGATGACAGTGCTGATGTGGATCTGTGCTCCCTATAACTAGACAACTCCTTGTGGGATGGTACTGGTGGACAAGCCTTTGTGGACTGCTACCCAGTGTTGATAGGAACTAGATGAAAGATCTTAATTCTCTGTCTGAATATCTGTTCTTGATTTCTCTTTCTTCTTTTTCTCCTCATCCTCCCTTCAAGACTTGTCTGGGAGAATAAGACCTTTTAATATCAGTTTGCTCCTATGCACTTATCGGGTACTTCATCTGAAGGAGTTGCATGTCACATTGTGCATTCAAATGTTTGAGCCCCTACCACACCATGCATGAATCATGGGTATCTTGGGTTGGGATCTTGTGGCCACAGAGGATGCATTTCTTTGAAATCCGGGGTCTTTTTTCATACTTTTTGCCAGACACACAGTAACACTAAGCACAACAATAAAACACAGAATATAGAATACACAAGTTAACTAATGTACTCAAAGTAATTGAGAATTTCTACCACTACCAATACTATAATGTAAGAGCTTTTTCTCTTTCTTTTTAACTATCAAAAGGCCTGCAGGCTAACAATGTGAGAAGGGAGAAAAGGAAACAAAAAACAAGCTATTAAAAATGGAAGGAACTGGAAGATAACTTATTTATATATTTAATCATTTATCTGTTTATCTGTCTATTTATCTATCTATCCATCCAGCCATCCTCTTACACTGGGTTAATACTAGGCTTGGGACCTCTTTTTAGGGGATGACCAATGTTGTACTTATACTGACAAGGGGAAATTTGATCAGAGTATTAGGGAACTTCCCATACTCTTTCTTCACCAGGCAGTGCAGGATGGCTGCTGCCAAGCTCAACGTTTTCCAAGATGGAGGAGGATAGCAGACGGTAGGCAAAGAAAAGAATGATGCAGAACACTTAGTTATTGCAAACAGATTCTCTATGAGCGGAGGTTATTGTTACAGAGCTGGAGGAAGATGGCCTGGAAACTCATCTATTGATGCAAAAGATGGATAGAGGTGAGACAAACGCTGATGAGGAAGTTAAATTGGAGTACTATGGTGGGTGCATGCTGGGAGATGTAACACAGGAGGTGCTGCCAGATGAATTGAGAAAAGGAACTGGATTACCAGAAAATGTTTCCAGCAGCCTAGGGTTTTGCCTGATCAGTGGAGTAGCTGGTTTTAAAATCATGCCCCTGCAGCAGAGTTTTGTGAGGAGTAAGAAAACTCTTTTCATACCCAGAAATGATAAACAAAAGCAAGAAAGATGCTGTGATCAAAGATGAAAGAAGACAAGAACTGATGCAAGTCAAGAAAAACAGAACAGAAAATGGGTAGCAAGAAACAAAACAAACAACAGTAACACTACTAGCAGGTGTGAAGCTATAGACAGCATTGTATCACCTTTGGGGTTTAAAGTACAAGACATAGGAACAGAACATTTTTGAGATGTTACTTTTGCAAATTTTACATTACTTGAAAAATGTATGAATGGAGCAGAGAAAAAGTGTTCACTGGCACCATGGAATGTATAGATTTTTCAGACCTTGGTGACTGTAGTTAATGAAGAAAATAGTGCATTTCAGAATGTCAGACACAGAGCAACTAACTACAGATTGTATAAAAAGATTTATAAAGTCTAGGAAATCAGAAATGATGAAGCTGTTGTTTGTTAATTACATTAGACCCATATTTAAGTATGGAATAACAATATGGAAACCTTTTAATAAAACAAGCATAAGATAGTGTACTGGCCAACAGATTCAGTGCCAACTTTACCCCTCTCCCCACAAAGGACCAATCACAATACCAGTAGATTGCCAGGAACCCAATATTACTGCTGCACAGATTAAAACAGCACTGTACAAGGCCAAGACTACAGCTTCTATGGGACCTGACAATATCCCTGGTTGTGTTCTACATGAACTACAGAGTGAACTGGCACCTCACCTGTGTGCCCTGTTCAGTCACAGCATCACCTCAGGCTTTGTCCCGACCGAATGGTGCACTGCTACAGTCATCCCTCTTCACAAAGGAGGAGCGACTACAAACCCTGGGAACTATCGTCCCATTAGCCTGACGAGTCTGATATGCAAAGCTATGGAACACATCATCATGGACCTAATAAACAAGGATATAGGGAATCTCCAAACTCTGGATCCCACACAGTTTGGTTTTGTGAAACGTAGATCATGCCTGCTCAACTTGGTCGACTTCTTTGAGTCAGTCACCAGAGCTGTGGATGAAGGCAAGGTGGTTCATACAGCCTACCTTGATCTGGTCAAGGCTTTTGATACCATTCCCCACTCAGGAATCATAGAAAAACTCACTAAGCTTGGCCTCAACCCCTATATCACTACCCACTAGGTGGGTTGCAAATTGGCTCACAGATAGAACCCACAGTGTGAAAGTAGCTGACTCCAAGTCAGACTGCCGACTAGTCATGTGTGGAGTCCCACAGGGTTCGGTCCTGGGTCCTCTCCTGTTTAGTATCTACTTCTCTGAAGTCCAGGCCAACATGAAGGAAGTCTGGCTGACAAAGTTCACAGATGATTGCAAGTTGGGAGGTATTATTAACTCCCCAAGTGATATTGACATCCTTCAGTATGGCCTCACGGAGACCGACTGGTGTCAAAACCATGGCCTTAAGTGCAATGCCAAAAAATGTGTCATCATCCCCTTTGGGAAAAACCTGGTTCTCATGAATTACCACATTGATGGTAGTCTACTGAACACAGAAGTCATTATAAAAGATCTGGGAACACAGGTTGACAGCAACCTCTCTTTTGATCACCATATTGCCACTGCGGTCAGAAAGTCCTTCTGTGTGGCACATCTCATTACTAAGGGTTTTGCATCCAGGAAGAAAGAGGTCACTGTCTCCCTCTACTCTTCCCTCATTAGGCCAATCATTGACAGTAAAATGCCCCATTTGGCACATACCTCACTAGACACATGCAACAACTGGTGAGGCTGCAAACATACCTCACAAAGAGGATCCTAGGCCTTAAACACTTGTCCTATATGGACAGAATCAAAAAACTCCAACTATTCTCTGTCTCATATCACCTACTTTGAGCGGTCTGCTTGATTTACAAAGCCATGTCTGACCCAGCTCTGTTAGAAATGCTACATCTAAAGAATTCCCAATCCCTCTACACCACACACTCCGGAGACCTCAAACTCATTACCACAATTAACAGAACATGCTGGAGGGACAGGTTCATAACCCAGAGACTACCCATGCTATGGAACAGACTTCCCAAACATGTCAAGCAGAGCACCTCGCTGACCCTCTTCAAGAGAAATCTTGATGAGTGGATGGGAAACAGAAAATTCACCCTGGGGATAACTCCAGTGGCTCTACACGACACAGGCACTGGGAACTAAGGTTGGGTGGCACTATGCAAGGGTCATCCTATGGCTAGGCTTATAAATGCCCCGGGCCATTAGCCTAGTACACACCTATGAACCTATGAAAATTGGAAAGAGTACAACGGAAATATACCAAGAGCATCCATGGATGTGAACATTTAAATTATTGTGAAAGCATCCATGGATGTAAAAATTTAAATTATTGTGAAAGACTAAAATATCTAAACTTGTATAGTATCTCTTATAACTATTTAAGAGGAGATCTTATTCAGGTATATAGGGCATTCAGAGACACTATCTCTGGGAATGTTTGTGGTTATCAAAAAGTAGTAGAGAATCAGACAACCTATGTAGAAGATTCTGTAGGAATGAGAAGTGTACTAATTGGTTCTCTTGAGTGAGCAGATGATGCATGAAACAAACTGCCAAACTACATTAAAGCAAGCACTAGTTTAGATATTTTAAGAGCAACCTGGACACTTAATATGTGTTGTCGATCTTCATTCTTCCTCAGCAAGTGGGTTTGGATCTGATCCGTCGGATCTGACTCGGCCAGTGGTAAAGCTTTCAGCCACCAACTCTCTCGAGCTTCTCTCTTACCCACAATGCACCTACCAAAATATCTCATACACACACACACACACACACATATATATACATATATATATATATATATATATATATATATATATACAGTATACAGGTTTATTATCAATACCTGTAAATGCACCCGGTCGAGTGACAGACCATTGAAACCAGGTCTTCCAAGAGGCTAAACATGGAATCTTACAGTACCAAAGGCTGAATATCGACATCCGGATGGCACAGCAGGTCAACAGGTACATTGTCAAAACAGCAAATATTGAACTCTCGACATTACCATGGTTCGAGATGGGGTCTAAAAACTGTTTTAATTTTCACTATTTCAGTTCGACGATGTAATGACTTGACCGGGTGCATTTCCAGGTTTTGACAGTAAACCTATATATATATATATATATATATATATATATATATAAATATATATATATGTATGTGTATATATATATATATATATATATATATATATATATATATATATATGTATGTGTATATGTATATATATATATATATGTCTGTGTGTGTGTGTGTTTGCGTGCATGTGTGTATGGTTTACTATCATAATATCGACGAACAAAACAATTACCAACTAAGACACCGAACCACAATCATGAAAAAAAAAATGCCGCAAATCACAATGTCGAATCAGCTGAACAAATTCAGCTGATTCGAAATTAAAATCGAACGCATCACGTGATGTCTGTGTAGGACTGTAGAAATATTAAACTCCTACACCTAACATAATGTTTTTGCAGGGGGGCAAGCCCCCTGCACCCCACTGTGGGAGGGCTGCGCCCCAACACCCCCTGCTAACTATATATTCCAACTCGGAGAATGCACTACATTGAGGAAAGGGATGAATTTCCCAAACAGCACAGTACCGCAATATCTGACAGTACTTCCAGTTCATATCAGTGAATGCACAGTGCATTCGCTGATATGAAATTTTGGCACAGAAATGTTCAGCAAGATGAACATTCGAAAATCCAGCGCTCAAGTGTTCCATCTGCGGACAATCTCTATTTGCGAATTTCATGGTAAACTTATATATATATATATATAAGCCATATATATAAGCCATTCCATGACTTAGGTTCCATTTTGTCATGAGTCATAGACACATTTTATGACACATGCTTACAGCTTTAACCCATGGCTATGAGCACTACTTAGAAGCATGTGGTTGTATTTTAACCATATGTATCACTACAGATGTTAATATTCATGTCTATATATGAAAAATGACCACATATTTATATAGATAGTATGTTTTTATTTAATCTTAGCTGTAGTGTTTATTACTTGAACGGGAGTAGATCATACCATTCAGATGGTGGATGAGTCTACATTCTGACTCATATCTTTTTTACATTTCACCATATCTCATTGTTGTCATGAATTACTAACGTCTCCTTGTATTTGGCTTGGCTGCAAATAATCTTTACCATGTATATGATCTGTTTAAATATGCTTAATATATCGCCATATTTTTCTATATAACAACTTTATCACTTAGTTATAACTATAGATTCGGCAATGAAATAGTGCGAGTCTTATGCTATATTTACTGCGTGGATTCTAAATATGAGATACAGTGTTAACTTATTTACTATCTTGTGGCTTAACTGAATACGGCGAATAAATGTAGATCTTGGATCCTGATGTTTCACCAAGTTCCAACATTCAGTGTTAAGGCATTTGACTAATGAGTGACAGAATGAGATGAATGTTTTAATTTGATTTTATTGTCACATGAATTTGTGCTGAATTTATCGCTTGACTAAAATTGCCACATAGTCTAGTAGAAACTTGCAGGCAAGTTTAAATAAATAATGAAATTCTTGCTTGATTTGCGATTTACATCTCTACACATTTTATTGGTGATAAGATTATACATCCCTATGTGTAGTATGTTTAAAGTTTGATGTTGGACTATCTGAGTGATTTCTGTTTCTTTAACTTGAAATTGCTTTGGTTTTAATTGTATAATAATTGTTTTATTTGATTGATTAATTGAAGACCCTTTTTATATATAAAGGAATGGCTTTACTGTTTAAATGTAAACCTGATGAAGCGCACCTGAGTGTGCGTGAAAGCGCTCGTTTTCTCCATTAAATTGTGAATTTTATTTACGTTTCATGGTGGTTCCTTGCAGTTTATATTCTTCCATATATGTATATATATATATATATATATATATATATATATATATATATATATTTTTTTTTTTTTAAATAGGTATACTGTATATATAGATACCATGTAAATACTCGTTCCTGCAGAAGCCAAAGATGGTAGTTGGTGGAAGGGGAGTTCAGGAAGAATGAAAATCAACAACACAGATGGAACATTATGTTAAGTACATAATGTCTTTATCTGATTTTGTCATTCTTCACCATATCCTCAACAAGTGGGACAGTGTCCCTGGAGACCAAATCCAACTTATAATGAGTGGTAAAGGTATGGGGAGCAGCCTAAATTGCTGCTGCACAAATATCGTCCATAGACATTCTTGTTTGAAAAACCATGGAAATAGCCATGGATCTAGTGGAGTGTGCTTTCAAGGGATGTGTAAAAGAAATGCCCAGTTTAGCATAACCAAAGGAAATGAAATGAAATTTGTCAGACACTTTGACAGGGTAACTTTGGAAAATGGTTTTCCCGATTTTGGTTCAGAGAAGGAAATAAACAGTTGGTCTGCTTTCCTGATTGTTTTCAGTTCTGTGCAAATGGAATCACAATTGTCTATGAACACCCAGTAAATGTAAGATATATTCTCCTTTATTGGTCAACTTGGAAAAAAAAACACTGGTAAATTGATAGTTCTATTAATGTTGGATTCTGATACCACCTTTAGAAGAAAGGACGGGTTGGTACATAAGGTCAATCTATTTTTGTGGAAAACCAAGTAAGGCGATTTAGAAGATAGAGCTTGGATCTCAGAATTTCTTCTTGCAGAAGTAATGGCAACCAAGAAAATAGTTTTCCATGTAAGATATTTAAGGTCACATGTAGTTGCTGGTTCAAAGGAAGGTTGTGTGAGAGACTGAAGCATCAAATTTAAATCCCATTGCGGTGTAGGGTCTTTAAAAGGAGGCTTTAGAAGAACTATCCCTTTTAAGAAGGCCTTATTCAATTTGTGAGAAGCTATGGACATGCCATTAAAATCTGTATGGTAATTTGAAATTGCTGCTAGGTGTTCTTTAACAGTTAAAGAACTAGCACTGTTTTGAAATATGTGTGCAAGGAAATCTAAAATGTGATTCATGGGAGCTCAAAAGGGGTCAAGATTGTGTCGCTGAGCCCAAAGGGCAAACCTTTTCTATTTTACTGAAATATGTTTTCCTTGTCGAGGGTTTATGGTAAGATAAAATTATACGTTGACAGGTGATGAGAGCATAGTTGTCTGGCTACTAAAGGAATTGGAGAAGAGAAGCAGTCAGCTTGATATTTGGTATATCCAGGTTTGACATGCCCGTTGGGTGAGGCAGGAGGCCTAGCGTAGGATCTAGGTTCCATGGTGGTTGAACCAGGTGAGGCCATAGGAAGGGAAACCAAATTTGTCAAGGCCAATATGGGGCAATGAGGATTACTGTGGTCTTTGACCTGGCAGCTTTCTGCAGAAATTTTGGAATCAATGAGGTTGGTGGGAAGGCATAAAGGAGACTGGGGGCCCAGTCATGAAGTAGAGCATTCCTTGGTAACTGCCCCTGTGGGGAAATCAAGGCAAAGTAGTTGCTGCACTTGTTGTTTAGGGGAGAGGTAAAACGATTGCAGCATGGCTGGCCCCAAGATGGAAAATCTTGTCTGCCACTTTCTCATTGAGGGACCACTCATGTGGAAGAAAAACACATCTGCTCAGTTTGTCCTCAATCACGCTGGATCTCCCTGGAATGTGTGTCGCTAAAGGAAAGCAGTCAGAACAGATCGCCCACTGCCAGACCCTGAGAGCTTCTTGACACAATGGATAAGATCTGGTTCCCCCTTGTTTGTTGATGTACCAGACAACTGACATGTTGTCTGTTTGAATCACAATCGTCCCAGAGAGAAGAAGATCTTGAAATGCTCGTGATGCCAAGAGCACTGCTCTCTTCTCTAGAACATTTATATGTAAATTGCCCTCTTCAGAGGACCAAGTACTCTGGACTGTCATCCCCAGATAATGCCCCCACCCTATCTGGGAAGCATCAGTGGTCACTATGGCCTTGGGCTTCTGGGGGATGAAGGAATGGCCATGGAACAATTGATCAGATTGGATCCACAAATAGAGATCTCTTTTGCAAGTGTTAATAATTTTTATCTGGAACAACACTGACTGATGGAAAATTGACCACTGAGTAGCCAGTATCCATTGAAGGATCCACGTGTAAAACCTGACCAATGGAAATAAGGTTATTGCTGTCACCATGAGGCCTAGAGTTCGGAGAATTGTGTGGGCTGAGTCTAATGTGTTCTCTACAACCTTCTTGACCTGTGACCTTATTGTTTAAACTCGTTGTGGTGGAAGGGAAGCAATGGCAGTCTTTGTGTTGAGCAGTGCTCCAATAAATTCCAATGTCTGAGTTAGTTGAAGTTGTGATTTGCTGTAGTTTATGGTTATTCCTATGACAGCACAGGTGTGGAGAACCTGATCCCTTGCAAGAATGAGTTCATGCCTGGTTGGAGTGGTTATGAGCCAGTTGTCCAGGTAGGCAGACACCTGGAATCCCTTCAGCCTGAGATAAGCTGCTACTACTGCTGTGCATTTGGTGAACATCCTGGGTGCTGTGGTGAGTCCAAACAGCATTACTCTGAATTGGTAGTGACAAGCTCACAGCTGGAAGCGTAGGTGTTTTCTGGGTTGCCTGTTCATTTTTATGTAACAGTAGGCATCCTGAAGATCTATCAAGCATATTCAGTCATTATTGCCTAGAAAAAGAAGAATGGACTGAACCGCAACCATCCAGGACTTGCTTCAGTGAAAAGATTTGTTTAGATTTGTGAGATCCAAAATTGGTCTCCAGTCCTCTGTTTTCTTTGGCACTAAAAAGAACACTGAGTAAGTTCCAGACCCTATCTGGTCTGCTGGGACCTCTTGGATGACCCTTTTTTTCTAGCAGCTTTTGAATCTGGATTGCTGCTTGAGCCCTCTGACGGGGTGGAACATCAGAGATTTTTTTGGGAATTGGTGGTGGTAAGGAGAATGGTATTATGTAATCCCTGGATATAGTCCTCTTCACCCAAGTATCTTTTGTTAAGTCTAGCCAGGCTCTTTGGTGCAGGGATAAACATTCCCTGACTGCCTCCATAAGTGGACAGTCGGGCCTCCATTCAGGACCGCGGGTATGGTTTATCAAAGAAAGATTCTAGTGAACCCTTGTTTTGTTTTGCAGGCCACCTCTGCCACAAAGGTGATGACCCTTAGGGGCACTTCCTTCATGTGTGTCATGGAAAGGACCTTGGGATTTGTTGAACCACATCTTTCTCCAGTGATTCCTGGAGCAGGATCTTTGGGGGGGGGGGGGGGGCAAAAAACATTTGCCCATGGCAGACAAGGTCTTTCCATCCTTCTCACACATGGGCAGTTTTTCCTTTACCTTAGGGCCAAAAACAGTAGTTCCGCCAAAGGGTGCATTGATAAAATTGGACTTAAATGGCTCTGCAAAATTGCACAAGAACATCCAGGTATGCCTGCTCATGAAAATGCTTGAACCCACCACTCTAGAGGTTCCTTTCACTGTGTTGGAAACTGACCTCATAGAACTACTGGATAGTAACTGTAGGACTGCCAACTGAGAAGTCACCAAACCTTGAACCTCTGCAGAAATGGCTCCTGAGAGAGTATTTGCTAACTCCTTGGTCAAATCTCTCTGAAGTCTGATAAACTGTGCCAAATGGTTCAGCAACTGCAAGATAAAGGTCGTTGAAGCAAAGATAGGCTTCCCCAGTATGTCCATCACCCGTGACTCCCTATTGGGTGGATGGACAGTGTAACTCCTGTCAGCCTGTTACTTCTTTGTGGCTGCCACAATGACATGGCATCAACTGGAACCCCTTACCCCCAAAACTGTCTGTCCACAGGTGGCACCATTATCCTGTCTGGTCTCCAAGGTATGGGTTCTGTGGAGTTAGGTTCCTTCCATGCCAGGCTAGAGATCATATCCATGAGCTCTTTGGTGGTCGGAGTCACCCAGGAAGTAGAGGGTTCCGTACCAAAAGCCTCTAGGAGAAAATATTTCTCTGGCGTAGGGTTGTAGGGAGCACAACCACCTCTCTGTTTAAGGATTTCTAGAATGTCTTCAAAAGGAACATCTTCAGGAGGTGATTGTGGGGATCCTTCACTCTCGTCAAAATCTGTGTCTTCAGTGACAGACTCCTGGGGGAGTCTAGGTGCTTCCTCTTCCATGTCCTCTTCCTGGGCACTTCCTTAGTGAGATGTTCTTGGGAAGTCTCAGAAGAGGAAAGCAAAATTCCGTGGGAGGGAACCTGAGGTTTCAGTACAGGATATCCCCATGGAGAAAGGTGGTGAGGCCGCAGGTGCTGAGGCATTGTGGTGGATTATGTAGGATCCAAGGGGGAAGGTTCTGTCAAGAATGCTGAGGCAGAGAACACTCTCTTTGCAGCGTTGAAGACAGCGCTCAAAGGAGCCAGGGAGAGGCTATGATCTGAGATAGCAGTTTCTGAATCATCCCCTCTCTCAGCTCTGCTGGCACTGCCCCTGTGGAGGAAACCGGAGCTGAACTGTCCAGTGCCGAGCCTCCGAGGAACAGTGATGGCTCCGAAAACTTCAGAGTCAAATGCTGAACCCCAGACCTGGCAGGCAGGCTTTTGCTCTGAGAGGTCTTTGGATCCAAAAGGATCGGAGGTCTCAGAGATGATGTTGGATCTGAGGATACAGAGATCCTCAGATCTGAGAATGATGGATCCAAAAAACTGGGATCCTGTGACTCTAAGGCAATGGATAGTGTTAGAAGAGGAACTTGCAGTGGGGTATGGTGGATGGTTGAGTAACCTAACCCAGAGGGGTAGGCGCCAAGGGAAAACCAATCTACCCCTGTGTCAAGAGGATCTTCCTCACCACTCTCTCCACAACTTCTTCTTCTGTGAGACTTCTGGAAGAGCAAGTACAGTAAATGGAGGGAAATGCTAGACTCTGCAAAAAGGGTGATGGGAGTTTGTCAGGAACTGGGTCCACCAATGGAGAATATCTGGTCCGAGGGTAATATAGCTTCTTTGAGAATTCTGTCTCATCCAGTATTTAAGAATCCGATGATTTAGTCTTCTGATCTGACTTAGCCAATGCCAGATCCATAATGCTTGATTTAGATTATGTAGGATCCAAGGGAGCTGTTGGATCCTGAACTCTCATTTTCTTCTGATCCGGGGTTGAGACTGGATCTTTTTCACTTCTCTTCCAAGAACAGTCTGAGGAAGATGTGGATGAAGTATAAGGCTTCGACTTTGGAAATTGGGATATGGCTTCTCCAACAAAGGAAGGAATGAGGCCTTTCAATGTCAGTTTGTTTTTCTGTTCGGTCAAAGCTCATGGATTAAATCCGTGGAAAATCAAGCAGTCATCCTGTAAATGTAAAGGACCCAAGCAGTACACACAAAGGGTGTGTTCATCTGAGAGCAGCAACTTATGTCCACATTTGGAGCACTTTTTGAAATCCGGAGGTTTGTCAGTCGTCATGCACTATCTGATAAAGGAATAACAGATAGTTATTATAGCAGATAGCAATCAAAATAGAAAAGGCAACTTTTTATTTAACAGGATAGAAGAAGAAACAGGGAGGGGGATATCAACAATGGTATAAAGAGTTATGACAAGGTCATAAGGGGAGGGAGATACTAGCAATAATATCTGAGAGTACCAAGTACAAAACAAGGGAAAGGGAAGAAACAGAAGCAGCAGCAAAAGGGAAAAATGTATAACTATAACACTCTAAAGACACTAGTTAAGAGAAAGGAGGCAAGGGAATACCAACAATGGCATGGAAGAATTTACGACAAAGTTGTAAGGGCAAGGGAGTCAAAAAGAAAAGGGAAGAAGAACAGTAGAGATAGTAATCACAAAAATTTAAACAATTTAATGGAAAAACAAAATTCAGAAAAAAATTAAGAAAATTTTTCTTATCAAATATAGCTCAAGAGAGATTGGTAGACCATGTCCGACAGCAAGAAGTGGCAAATGAGATTGGACATAATTTAGTAGGTGCATTGTGGGTAAGGGAGAAGCTCAAGAGATTTGGTGGCTGTGAGCTTTAGCATCAGCCGAGTTGGATCGGCTGATGCTAAAGCGGACTGGATTCAAACCCACTTATTGAGGAAGAATGAAGATTGACAGCATCAGATCAACTGTTTTGATATATTGGCAGGCTAGAAGGGCATTAATGCCTGTGCTTGAAATATTTGTATGCATGCATGTATATATGTAGTGCCTGGAGTAAGAGGTATGCAACCGAGTACTTCAACTGTACTCAGTTGCATACCGCTTACTCAGAGGTGATCTCTGCCTGACATACAAGGCCATGTCCAACCCAGAATTGATGGGTATGCTCCACCTAAAAAAAACAAATCCCCAAGAGCCAAATGCTCTAGGGATCTAAACCTCACCACAATGATAAATAGGATGTGCTGGAGGGATAGATTCCTGTCCCAGAGACTCCCCATGCTTTGGAACAGGATTCCAATCTACATTAGGCAGAGCCCCTCACTAACATTCTTCAAGAGAAACCTTGACGAGTGGATGGGAAACAGGAAATTTACCCCGGGGATCACTGCAGTAGCTCTGCTGAACAGAGGCACAGGGAACTAATGGCTCTGCTGGACTGAGACACAGGGAACTAATCTAAGGGGGTGGCGAAAGCCAAAACTTTCTGGCTAGGCTTATAGGTGCCCTCGTGCAGATAGCCTAGTAGTTACCTATGAACCTATGGAAGACTAGTGGTATGTGATGCAAGAAAAAGGGAAATTTGTAATGATAAAGTTCGAGCAAAAATACGAAATCTGTGTATAAAATCAGACATTTTGCTAATTGTGGAATGGATTGGGTGGTCTATTTGGCCACTTGTTCCTGTTCCGCATTTTATGTTGGCCAAACATCTAGGACCTTCAGAATAAGAATATCAGAACATATGGGGGACATTCGGAATAAACGTTTGACCAACGCACTTTATAGACATGTTTGTATACATACATCAGCCGTATTTCATTTCTGCGTCATTGATAAAATACAGGGTGATAGATCACAAAAACAGGGTTGGCACAGTATATTGAATGATATGGAAAAAAGATGGATAATCAATTTAGGGGCTCTGTTTACACCAGGTGTTATGATTATTTGTGAAGATATTAAGGACAAGCTGGTATATATTTTTCTAGATTTGTTATTCATTTTTTGTATGAATAACTATATATTTTTTAATGTTAAACAGGGTCTCTTTTTTGTTTCCATATATATTTTTTATATGACTAAATATCTGTGCCTTTAAATGATTACTGTGTGTTTAACACTTCAATTAATTAATTATCTAATGAATGCTGGCAGTATAAATTTTTTGTATTGTAGAATGATATATCACTGATGAAGGCTAAATTGCCGGAACCAGTTTGATTTTTCTTGGAATAAACCGTGTATTTCACTCTTTTGGTGCTGAATCTATTTTTTGAATTGCAGTTTGTTTTTTTAGTTCTTTGCACCTGCCTTACTTGAGAAGCTTTCTGAAGCTATATTCCCTTTTTTTTACTTCGCTGGGGGCCCTTGAGTGAACGGCTGGATTTTTATTTTGGAGTATTCCTTTTGTGATTAATAACTGTTTTCAGCATTCAATATTATCTCTACTTCATATGTTGATACTATCTCTTGAGGAATGGGTATTTTACCGTGATTCGCGGAGAAGGAATGAGTTCAGCATTTTCGGACTTTTGTTATGCTGTGGTCTGGTATTTTTTACTTCAGCGTCATTGCCTGTTTGGGGTTAACATCGCAAAATATTGAAACTATGTTTCATGCCCAGTGAACTATCAACAACAAATGCCTTGTTTTGGATCGAAGGATCGTTGTGGCTTCTGAAACTTCATCATTATATTTGATGGGGGACTGTGTATGTATTTTGTGCTAAGCTGATTTTTGAAAATTACTATCACTGAGCATTTGGGCGATAATAGTATCACTTCAGTCTCTTGGACTCACGCTATGCTCTGTTTGGAAAATATTTCCGTTGGCATTTTTTCAGCTTGGTGCAATATACAGGGGTGTTCTCTTTGTATGTTCTTTTAACTTTCTTGATGAAAACAGTGGTTTGATGACAACAGGATCGAAGGGTCGTTGTGGTGCAAGCTACAATTTATGGTTTGGATGCCATATGCATGAGTCCTTTGTTAGACATTTGATTTATTATTTTTTTTTACTTGGAATGCGACAATTGAATCGAGGGGTTGTTGTGGCGTACATTGCTTGACATCATAATTCAGGTGAATCGTGTATGTGTAAGGTTTGTTTTTTGAGCTGTTGTCCTAGATTATTAAGGTGAACACAACAAGATAGAAGGAGCATTGTGGCATTTGGGTCGTTGTGGATTTGCTGGCCATTATATTGGCAAACATTTGATTAGTAATGTGAACATTTTTTCTTTTCTGCTGAACCACGGACTTTATCGGACTGATTCATATACAAACTTGTTAATTTAACCTATAAAGTGCATAGTCAATGGAAAATGTTCTGTTTTTGAATGGCACTGTTTGTATTATTTGCTGTTTAATTAATAGAAGGAAAGGAGCAGGTCTATCTTGGTCATTGGTCAAAACTGATATTTTTGAAAACCAATGTAAGTGATATTTTGGATTAGGATCTAATATGAAGGATGTTTGTTAGTGATGTTTTAGTTGAATTCCTGTATGTGAAATACATTGTGAATTTATACATTTTTGTAACTAACATCAGATTTATATATAAGATAGGGGCCTTTGGTTTATGTGTTTAAACTAATTAGATAGACCAAGTGGGACTATTTTTGTTTTTGCTTTCAAACTGTATTACTGAATCAGAACTTTTCTTTCCCTTTTGAAAAAAATATTTACTATGGATTTGGAGACCATATTGCCGAGTTTATCTGCCGATGAAAATGATCTCCAATTATTTGGTATATATGAAGGTGATGGTTCTGACATAGGGGACACTAGGGATTCGGCTGATGAATACAGAAATTTTTTTTCACAACTAACCTAAAGCATGACAAGCTTACGTAATTCAGTTTGGTATCTTAATTTGTTTAAGGCCTATGAGGCCAAAAACATAACTCCTAGGGGCCTTAGAATCAGGTTACAACCCTATGTCAGTAATCCTGACCAAATCTTACATGATCAATGGACACAAGCACAGCAGGATGCAACTCTGTCCTTTGTTAGAATATTTTGCCCTTTGTTAGAATATTATCATCTTTTTATGAATATTCAATACAGATTAATATATCAGAAACTGAACAGATTTTTAATGATATTAAAGTGTATGAAGATCAGAAATTATATCAGGATTGCCTTCAAAAACTATCTAAGGATCTACTAGCTATGGAAAAAAATCTTAGAAACAAAAAGCTGCACAAATTTCAAAGGGATTTAAGGGATTATGAGCAGGGCAAACCCTTTGGATCTAAGAAAAATGTTACTTTTTCAGATGGGGAGAATAGGATGGCCAGGCCCAGGAGAATAAGACCCAGATCAATACTCAAAAAATCTAAAACCGATTATAGCAGTACTTCAGGGGAGGAATCCTCCATGGCTGAAATAGAGCAAGGGCTTACTCAGGGGTCCCCAGCCTATAAAAAAACAGAAGAATGTTACAGCCCCTTTAGATCTGGGACACGGCGAGGTGGGAGAAAACATAACAATTGTCGAAAATTTGGAAACATTACTGCAAATGATTATCCCCAAGCAATAGAATGTTCTAATGTCCTTAACATTTCTTCTGTTACACTGTCTGAAACTGCCATTAAATTTTTGAACAAAGGATTAACATATGTTCCAGGTTTTTATGTTCATGAAGATTCTGTGGTTAAAGATGTTTTGTCATTCCGTCGGCTGTTAAGCTTGAAACTATTTTTTGGTTCACAGGACACCTCTCAATCATTTACTGATTTTAGGTTCAAAAAATTGGATTTTCAACCTCCCATGGATAGATATGTGGCAATCTTTCAAAAATCTGTTCTTAAAGATCTACATTTTCATGGGTATGAGTCTCGTATGTTGGGCCACAATTTATCTGAGGCTGAACAACAAACACTTCATGAGCTTCAAGACAACCATAATATAGTTATTGTTCCAGCTGACAAAAGGGGGAGCAGTTGTAGTCATGGACATGGAATATTATTTAACAGAGGCCTACAGACAACTTAGGAATGCCTTATATTATATGCCCATGCCTTTGGATTTGACCAGTCGTTTCAAAAAAGAAATTGATTCCTTTTTGGAGTTGGCTGCTGAGGAAGGAATAATTAGTATATCTGTTTTACAACATTTAAAAGTTAATGCAAAAAATAATAAAAGCCCATGATTGAGAAACTCCCTGGTCAGCCTCAGTAAGAAGCTGAGATCCCTCATGAAATCCTCCAAAGCTAGTTATGAAAACAAAATCGCCACTGACTCTAAAGACAACCACAAAGCATTCTACAGCTATGTCAAGAATCTCAATGGCAACACTCAGATCTGCTCTGAGTTGCAGCACAATGACACTAAATATACAGAACCAACTGATATTGCCAACATCCTGGCAGATAGGTTCAGCGCTAACTTTACCCCCCTGTCATTCCCTAAAGGGCCCATCTCTATACCAGAAGAATGCAAAGTTCCTGTAATCACAGCTGCACAGGTAAAAAACACACTATCCAAAGCCAAGAACACAGCATCCATGGGACCTGACGACATCCCAGGCTGTGTTCTACATGAACTACAGAATGAACTGGCACCCCACCTAAGTACCATGTTCAATCATAGACTCACCTCAGGCTATGTGCCCACTGAATGGCGCACAGCGACAGTTATCCCACTCCACAAAGGGGGAGCCACCACAGACCCCGGAAACTACTGCCCCATTAGCCTAACGAGCCTGGTCTGCAAGGCTATGGAACGTATCATCATGGAACTTATAAACAATGACATTGGTAATCTCCAAACTCAAGACCCCACCCAGTTCTGGTTTGTAAAAGGCAGATCATGTCTCCGAAACCTGACAGACTTCTGTGAAGCAGTCACCAAAGCTGTAGATGAGGGTAAGGTGGTTCACACAGCCTATCTAGATTTTGCCAAGGCTTTCGACACCATCCCCCACTCTGGAATTATAGGTAAACTCACTAAACTAGGTATAAATCCCTATATCACAAGATGGGTTGCGAACTGGCTCACGGACAGAACCCACACTGTGAAAGTAGCAGACTCCAAATCCAACTTCAGACCAGTGACAAGTGAAGTACCACAGGGTTCAGTCCTGGGTTCTCTCCTGTTTGGTATCTACTTCTCTGAAGTACAGGCCAACACAGAAGGTCTTTGGCTAATGAAGTTTGCAGATGACTGCAAACTAGGAGCCATAATCAAAACTCCAAAAGATGTGGACATCCTACAAAAGGGCCTCACTGAGACAGATGCCTGGTGTCAAAGCCAAGGCCTCAAGCTCAATGCCAAAAAGTGCATTGTCACCCCTTTTTGTAAAAAACTCAGTACCCATGAACTACCACATAGGTGGCAGTCTACTTAACACTGAAAGTGTAATAAGAGACCTTGGGACACAGGTGGACAGTAGTCTCTCTTTTGATAATCACATCGCCACAGTAGTCAGGAAATCCTTCTACATGGCACACCTCATCACAAAAAGTTTCTCATCCTTGAAAAAAGAGGTAATTGTTCCCCTCTACTTGTCACTCATTAGACCCATTATAGAGTACAATGCCCCTTTTGGTATGTACCTCACAAGACATCTACAACAACTGGAAAGGCCACAGAAATACCTCACAAAGAGGATTACCAGCCTCAAACAGATACCCTATTCAGACTGTCTCAAAAAACTGCTGCTTTACTCTGTTACATATCGCCTACTCAGAGGTGATCTCTGCCTAACACACAAAGCTATGTTAAACCCAGAGCTTTTAGACATGCTCCACTTAAAGAAATCCCAATCCCTACGAGCTATGCGGTCTAGGGACCTAAACCTTGTCACCACAATAAACAGAACATGCTGGAGGGATAGATTCCTGGGATAGATTCCTGTCCCAGAGACTTCCCATACTCTGGAACAAACTACCTATGTATATCAAACAAAGCTCCTCATTAGCGCTCTTCAAGAAAAATCTTGATGATTGGATGGGAGATAGGAAATTCACCCTGGGGATCACTTCTGTGGCTCTGCTTGACAGTGGCACAGGAAAATAATTTTCTTAGGTGGCGAAAGCCAAGCTACCTTTGGCTAGGCTTATATAGGCCCTAGGGCCAATAGCTTAGTACCTTACCTATGAACCTATGAATGATCCTCAGAAACAGATACTGTATTTGCTACCTAAAATTCATAAAAGTTTACAAAAACCACCTGGCAGACCAATAGTTTCTGGTATCGGCTCACTTACAGAGCCTTTATCAGAATTCCTCACTAGATATCTGCAGCCACTCCTACCCTTAATTAGATCTAGGTTAAAGGATACAACAGAATTTCTCAGAATTATTAATGACATTCAATTGGAATCTGAGTGGATTTTGTGTACTTTGGATGCTACTGCCTTGTACACAATATTCCACATTGGGCAGGGCTGGAGGCTCTTCAATACTGGCTGAATAAGGCAAACCTATACCATGTGGGGTTTAATACTATGTGAGTCTGTATGGCGGAACATGTCCTCACCAAAAATATCTTTTATTTTCAGATGGAATGTTATTGTCAGGTTAAAGGTACAGCTATGGGGTGTCCTTTGCCCCCATTTACGCTGACCTTTTTATGAGATACTTGGAGGATATCCTTATATATGATGATTCCCATAATATATATTTGAATGATATGGATATTTGGCGGCGATACCTGGACGACTGTTGGCTGATTTGGTGAGCGGATTCTACTTATCTTCTCGAGTTTGTTCAATACCTCAACGATAATAAGTAGGGTATTGAATTACTCTTAACATGGATTATCAAGAAATTCACTTTTTAGATGTTAGGATCAGCAGGAATGTGGACAACACTTTGTCTACCCAGGTATTCTGCAAATATCCTCAGTACAACAGTCTCCTGGAAGCTACCAGCTTACATCCAAATCACATTATAAGGAATATCCCCAAGTCACAATTCCTTCGGGTTAGAAGGATCTGCTCCTCCGAGGATGATTATGCACATCACAAACAAGATCTGATACACAGATTCAAGGCTAGAGGCTATAAACCTGGATACAGTTCATCAGCTTGTAGTTGGGCTACTGGGCAAGATAGGTCACAGTTATTGACATATCATGACAAAACTTTGAAATCAAACAATACCATCAGGTTTGTCACAACATATGGCAGAAATATACATGCCATCAGAAATGCTATTGACAAAAAATGGAATATCCTTCTGGACAATGATGAATTATCTAATATCCTCACTGAGCAATGTAAATTCTCATACCGTAGAGGTAGAACATTAGGATCTTATTTTAATCATTACAAATCCAAAACGCAACAGCATCTTAAGTCAGAACAATTAACCATCTCAGGGGACAAACTGTTGGGTTCATTTTCTTGCGGACACTGATCCTTTTGTAAATATATGTATAAATCTATGGAATTTTTGAGCAAAAATATGAAATCTGTGTATAAAATCAGACATTTTGCTAATTGCGTAACGGATTGGGTGGTCTACTTGGCCACTTGTTCCTGTTCCACATTTTATGTTGGCCAAACATCTAGGACCTTCAGAATAAGCATGTCAGAACATATGGGGGACATTCGGAATAAACGTTTGGCCAATGCACTTTATAGACATGTTTGTATACATGCATCAGCCGTATTTCATTTCTGCATCTTTGATAAAATATGGGGTGATAGATCACAAAAACAGGGTTGGCACAGTATACTGAATGATATGGAAAAAAGATGGATAATTAATTTAGGGGCTCTGTTTACACCAGGTCTTAATGATCATTTCTGAAGACATTAAGGACAAGCTGGTATATATTTTTCTAGATTTGTTATTCATTTTTTGTATGAATAACTATATATTTTTTAATGTTATACAGGGTCTCTTTTTTGTTTCCATATATATTTTTTTAATGACTAAATATCTGTGCCTTTAAATGATTACTGTGTGTTTAACACTTCAATTAATTAATTATCTAATGAATGCTGGCAGTATAAATTTGTGTTTTGTATTGCAGAATGATATATCACTGATGAAGGCTAAATTGCCGAAACCGGTTTGATTTTTCTTGGAATAAACCATGGGCTGGATTCACGAAACCTCTGTGTAAGACTTAATATGTCTTACTCGGAGGCTGCAGTTGGACGGTATGACATCAGCATGCCATGCATATTCATGAGGGCATGCTGAATCATACCCAAGTCTAACACGGTCCGTGTAGGAAAGTAGGGGGCATGTCCGATTGCCGAGTACAGCAAAGGGACATGCCCCCAGAAGAGTCAGAGTCCTGAAAGTAAACACCCACGAGCGAGTCCGCTGAAATGTCAAGGAACACAACACCACACATCCCCACAGACTAAACCCTACTGAAAATATGTAAAATGTAAAAATAGCAGTTTCCTTTTTTTTTTTATAACTTCCAAAATGTTTCCCCGCATTTGTGCTCCTTTGCGCGGGTATGCCCTTTGCTCAACCACAGTTAGCAGATATGATATTGAAAAGCATATAAGATCTACATATGCAAATTAAGCAAAGTAGCAATAGCGTAGCGGTACAGACATCGCCCAAAGAATAGGTAGTCACGGTTCGAGCCCCACAACATCCCCCTCCATTTTTCTTTAAATAAGTATGAAACAATTCCCCGGTATATATAAATTTAATTTAAGTAAAATGTAATGAAATGGCCCATGTATTTTTGAACAAAACCTATATTATGTATATATAAAAAGGATCATAATTGCCCGTAGCTGAGCAGCGCTTTAACAAGCTTAATATGAGTGCCCGTACCTGAGCAGCGCTTTATCAAGCTTAATATGAGTGCCTGTAGCTGAGCAGTGCTTTAACAAGCTTAATATGAGTGCCTGTAGCTGAGCAGCACTTTAACAAGCTTAATATGAGTGCCTGTAGCTGAGCAGCGCTTTAACAAGCTCAATATGAGTGCCCGTAGCTGGGCAGTGCTTTACCCAGCTTAATATGAGTGCTTATGGCTAAACAACGCATTACCCAGTGTAAGCTGTTTGCGAGGAGCTGCGCAGTGCGCCAACCAGCTTACCGTCGGGCAATGTTGGGCAAGCTGTAGCAAAGTCACCTTTACACAGACACACCTACTAGCCTGTCTAGACAGTAGTAAAATAAAAAAGCAATGGCAAGGATCGAACCCAGGATACTGTGCACCATAGTCAAAGTACTGAACCACTAAGCCATGACAGTTGTATTGAGAAATACAGTATTACCATACATATAGGAATGAATGAAAATATAACCATGACAAAGCAGGTTTGCTGTAAGCAGAAAAATATCCAAAATGGCCAATCACAGATAAGTGCAGGAAAACCGGCATATATAAGCCCCATAGGAGGGAATACACACCATAACTGATTGTGGTACCCATTTGCAGTCAGGAAGGTAGGTGCAGGAGAGGGAAATCGCTTTAGAGCACAAAGGTGGGGTGTTGAGGAGTCAAAATATATGGTTTGGCTCCTAGTCCATGATCATGAAGCGCAACTCATGCAGGGCCAGGTTCAATGGGGAGCGTATAAGGCAGAGGCGTGGAACTGGTTGGCACATGATCTCACCAGTGCCACAGGCATTCCGAGGACTGGTGAACAGGTCCGTCACCACCATGCGGACTTGAAGCGATGAAAGGAGGACCAACTGAACTGATGGATCCAGGAGGCCCGCCAAATGCCCAATGCCCCACTACTAAGTATCCATGTAATTAAGTATGTAAGAAATGCTATCCTAGCCTATAGTATGGATAGGTATGTTACAATATTCCTTCATTTATATTACAGCTGCAGGTGTTCGTTCTGCGAATCGGCAAGCCTATGCTGATAGGCTGGCGAGGTTGCACCACCAGACAGGTTAGTAATTATTCTGCTGGTATTGTTATAGAATATAAGTGGGACAGCTTGTAAAAGAGTTCAGTGTTGTAACCCAGTAATAAAGGTCAAATAAGCCTAGAAGAAAGATTCTGCTAGTACTGTAAGATTAGATAAGTGATGCAGCCAGGAAAAAAGTATTGCAATCCAGTAATAAAGATTAAACAAGTCTCAAATAGAGTTTCCATCTGTATTGTAATATCAGATAACTGCTTCAGCCTGAAAATTAGTGTTGTAATCAATCAACAAAGGATAGGCAACTGTCGAATACATCCTTGTAAATTCTGCCATATGAAATAAGTGAGTCAACTGGAAAGGATTGTTGTAACCCAGTAATAAATGTTAATAAAGCCTAGAATTATGTACTATCCTGAAATGTAAATATAAAATAACTGAGAGAGTGTGAGAAAGAGAGTTTGAAGCTACCAAGAAATCTGTAATAAGTCTGGAATAAAGGTATACTGCATTCACTACATAATGAAATGAATGAGACAGCCACAACCAAAGAGTGAAATGTCTTTAATAAAGTACAGAACCTGGACTGTGTCCGTCCCACAATTTGGATATGTTGCTGTACCCTTGCATTATGGAGATAGTATGGTTGTATGAAATGCTGAACATCCACAGTTGTCTAGACCCATATAAATCAAATGTAGCAGGATGCTTTACCTGAACACAGCCAGATATGAACATATATGAATAAAAATGGAATGTATATTAATGTAGCAGTAACATTCCCATCACCAACATTCCTAAGATTACATACAGGAAACTGTACTAATACATGTACGGGATATATATCTGCATCTACTAGGAATGTACAGTATATGTATAGGTAGTTTACGTTGTTAATGTAATATTTCTCCACCCTATCCTATTTTCACAAATTATGCCATTCCACACCAAACTGGGTATGTGTATTCACAATTAATTCCCATGGACATTTGTCCTGTTAGTTTATACATATCTGCATGTACGTTGATGCATGTGCCCTGTTCACATATCCAAACCTGATGGCCTGTTGCCACCAATCAACCCTGCATGCTGTTGGAATGTCCACTGTTGTTCTAAATATGCATATGTTATGCTTGCTGCTCAATGTTCGGAATTTATGTGTGTTTGGTTAATGGGAATACTGATGCATGCTGTTACAACTAATTTTGAATGGTGTTGTTTGTTACTAACCCAAAATACCATAAAATACTGCTAAACATAGGACAACAGGGAAGGCACGTTCCAGCGGACCCACCTCTCCCACCACAGCTGGCGAGTGCACCTGGCACCAGTGCCCAGGCCGGGACCTCCTCCTCCGGTGGCCCTGTGCCACCTTCAGGTGGAAGCTCTGCAGGGGGTGGGGCTCATCCCCCCTCTGCAAGAGTGGCCGGAGGAGAGCCTCCACTCACCCTCCATAGGGTCCGGTCTGTGGTGAGTAGTGAGATCAGGCATTCTGTGACTGATCCACTATTCCAGCTTGAGGCGAGAGTGGCACAACTCACGGGTGTGCCTGCCCATCCTATCCAGTCCCCAGCACAGCCCTGGTCTGGGCTGTGATGGTGCAGTGGTAACTGCCCATGGGTGGGGATCTCAGTTCCACTGTTGCCATCTGTGGGCTCATGGGCTTGCGATATCCAAACATCCGTCCCCGTCAATTGCGTTTACCCCCCCACATGTGTCATACTCCGCCCCTGTATGTGTCTTGTTTGTCTTGTCTGTTAATCTCCCCAACCTACCACCCCAAATATACCAACCTGTACCTCACATTCCACTCTCACCTGAAAAAAAAAATAAAAAAAAGGGCACTCTGTTCCCACAAAAAAATTACGCCCCATACATAGCTGCCCATTTCGCATACATGTCTGCTGGACATGTAAACTGATAATTACAATTGGCTGTACAACATATTTTGTTGTCGTCACCCCTATCTCAGGGGTGGAAGGTGTCAAATCTCACTCTAAATTTCTAACATATGCACAGCTGTTGCTGGTAAAGAATTGAGCAGCTATGGGCCTTCCCTACATCCTTCCTGCACATCCTGAGCTTGTTTTCCTACTGCCGGGAGTAAGCACTTTTAAGCAGTAGTCAGCGGGTGTGCACTTGTGTGCGCTTAGCTAAGAGTAGATAAGCGTAGCTAAGTGTCACGCAAACTCGCGCAAACCCACTTACAACTGCTTAAAAGTGCCTTAGTCACTCTGTATGACAAGGCCTGCAGTCTGCTCATCAGCAAAATAAAATACCCCTGTCAGTCTCGAACCCAGGACCTTGGAAACACTAGACTGCATGAATTACCACTCAGCCACAGCAGATATACAAGAACTTGGTGCTGAAAGAAATATATCATGAAATACAAGGAGTGAATGTAAATGGAAAATAGGAAAGCCATTACACAAAGCTTGTTCTGTGTATCTTTACTGGCAATTCTTGTGGAATTGCATTACATTAGTGTGATAAGAGAAACAGCCATGCTAGTAGGTAATAATGTTACAGTAGCACTTTACAAACCCCATACAGTATCAGAGCAGGATAAACACCGCCATATTTGAATAGGTAAGAGGCCAGACCTCCCAACTGTAACTGATTTACAGGGATGTCCCTGATTTGCAAACAAATGTTACCTGTGCCCCACTGACTCTCTGTGAAATGTACTCACAGCAGGCAGAAAGGTGGGGAATCCCACGTAATGGTAACTGTCAATAAGTTACAGTAGACACTACTTGCATGTCAGAAATGGTGTAGTAATACATATGCTCAAAATACCCCACAGTCACAACTGCAGAATATCTGAAATATATCATGGGTGTATCCCACTATGTACCTTTCCCTGAGGCTGGTCAAATATATACCTGAGAGTATCTGAGGCCTGGAAGTGTCAGAAACACACAGGCATATCAGCCTGTCTGCTGTTAAACACTCTGCAAATAGCTGTAGAATTACTTCCACAAGCATGCCCTTATGTAGGAGTACAACACAGAAATATCAAAGGATGTAGCCATCTAACATACTAATGACAGTATAGCAGTTCACAAGCACTGCATGTGCCTGATATTCATAATTGTTAGTACAATATACTTAGTTGTCCTCACCCCTCTCTCAGGGGTGGAAGGTTTCAAATGTCACAGCAAATGTCAAACATATGTACAGCTATTGCAGTTAAAGAAATGTGCAGCTATGGACCTTCCTTACACCCAGCCTGCACATCCCTAGCTGGTGTCCCCACTGACTTCCTGCTTCCCGCTTGCAACTGTTTAAAAGTGCCTTATTCACTCTGTATGACAAGGCCCCAGTACTGCTCAGCAGCAAAATAAAAAACCTTTGTAAGTGTCAAACCCCAGACCTTGGGCTCACCAGACTGCATGAAGTACCACCAAGCCACAGCAAACATATAAAAACCTGGTGCTGAAAGAAATATATCATGCATTACAAGGAGTGAATGTAAATGGAAAATAGGAAAGCCATAGCAACACATTCCAGTAAAGACAAATATCAGGCATTCAAGGAGTGAATGTAAAGGGAAAATAGAAAAGCCATAGCAACACATTGCAAGAACCACTGTTGTATGCCAATTAATCCAAAAATCCCACAGGAAAGTACATACTCCCATGTAAGCAGTGTTAGCATTAGCAGGTGTGAGTTGACATACACACTGAGAAGAGTGCACTGGAAGAAGCAACAGTCAGGTTTCAGTACAACATGCATTTCAGTGGCTACAACACAGCCTCAGATATGAGAGATATACCAACCTTCTGACTGACACAACAGTATCCACAGCAAACCAGCATGGCCCCCACCTTGCAAAACTAAAAGACCTACGCCTACCTAACCTATCATTTTATAGCAGTGTCCTGAAATCACAGTGAGAAATGCAATTACCACACAGCAGGCTGCATGCAATTATTAAATGCTGGCCACCAACTGGTGCAGAGGCCATCACATGTACATGTGCAGATACCTACAAAAGCAGCCTGTACTGCTAGTCCACACATGCAATAATATCATTGCAGCAAATTGAGGGAGAGAGAGAAAGATAGAGACAGAGACCAAAAAAAAAAAAGCCAGCAAGCAAGCCAGCAAGCAGGCCAGCAAGCAAGCCAGCAAGCAGGCCAGCAAGCAAGCCAGCAATCCAGCAAGCAAGCCAGCCAGCAAGCCAAAAGAAAAAAGCTGTCAGAGACAAAGGTAATGTAAACTACATAATCTAATAATACTGTGAACCCTCCATATGTGTTAGCAGTCTGTATCTATATGTATATGCAGATGTGCATAGGGCAAGGGACATACTGCAACTGTTAGTGAAGGCTGGACATACATATGTAGTTGAAGGTTGCTATGTGCACATATCAATATAGGTTGTAGTGTGTGGCATTGAAAACAGCATGCAGTGCAGGTATATGTCATGTGGTGGTGAACTTCTGCGGGACTGAGCCAGTGAGGCCTGCTACAGCTATATAGCTTGAGGACAGCATAATGCATTCTGCACAACACTGTGCAATATCATTACAGAATGGTATGTCTCACAACTGTTTCAGAAGTGATATTCCCACCATGAAAGGTAGGCAGTCTATGTGCCTACATGTGCATGTATATGTACAGCAATGGATGTTTAGAAGTGTGTGTGTGTGTATATATATATATATATATATATATATATATATATATATATATATATAAAACTACATATCTATATATATGTACATAGATAGAGAGGTATGTATAGATAGATAGAGATATATAGATAGATAGATAGAATATGTATATACATATAGATATAATAGATACATACATATATAGATATATATGTAGATACATACATATATACAGATAGATATGAATGTCTATAGATATGTGTGTATATATATATATATATATATATATATATATATATATATATATATATAGAGCGGTGTGTGTGTGTGTGTGTGTGTGTGTGTGTGTGTGTGTGTGTGTGTGTGTGTGTGTGTGTATATATATATATATATATATATATATATATATATATATATATATATATATATATATATATATATATATATATATATATATTTAAAGAGAGAGTGAGAGAGTGAGACATGGGGGCAGATGTACTGCAACAGGTACCTGGTGACCAAGGCATGGACTGAACACCAGTGTTGATACTGCAGTACCATACCCCATTCCAAAACATGTTACCCACTAACTACCACATAGGTGGTTGCCTGCCTACCACTGGAGGTGTCAGAAGGGAACATGGGACACAGGTGTAAAATAGCCTCCCCTTTGATATCCATAGTGGCACACTAGTCTTGTAATCCCTGTACATGGTACGTGTCATCACAAAAGATGTGTCAGCTAGGGAAATGTAAGTCAGTGTGCCCCTCTACACCTCACAATGTCCTATGCAGTATGTACCTCCCATGAGAACTACAGCCAGTGGAAAGGCCACAGACATACCTAACAAAGACTGATAATGCCCTCAAACACATTCCCTATACAGACTGACTCACAAAACCACAGCTAGAGTGTCTTGCATACTTCCTACACAGAGGTTACCACTGCTGGACATACAGAGTTATGTCACACCCATACCAATTGGCCAACCACCATGGCAACACCTCACAATCCGTCCAGCCTACATGACCTAAGGCCCTAATCCTTGTCACCGCACTAAACAGCAGAAGCTGGAGGTACAGGTTTCTATACACAAATATACCATACCCTGGACTAAACCACCCAGCATTAACAAACAAGGCTCCTTATTAGTAGATGTCATACATACCCCTGATGAATGTTATGGAGATAGGTAATATGCCCTGTGAGTCACCTCTTTGTAACCGTTTCACAGGAGCAAGTAAAATCACATTACATGTGTCCCAAAGGGCAGGGTAGCATATGGCTAGGCTGCCCTAGGCCCAGGGCCAATAGCATAGTTCCTACCTATGACACAATGCACACACACATGTACTCAGTGCAATACCAGCTATGTGAGGTTGAATGAGTGTGACGCTGACTGTGTGCAAGGTCTGTAAAGGTGTGATAGCTTAGCGTGAGTTTGTGTCTGTCATGGTAGTTTGTGTCGTAGGTGTGAGGCCAGAGAAAGATGTGTCAGTTATCGGGATGCAAACATAATAGACTGGCATATGTTGTGCTGTAGTTCCCTGTGTATGACTGCGGTGTCCCATCATAGGCAGAAGCAATACATGTATGCTCAGTAAGTGGTACTGCTGTTGAATCCAGCTCACATATGAACTGTTGTACTACCTGAAGTTGTAGGCCTAAACACTACAGTATGGTGTATGTTCACATTCCCTGGTAACACTGTCTGGTGTGTTTCCTGTAGTCTGTACAGATTACATACCTCATGCATAGGTATCTGTAAGTAGGGGCACACAGTACTATAAGGTACACAGTTAATGCTCATCTGTGTCGTCATACATTTGTGTGTTGTATGTATGTGTAATGTGTGTGTAATGATGCCTGTACCATGGCCACAATCACATGTGTGTTACAGGGTATGTGTGTGTGTACCTGGCAGCATGTATACTCTGTGACAGCAGTATGTTGGCTATATTAGCAACTGTGCACATATGTCAGGTAGGGGTATGGCATCAAAGAATAGGGTGGATTACCGTTTAAACTGTAAATGTGCATTGCATTCATTGCATGGGATGACAATATTCTTCATCCATTAGCTTGATACATACCCCCAGTGTGAGGTTGTGCATTGTATCCCAAACAGTGTGCCGAGTGCTGGTGTATACTAGTTTGTTGTATGGAGTGTAGCAGGCACTGTCAGACAGTTGTGGGCTGAGCACTGATATGTGGTATCGAACATGTGTATCCCCGATAGACAGACAGATGCTATATATGGCAGTTAAGTGATATCAGTACATTAGAATATTAAGTGTGCCACATGACTTGCTCACATATTTTCTTTTCCTTCCAGGGTGATGGTGCATCAGCGTAACCCACCTTATACAGCAGCAGAGGATCAGGAGATCCACCAGAGCCTGGTGCAGAATTTCTCTGTGCTGTTTTCCAGGACCAGCCAGAACCAGCATGAGAGGGCTGCACTGTGGCAAGATCTTGTCCGTCAGGTAAATGACATAGGCATGCATAACCGGACATATGAGCAGGTACGCCATCACTGCAGTGATTTAATTAGTTATGTCCGGCAGCGTGCGTCTGATATCCACAGACAACAGCTTGCCACAGGTGGTGGGGTACCTGTCCACCCCCCTCACCAGTGTGGAGGAGCACCTCCAAACTGTTGTGGCTCCAGGCCAACAACAACAACATCCACAAACATGTGTCATCATGGAGGCTGGAGCCACCCAGCATATTGAAATGGAGTGTGCAGGTAACATGCCATATCTGTAGTTGACTGTTCTCTGTACTGGTAGTTTATGCGTGTGTGAGATATGTACTGTGTGTGTAGCTGTTAATCTGCCTATTCTTCTGCAAGATTGATATTCTGAGCATAATCTGTACATCTGTGAAAGCCGCCTGTTGTACTACTGTACTTTATCATACTCACAGTATCAATGGCACAGTTGTGGCCACTGGCAATCACTGTCATATTTTTGCAGGTCCCTCTGGAGTGACAGCAAGGCAGCCAATCCATGCTGGTGAGTGTGTAATAGCAATACTATTGCTAATGACATGTGCATGTCATATGGAGGTGTAGTGTGTGCACATGTAACACCTACGCATAATGCATGCTGTGCATGTTTGCTGTGAGACTATGCATATCCCATTATTCTCAGTAGCTGCCTCACTCACATGCAATACTCAGAGCATGACACACATGTGTGGCAACACAGTACTGGACATTATATAGGCATACCTGATACACATGTACACAACACACACATGTTTGGCATAGACACTACACCTTAGCCTGCTACACATGTCCAATTATGACACCTGCTGTATGGCCACCCTTCAGTATCCCACTTATCCTCTATGCAGCACACATAATATACCTGAGGGGTAGAGGCCTACAATGTCTTTGTGCAACAGTCTTGAACAAATAATACATTCATGTTAGGCACTATTGGCCACCTTACACACCCATGTAACAAGTGGCTGTGTAATTGTGGATGTAGTCATGTTACTGCACTTCAGGAACAGCATGCTCACTCCCTGTCTGGCACACATTATTATTGTTGACTGACCACAAGAAGCATGTTGATCATGGCTCACGTTACTACACCACATCCAGTTCCACTGACCACAAAAGTACACATAGCAGTTATTGCGTAGCACCATCATGTGTTGTGTGTGTGTGTGTGTGTGCAAATATATGCACCCGCAGCTTGTAACACTTGCACAATATTGTTATGTCCTTGTACACATTGTGTTCCAGGGTGGAGACAATCACTGAACAACTACACACAACTATCAAATACACGTATACTGTTATTAACAAGGGCTGTCTACACTTGCACTGCATGTTCCTGTGAAACACATAATCTGCATGCTGACACGTGTGCAGTGATGTTTTTCCTTGTGATACTGTCACCCACCCTCAAACAGTATTGTGTATGTGTTGGATGGCAGGTGCGTCTGTGTTTGTATCTGCTGTACTGAGGAGTGTGCCTGTGTGCCTGCGTGCTTGTGTGCATGTGTGCATGTGCGCCTGTGTGCTTCAGTGCATGTGTGCATGTGCGCCTGTGTGCATATGTGCCTGTGTGCATGTCCGCCTGTGTGCATGTGCGCCTGTGTGCATGTGTGCATGTGCGTCTGTGTGCATGTGTGCTAACATCATGCACACATTTGTAAACTGTGTTTCCTATCTTCCTCTCACAGGTTCTGCTGTTGCTCTGGTGGAGTGCAGCAGGGAACCTGAAGCCACTGCTGGGGATAGTGATAATGATGATACATGTGTAATGGCACAGGGAGGTGTGACAGGGTCTGTCGTTGGTCAGCCAATCGACACTACACAGCAGTCAACCCCATCAATGTGCACAGTCATCCTGCCGATACATCCATTGTCACCAATGTCCTTAGCTGAGAAACAGCATACAGTGGGCATTGACCAGGGTAGTGTGGTATCATTGGCACATGCATCCCCTCACAGCAACCATGGCCAGATTCCTGACATGGTACCACAAAGGCAGATGTCCAGGGGTTCTCGTGGGAGCATCTGTGGTTGTACTGCCCCTGTCAGACGTGCCCACAGAGGTCTTTCAACCTCAGCAATGTTCCGGGCTGTAATGCAGGCACATATGGAACGGTACACCAGGCAGGGCCTGAGGGAGCTTAGAGCACATTGCACCACTATGAATGACACTATGCATGACGTTACAGCTGCCATCTGTAATATCAGCGAGGTCATTGACAGACATTGGGGGGACACATTAGATCTCTTCCACAACTACATGTCCAGGAGCCAGGACAGTGCAGGACGGATGAGGCATCGACGAGGACGTATGCCAGCAACATCATCAGCTGGCAGTAGTTGCAGATGACAACAAACCCGCAGCTACTCCCATAGTGCCAGTACCAGCCCCAGCAATGCTGGGTCTGTGCTGTCATTACACCATCCTAGAAGACCATGTGCACGTGGCTCTGGACAGTCCCAGCAGGGACATGTGTCCAGTCAACAACCCACTGCTTCTGATGACAGTACCCAGTCTGGCTTAGTACCTGATACTGTCCGTAGCACCCCTGCCAGGCACAGGTACAGCGTCCATAGCCAGAGACAGTGATCTGTATGACCTGGCAGGTACAGTCTGTGGCTGTCCACAAACACCCGTATATGGCAGCCACGTGGTGGAACTGTGTGCAAGAATACACACACACACATAATGCTAACACCTAGGGCTAACACATACACACACACACATCACATCAACATTGCCCCATGTTACACTGTTGTCCCTCACTAACACACACGCATACATGTTGATTGGATGTGTCAATGGCAGACTCTGGCAAACCAAGTACACACCCTGTGCATATGATGAAACTGTGCCACCTCCTGCCATCTGTAACATTGATGCAGGAACAGGATAGCATGGTGACTACATAGCACTGTAGTAATAATATCATGTTGTTAACAGTACACTGTAATGATATCATTGTAGGTATATTTGAGCATGCATGATGCATTAACTATGATTGTCAGTGTAGTTTTGTATACACCAGTGTTAATTCCCAAAGTGCACTGTCTGCACATGTGCCACATGGCTGTTGTGTGTACCTGTGCCTGCATGTGTTGGAGTGTGGACAGTATATGTGTGATGTTTGCAGCACAGAGTTGCAGGTATACATTTGTGAACATGGTTAGCATGGAACATGACATGGTTTGACAGTATGCTATGGGTGATACAGTTTCCATATGTCAATGGTCTGCATTCTGTACTATACACAGCCTACATAGCCTGACATTCCGTGGTCATTACATGGTGTCTCCTCAACTGATACACAGATGTAGGAACCTGGTGTCAGTGATATCCCTGCAGTACTACACTATACCAGTAGCCATTCTTACTGAGCCTCACACATCCTTGGGAACAATACTCTTTGGCATATAGCAGTCTCATGTACATGTCAACACCCTAGACAGCTATCTGTTGTCCAAGCCATGCTGTATTGCTGTACGCCAACTGTAGCATTGTCATCGGCATGTAGTTAACTACCACCCATCCAGTAAGGGTAATGGGTGTGTACATGTGGACAACTGGCTGTATCTTGTCTATCCTGTGATCATTCACATTTAAAAGGTATTCTGCAGTCTCTCGTGTACCACACCAAGAAAGCAGTGTGCTGTATGCATATCGGTAACAGTTGCCATACACCTGCACTGTTTTAACATGTCTGACATATACTCCAGACATGACCCTCACCCACATTAAAAGGGTGTGTGTCACAGGACTAGACTAGGATACAGGTCAGTGCAGTGCCTGCATTTCACCATATACACATGTGGCCTAAGGGTCTGGTAAATGCGGCACATGCTGGTTGTTTCCTTCTCCTGCTGTATTTATAGGTGCTGACAACATCAGTCTTTCCAAAAGGCCATTCCTTTCCTGCAGAGTCAAAACCTCTAACTAAACTATATGTCATGAGAGAGAGAGGCAGCATTACCACAGCGCTATTAGCATTACTGAAACCCCTACCTAACTATGTTATGATACTTGAGAAAGACGCATTAGCGGAGCGTGCTATTCGCATTACTGGATGATTTCCCTTCTCCTGCTGTATTTATAGGGTGCTGACATCATCAGTCTTTCCAAAGAGGAATGTACATCTTTTACTATCCCTCAGTATGGGGGATAACAATATCTGTGCATTAACAGACGCCTAGTTCAGGGTCACATATGCACACTGGCACTGCCAGGTTATGTTTTATACCATGCTTCATGACCACAGGACTTGTAACACACAACACAAGTAGGGGGTGTATCCATATACATCACAGATACACACACCTCTGGGTTGGTACCACTGCACTAAGCATGACAGGCCATACATATACAACTACCATTGTGTAAAACTGCCTTTTGGTTTGGTGTGTAGTTCAGACCCCCCCCCCCCCATACCCAGGAACTGCACCCGGCTTTCCTGGGAACAGTGTAGGATATGAAGGTCTTCACACACACCATTATAGTGGTTGACTTCAGGTACACAAATATTGACTGGGGATACTACTCAGGCCCTCAACAACATCACCCTACAGCCACTACAATTTGTGGATCCTTGTGCTATGGCACAACCAGTCACCACACCCACAAGGGGGAATACATATTGGACCTGATCATCACCAACATGGGGACTCTATGTTCCACACCAGAGGTAGAACCCTCATTGTTAAGATCGGACCATAAAAAACTTTCCCTGGACATCCATATCCCGTCCCCACCCCCAGCCAAGGAAATCACTGTAAAGAATTTCTCAAAAGCAGACTTTGCACTTGTGAAGACTGGGGTGGAATACTTCAAAGGCCCCGTGCTGGAGGATAATACAGCCCAATCTGCAGAATCCATTACAAATGCATTGTATGAGCACCTGCAGGTATGCATTGATCATGCTATCCCAAATAAAACCATGACTCCTCCAAAACAGGAGACCTGTCTTGTTGACCCCGGCCATATATAAGCTGTACAACAGAAGGAGGAAGCTACTACATAACAGAGCAATATCCCACAGAGGGAGGACATCTCTGAACAGTATTGGCAAGACACTTCAATCCCTCATATAATCATCACTTGCACGTTTTGACAGTGAAATTGACCAGACACTACAGATAATCACAGGGTCTTCTTTAGTTATGTCAGGAATATGTGTGGAAACAACACAGATATGCTCTGGATTGTTGCATAACAGTACAAAATATGCCAAACCTACGGACATAGCCTACACCCTGGCAGACAGAGTCTGCAAAAACACCCCCCCCCCTTACCCTCCAAGGGTACAGATGCCCATCCCAAATGAATGTAACCTCCCTGACATCACAGATGCACAGGTGAAAGGTGCCCTCTCCACAGCAAATAACACAGCATATGTATGGGACTGGACGGTGTCCCAGGCTGTGTCCTACACAAGCTCTGGGTAGAACTGAACACTCACATTAAGTCACTGTTCCAACTTAGCCTTATTACAGGATATGTTTACCCTGAGAATGGCATACAGATACAGTGCTCCCACTCCGCAAAGGTGGTGCCACAACGGACCACAGAAACTATCACCCCATAAGCCTGACTAGTGTGGTAGAAAAAGCTATGGAGCATATTATCATGGAAGTCATAATCAAAAACATTGTGAGCCTCCAGACAGTGGATCATACACAATTCGGCTTTGTTAAGGGCAGATCTTGCCTCTTACACATAGTTCATATCTTTGAAATGGTTACTGAAGCCATGGATGAGGGCAAGGTAGTTCACACAGTCTACCTGTACCTTGCAGAAGCCTGCAACACAATACCCCACTCAGGCATCATACATATGCTTACCAGCTTAAATATCAACCCCTATATCACTAGATGTGTTGCTATCTGCCTCAGGGATGGAACCCACATGGTCAGACTTGCAGGTGCCATGTCCAGTTCCAGACCAGTTACAACTGGTGTCTCACTGGGCTCAGTTGTGGGACCTGTCCTGTTCGGTATGTACTTCTCTGAGGTTCAGACTAACATGGGGGGATTATGTCTAACAAACGTCACAGATGACTGCTAACCAGGGGCCATAAGCAACACTGCAGCTGACACATACTTCCTCCATAAGGGTCTCACAGAGATGGATGCTTGTTGCCAGAGCCATGGCCTCGTGCTAAATGCTAAGACATGCATAGTCATCCACTTTGGGGAAAACAAGGTGCACACAAATCACCACATAAGTGGTAATCCATTAAGTACAGAAGATGTATTTACAGATTTGGGGACCAACATAGATCGTAACCTCTCCTTTGCTAATCACATTGACAGAGTCATTGCAAAGACCTTTATATAGCCCTCCTTATCACATGGGGGTTTGCATGTAGATCATGGGAGGTCATTGTGGTCCTCTACTAGTCACTCATCAGGCCCATGTTTGACTACAATGGCCCTTTTGGGGTGAACTTTACCCAACACCTGCAGCAACTACAGTGTCCACAACAGTACCTCCCCAAGAGGATCATGGGATACACACAGATGTCCTATGCAGCTTAACTAATGGATCTCCAGCTCTACTCAGTTGCTTAACGCCTACTCAGAGGTAATCTATGCCTGACGTACACAGCCATGTCAAACCCAGAAGTAATGGACATGCTCCACCTCATAACATCCAAGACCCTTAGAGCTACACACTCCAGGGACTTAAACCTCAACACAAAACTAAATAGGACATGCTGCAGGGACAGATTCATTACCCAGAGGCTCCCCTCACTCTGGAATTGAATCCCAATTAAAGTTAGACATAGCCCCTCGCCAACCCTCTTCCAGCAAAATACAGCCGCATGGATGGGAAATTGCATATTCACCCCTGGGATCTCCACTGTGTCCCTGCTTGACTGAGGCACAGCAATCTAGCCTTAAAGGGTGCCTTCTGTGACCTACTTTACAGAGGCACAGTAGGCTACTCTACTGGGGAGGTGGACGCCAAACACACTCTGCCTAGGCTTATGAATTCCCTAGGGCAGAAAAACTCTGATCTGCAAGTGCTTTCTTGGTGGCTGGTGCCACAACCAGGGCATGAAATGGTACTCCTTTGCTCTAGTCTGCCCGGTCCTTAGGGGAGCTAGAATTTTACCAGTTCTTTAAGGGATTAGCTCTACACTATCTGGCTCCTTCCATGCCTGGTGAGAAACAAGATCGACAAGTTCATCAGCTGGGTGAGTCACCTAGAAGTAGATGGGCCACACCCAAAAACCTGTAGGAACACCAATTGCTCCTGGGAGGGGGTATCAGAGGACCAACCACCTTTTTCTTTCAGGAGCTCTAGGATGCCTCCAAAGGAGACGTCTTCAGGTGGAGATCTGGCCCTTCATCAAAATTGGTGTCCTCCATGAGAGATTCATGTATGAAATCTAGGTGTCTACTTTTACGTGTTCTTTTCTGAGGAACGTCTTCAGTGGGATGGGGTGGTCTAGGGAAGTATCAGAAGAGATGAAGAAGACCTGAAGGACTGACTGGAGAGTAGATCAGGTTGGCTGTCCCAGTGGAATGGATGAATGAGGCTCAGAGCACAAAAGCAAAGGAGGCAAAGTTGTCTGATCAGAGGAAAGCAAGGATGTCCTGTCTCTAGACAAAGAGAAGGCCCCTTCATGACCTCAAAGGCAGAATGCCTAGTGGAAACAGAAATCATTGGCAAAGAAACCGGTAATTCCCAAGCAGTCGGCTCCTGCAAACCCACCAGCACTCCACTCAAGGAAAGAGCTGGAGCTGATCTGTCCAGTGTCAAAGCCCAGACAGGAAAGATGGCTCTGAGAGCTTCTGAGTTGATCCCAACCCCCCACCCCAAACACAGTGCCGACGTGTCAGCTGCGAGAGTCCTGCTGTTCAGAAACGTGCAGGGCTGAGTGACTCAGGGAAGTCACCAGAGTTGAAGAACATACTCTCTTTAGATCTAATGAGGACACCCCCAATGGGGGGGGGGTCTCAGATCCAATGGCTCTGACACAGAGGGTCGAATCAGAGAAGGAGAGACCAAGGGGCGAGTGGGCAAATGTTGGCTTGTGGATCCAGTGGAAGATGGAGCTGGGAGAACCCCCATTTGAATGTCAACTCAGAGACATTTCCTCATCAGCATATTCACATCAGCCTCAGATAAGCTTCTGGAAGACCTAAGAGAAGATGTGGAGGATGGAGGTCTGGAATGCTTGTGGGGAGATCCCTCTGGAAATACTGAAAGAATCCGTGAAGTGACAGATCTGGTAGGAGTGGAGGAGTTCATATCCAAGGAGACTTATACTTAGAACCAGTCAGATTCAACTTTTTTTTTGCATGTTAGTAGGAGGCTCTGGTGAAGAAGCCAGTGAGGAAGAGCAATCTGGGGACTTCTTGTGTGACTCTTTTTCCTTTGCAACTGAGTCTGGCTTCCCCTTATCTTTTTTTTGGGATGATGTTTGAGCACCAGCTACAGAAGCAGAAGAGGAAGATGGAAGGAGGCCGTTCAGCACTAATTTGTTCCTATGGTTGTTAAGAGCTCTGGAGTTGAATCCAGAGCAGATAGAACAATCCGTGTCCAAGTCTATGGGTCCTAAATAATAAACCCATTCCCTGTGGGCATCCGAGTTATGGATTTTATGCCCACAGAAATGCACATTTTAAAACCAGTAGGCTTGTCAGCCATTACTATCAGGGAAACAAAAAACTGTCTAAAAGCTAAGAAAAGGAAGAAAATGTTTTTTTTTTTTTTTTTTGAAAAAGGGAATAGACAGAAAGAACTACCAACAATGGTAGTGAAAGGTTACTCTAAAGAGTAAGTTTAAGCTGAAAGAAAGGAAGAGTACCAATGATGGTACTTTAGTAGTCCACGAAATGCAAACAGGCTGCCAACTCCAGAAAGGAAGACAAGTTAACAAACACTCAAAATAGTGAATGTAAGTACTTTATTTATAAACTCTGGAAATTCAATAGTAGCTTTTCACCTGTCAACAGGGAACCAGGAGTTTGTCAGAATAATTTTTAATACAAACTACTAGGCTTTATATAGGCATAATGGAAATAAGTAACCAATAAAGATTTCAAGTTAAAATTTGAAAATAAATAATAGAGGCTGCTGCTATGCTGGTAAACGCTCGTACAAGCAGTATAAATCAAAGTTGTAGTAAATCAAAATAGCAGGACTGAGCGAAAACAAGTGTAACACTTAAAGTTCAAAGTACTTTATTATCAATAATTAATAAGATAAGCGCTTTCACTGTGTAGCTTCATCAGATCTTACATTCATTCTAAGATTCCACATCTTATATATACACAGGTTTTAAACAATTAACCAATCAAGTAAGTTAATTGGTATGATTATTTAAAGAAGCAGGCAAACATCAAAGACCTAGCTTAATATACAAATCTAATAAAGATAAAATCATTTAAAAACAATCTCATATATAAGGTATACATAAAAAACGTATATATAAAAAAGTTATATATAAAAAATGTATATCAGTTAGTACATATATATTTATAATTTAAAATAGATATTAGTGTAAAAAAGATTCTATAGACAAGTATGCTTAATGTCTAACATATAAGATTTCATGTATATGTATGTATAAATTAATACAGTGTCTTATAAAATAAAATAAAACACTACATGTGGTAACCAAATCTATGACATGATGACATAGTTGTGATATAGAAGACAATTAGTGTGCAGAGAGATGGAATACCTATTTCTAGGGGGTTTATCTAATGTTTCTACGCTGTCTTAATTTTGGCTTGATAGAGGCCCTATCATTGAGGCATAGTCCTTTATCTGATCTTTGTAGAATTATCCATTCAGTTTCCTTACCCTCTTTATATATCTTAATGGTCCACTGGGGGATAGGATAAGGGAACATGTATATCACATAAGGAAAGGTACACTACATAATGCTCTTGCCAAGCATGTAGCATTGAATGATGACACACATAGATTTTTGTTTTGTTTAAGGTACTTGAAGTAATTACTCCCAACTCTAGAGGGGGTGACATTAAGATATATACAGAGGGTAAGGAAACCAAATGGATAATTCTACTAAGATCAGATAAAGGACTAGGCCTCAATGACAGGGCCTCTATCAAGCCAAAATTAAGACAGCATAGAAACATTAGATAAACCCCGTAGAAATAGGTATTCCATCTCTCTGCACACTAATTATCTTCTATATCACTACTATGTCATTATGTCATAGATTTGGTTACCACATGTAGTGTTTTATTTTATTTTATAAGACACTATATTAATTTATACATACATATACATGAAATCTTATATGTTAGACATTAAGCATACTTGTCTATAGAATCTTTCACACTAATATCTATTTTAAATTATAAATATATATGTACTAACTGATATACATTTTTTATATATAACTTTTTTATATATACTTTTTTATGTATACCTTATATATGAGATTGTTTTTAAATGATTTTATCTTTATTAGATTTGTATATTAAGCTAGGTCTTTGATGTTTGCCTGCTTCTTTAAATAATCATACCAATTAACTTACTTGATTGGTTAATTGTTTAAAACCTGTGTATATATAAGATGTGGAATCTTAGAATGAATGTAAGATCTGATGAAGCTACACAGCGAAAGCGCTTATCTTATTAATTATTGATAATAAAGTACTTTGAATTTTTAAGTGTTACACTTGTTTTCGCTCAGTCCTGCTATTTTGATTTACTAAAAATTTGAAAATAGACTGAATCAATTAAAAGTGAGATAATGTTTAAGTTCATATTGTTGAAAAACATCTAATCAAAACCACTTTTCAAATCATCTACAAGTGCTGGAATGCATGCATTTTGATATAATATGAAAAATCAATCCATTTATGAAATGTATAAATATTTCCAAATTAAATAACAATAAAAGTTATTCTATTAGACTTTGGCAATTTTTCTGACTTAGGATCCATAGATCAAGCTCCTCCCCTTACCCAAACTGCCTGTATTATCTCAGATCGAGTTTGCCCCCTCAGTCTTAGAACTTCAAAGGACTGAATACTATGTTATTCATACATGGAAAAAAAAGATAGGTATCAAGGTGCCAGAGTCAAGATAGTAGAAGGTCTATAGATAAAGAAGGGGGAAAAGTCCAATAGGGAATATCCCTGAGGTCATACTAAACACACACACACACACACACACACACACACACACACACACACACACACACACACACACACACACACACACACACACGTCTTCCATAAATGGAAGAAGAAATGTAGGGAAGGAGGTTGAAGAAGGATGAAAACAGACAACACAGATGCATCATTATGGTGAGTACATTATTTTTGAATCTGATGTTGCCTTTTTTTTGTGCGTTCCTCAACCAATGGGACAGATTCCCCAGTTGCTGAACCCCAAGGTGGTCTTCATGGAAGAATATTCCAGAGCATGGCAGAACCAAATGCCACCCTGTCCCTTAAAATAATATCCAACTTGTAATGAGCAATGAAGGTATGAGAATTAGACCAATTGGCAGCCACACAAATGTGATCTATTGAAGTTCTTGCTAAAAAAGCAGAAGTGAAAACAGACCTTATGGACTAAGCCCTTGAAGGTCTTGGTAAAGTTAAACCATTTTCCTTGTAGACATGAGAAAGACAATAGCTAACAATCTAGATAAGATTACTTTGGACACAGACTGACCCAATTTTGCTTTTGAGAAGGAAATGAACAATTAGTCAGATTTTCTGAAAACTCTGGTTCTATGGAAGCATATTCTGAACTAATACATGAAGCATATATTCCTATTTATTAGAGAATTTCAGAAAAAAAAACAAGCAATTTAATGGACTGATTAAGCACATTCTATGAGCCTACATTTGATAAAAAGGAAAAAAGAAGTTATGTTCTTACCATAACGTTCCATGTTTGTTGTCCTTTATCTCGCCTTCCTTCTTTCTGGTTGGGTTCGGAGCCGATCTCGGCTCAAAGAGTCCTTACTGGCTCGAGGCTAACCTCTTATCCCAGCCTGCTTAGTGGTAGCTACCCAGATCTTGTTTGTGAGAACTAACCACTAGATAGGATAATTATGAATTACCCAGTAAAGGAGGTAACTAAACAATACTGCTTCCTTGTACCAAAAACAACAGGACAACAATGGTGACAAGGACTATACCAAAAGCTGAAAAGCAAAGGAAACTCAGCCAAATCAGCCAAAAGAAAGGGAAATTCCTCTCAATCATCCAGGATGGGGGAAGGAGGGAGGGACGCAAGAAGGAAGGCGAGATAAAGGAGAACAAACATGGAATGTTATGGTAAGAACATAACTTCTTTATGTTATGTTGTCCATCTCGTCTTCCTTCTTTCTGGTTGGGACAGTGTTCCCAGCATCTAAATCCTGGGTGGGTCACTGGAAAAGAGACTTCAGAACCGTGGAACCAAAGGATGCCCTGTTCCGAGAGGCCATGTCCACTTTGTAATGAGTAATGTAGGTATGGGGAGTAGCCCATGTTGCTGCCGCACAAATAGTATCTAAGGGAAGCTTAACTTGAAAGGCTATGGAGGTAGCCAAGGACCTAGTAGAATGATCTCTTACTTTTCCCAGGACTGACACATTCCGAGACTCATAAGCATAAGTAATAGTACTGGACACCCATTTTGACAGAGTCACTCTGGAAACTGGTGAGCTTTGTTTACTCTGAGAGAAGGATACAAACAACTGATCTGATTTTCTGATGTCCTTGGTTCTTTGAAGATAAAATTGTAACTGCCTGTGGATATCCAATTGATGTAACTTATACTCTGCTTGTTGCCATAATTTGGAAAGAAAATAGGAAGTTCAATTGAATGATTCAAATTATACTCTGAACAGACCTTTGGTAAAAAGGAAGGATTAGTTCTAAGAGATACTCTATCCTTGTGAAAGATCATATAAAGCGGGCAGATGGAAAGTGCCTGTAACTCGGAAATCAGCCTAGCTGATGTCACAGCAATCAGGAAGAGGGTCTTCCATGATAAGAACTTTAGAGGACAAGAAACGGCTGGTTCAAAGGGAGGAAGGATCAGAGCAGTTATTACTAAATTTAAATCCCAAGGTCTGAGAGGTTCTCGGATAGGAGGCCTTAATAGGGTAGCACCATTCAAAAAGGCCTTACATAGCTTATGAGACATGACATTAGAACCTAGAAGGCCCACATGAAAATTAGAAATAGCAGCCAGTTGAGCACAAATCATAGCAGCCGCTGCTCCTTTTTTGAAGGTTTCTGCCAGGAAATCCAAGATTTTTGAAATTGGAGCTGTAAAGGGATCAATGTCATTTTGCTCGGCCCAGAAGGAGAACCTCTTCCATTTACTAGCATAAAGTTTTCTAGTAGTTGGTTTATGAGAAGAGACGAAAATATGTTGAACCACAGATGAGATATCAGGTAGCCAGGTTAGGACTGGAAGTGGAGAAACCAAGCTGTCAGCTTGAGAGTTTGAATGGAGGGATGAAGAGTGCCCGACTGATGTGTCAGGAGGTCTGGAACCGGGTCCAGAATCCAAGGCTCCTCTTGCAGGTAATGCCAAAGGAATGGGAACCATATCAGACAAGGCCAGTATGGGGCAATGAGGATCAGCTTGCATCTCAGCAACTTTGCTTTCTGAAGAACTTTTGGAATTAAAGGAAAGTTGGGAAAGGTGTAAAGAATCCCGGGGGCCAATCATGGACAAGTGCATCTCTGGGTGATTGTCCCAGTGGGGTAACTAGGGCAAAGTTGCTGCGCATTTATTGTTTAGGTGAGAGGCAAAAAAATCAAAGCATGGCTGGCCCCATCTGTGGAAGATCTCTGCCACATGTTTGTTTCAGAGATCACTCATAGGGCATGAGAATTGCCCTGCTTAGCTTGTCTGCTATCATGTTGGACTTCCCCAGAATGTGTGTCACAACCAGAAAACACTGAGAGAAAAATCGCCCATTGCCATACTCGAAGGGCCTCCCGACACAAGGGGTAAGATTTGGTTCTGCCCTGTTTGTTGATGTACCACACTACTGACATGTTGTCCTTCTGAATTACTATACAGCCCAAAGGAAGAGGGTAGTGAAGTGCTTGCAACGGTAATAACACCGCTGTCATCTCCAGGACATTGATGTGCAAATGGTACTCATGAGGTTGCTAAGTTCCTTGGGCTGTCTGTCCCAGATAATGCCCTCCCACCCTATCTGGGAAGCATCCGTGGTAACTATGGCTACCGGATGAGGGGCTACAAAGGGTCTGCCTAGAGTGACTAGGGGAGAGAAGAGCCACCACTGTAGATCTTTCTTTCAAGCATCCATGATTAAGATCATGTGTGACATTGGTAAATCCAAATACGACCACTGATTAAAGAGGAGCCATTGCAAAATCCTCATGTGGTAACAAGCTAACGGAACTAGAGTAATGGCAGCCGCCATCAAACCCAAGACCTTTAGTACTAATCGAGCCTGAACCTTTGACTTTGACAACAGGAGAGAGACCTGACCTCGAATGGCAAGCACCCTTTCTTGTGGGAGCTTGGTGATCATGTCTCTTGTATTTAGTTGAGCGCCTATGAAAGTAATACACTGAGAGGGCAACAAGGCAGATTTTTCATAATTTATTGTGATTCCTAGACGTGCACAATTGTGAATTGTGTGGTTCCTGGCCCTTAAGAGATGATGCTCGGTGGTGGCAGTGAGGAACCAGTTGTCTAGATAAGGAAACACCTGGAATCCCAAACGTCTCAGGTGAGCCGTCACTACTGCCATGCATTTGGTGAACACCCTGGGGGCTGTGGTGATACTAAAGGCCAGAGCTCTGAACTGGTAATGACTGGCTCCCACCCAGAAGTGTAAATGTTTCCTGGACTGCCTGTCCATTTTTATATGGTAGTACACGTCCTGGAGATCTATAGACCACATCCAATCATCCTGACCCAAAAAGAGTAGAATGGACTGCAGTGTCACCATCCGGAACTTGGTCTTCTTTACTGACCTGTTTAACTTGCTGAGATCCAAGATAGGTCTCCAGTCCCCTGTCTTCTTTAGAACTAAAAAGAACTTTAAGTAAGTTCCGGATTCTATCTGACCTGCAGGGACTTCTTGAATGGCTCTTTTTTGCAGCAAAGTATTTACTTTTAAGGCTGCTTGATCCTGAAGATTGGGTGGAACATCTGGGATTGATGATTTTTGACTTCTTGGGGGTGTTTGGGAGAAGGGAATTTTGTAATCCCTGGATATTATGCACTGTGCCCACGCATCTTCTGTTATATCTTGCCAGGCTCTTGGGTACAGTGACATTCTGCCCACGACTGCCTCCAGAGGTGGGCAGCCGGGCAATCCTTCAGAGATTCTGAAAGGGTCTGGCAGGGAACGTATCCCTGTCGCCCTGTTGTGGACCTCTGCTGTTGCGAGGTCGGCATCTCCCTTTATTATTTCCCCCTCTGTGGGGTCGGTCAAGGGTCCGATGTCACTTCTCCCCTCAGAGCCAACGAGAGAGTCTCGGCGCCCAGACCCCTCGATGGGGCGGACTGTCGGGTAGGTCGAAGTGAATGTCAGAACCAACACGGCAAGGGTTGTCGGAACCGACGGTTCCACTACTACTACTTCCATGCACTCCAGCTCCGAACTGGATGCAGTCGGAGGAGGAATAGAGACAGGGAGTGATTTGGACAACAGCACCACTTCCTTCTGGGCTGGGCCCGACAACCATTGAGCAAATACCAGTGTCTTGAGCAGCCTCTTCACCACTCTCTCCACATCATCATCTGATAAACTACTGGATGATTGAGAAGAGTGGGCCAAGGACCGGTGGCTACCTGTCACTGACTACAGAAGTGGAGACTGAGGTACAGATCTCACTGGGTCCAAAGAAGGAGATCTTGATCTCTTTTGCGTCCAGGATGGCTCCGAAGCCACAGATGGAGCCGCTCGAGAAAAGGACCCTTCGGAGCCAGCAATCCGCTCTGAAGGATCAGGAGATATGGATTTTGACTTTGTCAGCACTGAATGTGGAGCTGATGAAGATGCCAGTTTGTCATCGGGTTTTTTTGAAGGCTGAGTATCTGATGCAACTTCAACCTGAGGTTTTAATAATCCTCTCAATATAAGTATGTTGCGTCTCTCCTGCAAAACCCATGCACTAAAGGCATGGCAAACAGAGTATGAGTCCAGAAGGTGGACCTCACCTAAACAATAAACACAACTCATGTGCCTGTCCGTAAGGGACATTTTTTGGCAATGCTTGTCGCATTTCTTAAATCCTAACTGCTTAGTAGGTTCTTTAGACGTTATAAACACAAAAAGGTAACAACAAGAAAGAGTGTGTTTTTTATTTTTTTTTTGAAGAAAGAAAAGAGGGGAAGAAGAGGAGGGAGTAGCCTCTAAGTTAAACGGCTACTGCTCCCAAAGGGAGAAAGCCTCTAACTAAAATGGCTTCTCCCTAAGTAGCAAAGAGGGATAAAGGAACGAGACAACAACCCTCATGAAAAAACAGGCTGCCAACAACAAACACAAAAAGGCCTGAGAGAAAACAACGGCCTAACAACAGCAAAAAATAACAGTAACGAGGATTGGGGTGATAAAGAAGAGAAAACTCTAAACTCTAAGGAAATTTAGCCTAAACAAATAACAATTTTGACAGAAAAAGTTTACTATTTAGCCTGAGCCAGCAGAAGACAATCTCGATGCTGCAAGCGGCAAACGAGATCTGGGTAGCTACCGCTAAGCATGCTGGGATAAGGGGTTAGTCTCAAGCCAGTAAGGACTCTTCGACCTTTAGAAGTGGCTGAGTCAAAGCTGAGACCTGCTCCGAACCCAACCAGAAAGAAGGAAGGTGAGATGGACAACATAACATTGCTGGTTCAAAGAGAAACTCTGTCTTTATGAAAAATTAGATAAGGTGACTGACAAGTTAGTGTATGGAGTTCAGATACTCGCCTGGCTGATGTAATAGCAAAATAGTTTTCCAAGATAAATACTTTAAATCTATTTTAGCCACTGGTTCAAAGGGGATCATGTCAAGGCCTGTAAAAAAAGCACTGTAAGGTCCCAAGGAGGAGTAGGGTCCTTAATAGATGTTCTGAGTAGAAAGATACCATTAAGAAACACTTTGCACAGCTTGAGAGATGCCAGTGAGGAATGAGTTTTGCCAATATGAAAATTAGAAATAGCAGCTAATAGTACCTCAACTGTAGAATAACTTGCTCCCTCATGGAAAACTGAAGCTAAAAAATCTTGGACAGCTGTAACAGGGCCTGAGAAATGATCCAAATGTTTCTCATGAGCTCAAATATAGAACCTTGCCCATTTGCTCTTCTATAGCTTCCTGATAGAATCCTTTTGGGATGATGTGAGAATATGTATAATCAGAGAAGAAACCCTGGACAGTCTAGCCATCACTGGAAGTGCAGAAACCAATGAATGAGCTTGAGGGCTTGGATGTCCAGATGAGACAGTCCAGATGGGTAAGGCATGAGATCTGGAGAGGGATCCAGTACCCAAGGAGGGTATATTAACTGAGGCCAAAGGATGGAAAACCACACTTGCCAAGGCCAAAATGAGGCGATGAGGATTACTGTGCTCTTCCACTGAAATGCTTTCTGTAGAAAATTTGGGATGGAGGAATAGATGGATAAGTACAGAGGAGACTGGGGGCAGTTGTGGATTAGAGTATCTCTCAGTGGCTGCCCCTCTGAGGGAATCAGGGCAAAAAAACTGCTGTATTTGGAGTTGTGGGGAGAAGCAGCATGGCTGACCCCATTAACGAAATATCAGCTTCACCACTGATGGATTAAGAAACCACTCATGAGGCAATGGAATAGATCTGCTCAGTCTGTCTGCTAATGTGTTGGACTGCACTTGAATGTACATTGCTATTAGAAAGCTACTGGAAGAGATTGCCCACAGCCACAATCTCACTGCTTCTTGATGCAAGGAACAGGAGTGCACCCCCCCCTCTTCGTTTGTTGATGTACCAGACTACCAGCATGTCATCTGTACAGCAAGAACATCCTGGAAGGCCTGCAACAACAGGAGACTGTTCCCATCTCTAGAACACTGATGAGCAGATTGGCTATAAGGGGGCCCATCTGCCTTGAACAGACTCTCATAAATAGTGCCCTCCCCAACTGGGAAGTGTCTGTAGTCACCGAGGACATGGGCAAGGGTGGCCAGTTGGGAAGACACAGTCTTCTTGTCCTCCACAGTCATGGACCCCAACAGGGACTTGGAAATCTTCTTAGTCAAGGCCCTTTGAAACCTTGCTATGTGTGCAAAATAATTCAGCAACTGGACAGAAAAGGTCACTGATTCATAAATTCATTTCCTGAATCTGTCCAAGGCCCTAGACACTATGTTAGGGGGATGAACAGTAGGACTTTCCTTGGTGAATTCTTTTTAGTGGCTGCCGCCACCACCATAACATTGACTGGGGGCCTTTGCTCCATTGGACACAGTCTTTGGGTGCTACTAGGTATTTGTTCAGCTTTCCTGATAACGAGCTCTGCCACATCTATAAATTTCAATGCCTGACAGAAAATCAGATCTACCATTTCGTCTGCTGGGGGGAATCATCCAGGAAGTAGCTGAGCCAGTTCCAAAACCCTCAAGAAACAATGTCTCCTCCTGGTAAGGGGCTTCAGAAAACCAGCCACCTTTCTGCCTCAGAAGATCAAGGATCTCCCTAAATGAGACATCCTCAAGAGGCGACATGGGGGACCCTTACCCTCCCCTTCATTGAAGTCTGTGTCTTCTGTTAGTGACTCCTGCAAAGAGTCAAAGTGCCTACTCTTACACTTATGCTTCCATGAAGCTTCCACGGGGGATTATCTGAGGAAGACTCAGACGTCCTCAGGGAGTTCTGACTGAAGACTGTCTCAAGACTAGAACAGACCAGCTTTCCAATGGAAGTGAATCAGAATATTCAGGACCCAGGGCAGATAGTTGTTGTTACGGCTCAGAATACTTTAAGAATGAAGACAGATACAGTTCTTTCTCTCTTTCAGTGGTTTTTATTATCTACCGTACACACGTGCGGGAGCCTCATGGAAAGCACCACGGAGACTCCCAGAACAAAGGAATAAACAAGCTTATATACTGGTGATATTGCTGACAGTACAAAAATATAAAAATGAACCAATTAGATCATTATACAGGGCAATTAACCAATTAAAGGTTTACCCATAAACATAAGACAATTCACATCATTATATCTCTGGGTAAAGAAAGAAAATCGGATGCATTTCCATAAAAGGCACATTTCCTGCTTTCAGACAGACTCTTGCTTTTCAGCATTTTCTCGTAGCTCAGAGTTAATTCAAAGTTCATAGTAAACAATGCGTTTTAATACATACAGACTGTCACATACTCAATTCCCTCAAACACATGCTTTGACTGTTCATATTCTACATTGTGAAGGGGAAGGACCTGAGGAATTCAAGGATCTTCTATCTCCTGAGGTGGAAAAAACTCTTTCCACTGCCTCAAAGGCAGAAGCCGAGGGACATCTCAAAACTACCCCAGTAGGAGCCAAAGCCACCTTACTAGGATAGCCCAGGGAATCTTTCTGAGCTTGTCCCAAAGCAGAAGTGGGGGATGAGTTATCTAACACCTAACCTCTGAGGGGACGCAACAGCTCTGAGAGCTCTGGATCAGAGAAGATGCTGGAGTTGAAGAGGACCAAGCCTTCTGATGTGACACTGACAATCCTGGACGTCTTGAATCTGATGCATGCGAAACTAAGAGATGGATTGGAGAAGGAGTAACAATAGGGGTCTGGGATGGTCCAAAGCTGACGGTTCTGATAGCAGATGGAGCAAGAAGAACTCCCAAACGAATATGAGTCCTGAGGAATTTCCTTTTTATTCTGTAAATATCTGCTTCAGGCAGGCTCCTAGTAGATGTGAAAGATGATGAGGTAGATGGAGGTTTCAAAGACCTATAGGGTGTGTCTTGAAGGAATGGAGAATGTGATCTTGAAGGTATTGGCTCTGGGGAGAATCCGAGTGGCCTTCAAGAAGGCAACTTAGTGGAAGAGCGAGTCGTATCTGAGGATAAAGTTGTATTTGAGCTTTTCTGAATTTTAGCAGGTGGAGTCAAAGCCTGAGATGAGTAAGGAGAGCACTAAGGTGAGAGTTTCCTTGGCTCCTTAGATTTTTCAACTGCTTTTGCAGCTGTCTTTTCCCCTTTGTCCCCTTTAGGTTTATTTGCAGGCTTCTTGATGGAAGGGGAAGCCCCAAAGAAGAAAAGGAGGAAGGAAGCAAATCATTTAAAACTAACTTATTCCTTCATTCTACCAAAGCTCTACAGTTAAGCCCCGAGCAAATATCACAATCTACTTCAAAGTGCCTGGCTCCTAAACAATATACATATTCAGAATGAGCATCAGAGTTAGGGATGTTATGGCCACACACAGGAAATACATATTTTGAATCTGGTAGGCGTGTCCGACATGATTAGAGGAAGAACAACAGAAAGCAACAACAACAAAAAGAAAGATCCACAGAAAGTCAACTACCAGGAATGGTAACACCCCATATAAGGAGATAAAGGGAGAGGAATAGCAACAATGGTACAAGAGATACAAGACTTCTAGTATAGTAAATGGAGAAAGCATGAGGACTAAACATAAAACAATATTACCAGACAGAAGATTTTTTTTTTAAATGGCAGGGGAGGAAAATGATAACTAAAAAGTCAAATGACTCCAAGTAAGACTAGAAAAGAAGCTATAGGATCAAAAGCAATAAATCACTTATCCGCCACCTCTCAGCTACTTCAACATGTTGGAATGCTGAGAACAGCAAACAAGATCTGAGAAAATACATGATTTGGAGGGGATTATATGTAAAGGGAGGAGCTTCGGCTACAGAACCAAAGTCTGAAAAGTGGATCAAGGCAGATCCAAGTTTGGATCTGTGATCTATCAGATGAGGAACGGACAAAAAAGTCAACATCAAAATCAAAAGGTAATAGCCTGAGACAACCATTTGGAAGTAGTCAGTTTTGACCCAGGTTGTCCCTCCTTCTTGCCATCACAAGAAATGAACAACAGATCCAAAGATCTGAAAGATGTAGTTCTGTCAAGATACTAACATCAGTTGTCTCTGGATATCCAAGGTATAGAGTAACCTTTTTCCATCATTTTTAGGTTCAGGAAAGAAAACAGGGAGATGGATAGCTTGGCTTAAAGTAAACTCAGATACTTCTTTAGGCATAAAAGGATTAGTCCTCAAAGAAACCCTGTCCCTGTCAAAAATGAGACAGAGTTGACTTACCATAATAGCTTGCAAATTAGACACTCTTCTTGCAGAGGTCAGAGCAATCAGTATTGCAGTTTTCCATGTTAAGAACTACAAGTCAAGCAGATTAACTGGTTCAAATGGAACAAGTGTTAGCTTCTGTAACACAAAATTAAGATCCAAGGGGGGGCGACTGGTTTTCTTGGTGGCCTTTTATGCAAAATCTTTTTCAAAAATTTTGACATTGGAATGTATTGAAAGAGAAGGATCCATGGACAGACATGCTGAAATGGACAATGAATGAATCTTGATGGAGCAGTAAGAAAGGTCATTGGATAGTAACTTACACAAATATTGTAAAATCAGAGAACAACTAGTCCTGAATGGGCGCTGGTTATGTTGTTGGCACCAGCTAGAAAACATTTTCTGTTTGCTAATATATGATTTTCTAGTAGCAGATTTTTTTGTCTCCATTAGTACCTGTTGCACATCGTCAGTAAACAGAGGCCTAAGGAGATCCATTCTGTCAGGAAGCTTGTGGTAATTGCCTCTGGCCAATTCCAAACGAAGGGGGGAGAAAAACTGTTGATCTTGGGAGTTTCCTTCTGAATTTACGAGGTACCCTAGATATCACTGGAAAGGGTGGAAAAGCATACAGGAATATTCCTATCCAAGGAAAGGAAAAGGCATCTGTCCTCCAGGTCTTCCTGCATGAATCCTGGAGAAGAATCTTGCCAGCCGATTGTTCAGACAGGAAGCAAATAGGTCTACTTGAGGACCTCCCCACAGATGAATCAAATCTTGGAAGGCCCTCAGATTTAGTTTCCATTCATATGGGTCCACCTTTGTCCTGCTTATCTTGGCTGCCACACAGCTTTGCTCCATCAGAATGTAGGATGCCTGAAGAGTGAGACTGTACTCTAAAGCTATACAATAAGCTAACATGGCTAGTCTGTAAAGGTGATGCAAGCTGTTCTCCCTTTACCTGCTGATGTACAACATGACCACTGTATTGTCTGTAACAACTTGAAGAGGTCCAGGGGACCAAAGATGATTCAGCAAGTTGAGTGCCTTGATCAGGACAACTATTTCTTTTATATTTATGAGTTTGTGTCTGTCCTTGGTGGCCCAAACATCTTGCACTTTTATCCCTCCTGAAACTGCTCCCCAGGCAAAGTCTGATATATCTGTGGTGACTGACTGTTTGGAGCAGGAAAAGAAAAGGGGAGACCTGGGTTCAGGGAAATCTGCTGTCTCCAGCAAGTAATTTCTCTTCTGACAAACCCTAGCACTGGAATTTGAAAAGACAAAGGATGATGGTTTTAGGACCAAAGAGACTGCAGATACCAATGCATTTTTTCTCATGTGGAATCTTCTCAAGGTATATTCAAAGCCCCAGGGCCAGTGGAAAATACGGCCCAAACCGCAGAATCCTTTACAAACACATTCTACGGACACCTACAGGAATGCATGGATCGTGCTATCCCAAATAAAACCAAGACTCACTCCTCCAAAGGTAGGAGACCTGTCTGGTGGACCCCAGCCATAAATAAGCTATACAACAGAAGGAGGAAGCTACTACATGATAGAGCAAAATCCCCAAAAGGGAAGGCATCTCTGATCAGTACTAGCAAGAAACTACGATCCCTCATAAAATCATCTAAGGCCAGCTTCGAAAGAAAAATTGCACAAGACGCTAAAGATAATCACAAGGCCTTCTTTAGTTATGTCAGGAACTTGGGTAGCAACTCCCAGATATGCTCTGAGTTAGTGCAAAATGACAAAAAATACACTGTACCCACAGACATTGCCAACATCCTGGCAGACAGGTTCAGTGCAAACTTCTCCCCCCTTTCCCCCAAAAGAGCAAATGTCTATCCCAACAGAGTGTAGCCTCCCTGACATCACAGATGCACAGGTGAGAGCTGCCCTCTCCAAAGCAAAAAACATAGCATCAATGGGACCAGACGGTGTCCCGGGCTGCATCTTACACGAGCTCCAAGAAGAAATGAACCCTCACATAAAGTCACTGTTCAATCTCAGCCTTACTACAGGATATGTACCCAAGGAATGGCGTACAGCAACAGTGGTCCCACTCCACAAAGGTGGTGTCACAACGGACCCCGGAAACTATCGCCCTATAAGCCTGACTAGCCTGGTCTGCAAAGCTATGGAGCGTATCATCATGGAACTCATAAACAAAGACATTGGGAACCTCAGAACACTGGATCCTACCCAATTCAGCTTTGTTAAGGGCAGACCTTGCCTCTTGAACCTGTTCGACTTCTTTGAAACAGTCACCAAGGCCATAGATGAAGGGAAGGTAGTCCACACAGCCTACCTGGAACTCGCAAAAGCCTTCAACACAATACCCCACTCAGGCATCATAAATAAGCTCACCAGCTTAAATATCAACCCCTATGTCACAAGATGGGTTGCAAACTGGCTCAGGGATAGAACCCACATGGTCAGAATTGCAGGTGCCATGTCAGACTCTAAACCAGTTACAAGTGGCGTCCCACAAGGCTCAGTCCTGGGACCTCTCTTGTTCGGTATATATTTCTCTGAGGTACAGGCTAACACGGCAGAACTATGGCTGACCAAGTTCGCAGATGACTGCAAACTGGGTGCCATAATCGACTCGCTGACTGACACAAGCATCCTCCAAAAGGGTCTCACAGAGACGGATAACTGGTGCTAGAGCCATGGCCTAAAGCTAAATGCCAAAAAGTGCATAATCATCCCCTTTGGGAAAAACAAAGTGTCCACAAATTACCACATAGGTGGTAATCCATTAAGTACAGAAGAAGTAATTAGGAATTTGGGGGCCCAAGTAGATAGCAATCTCTCCTTTGACAATCACATTGCCAAAGTGGTTAGAAAGACCTTCTATATAGCCCACCTTATCACGAAAGGGTTCACATCTAGATCAAGAGAGGTCATTGTGCCCCTCTACTCATCACTCATCAGGCCCATAATTGAATACAATGTCCCATTTCGGTTGTACCTTACCCGACACCTGCAGCAACTGGAAAGACCCCAAAAGTACCTCACCAAGAAAATCAAGGGACTCAAACAGTTGCCCTACGCAGTTAGGCTAAAGAAACTCCAGCTCTACTCAGTTGCTTACCACCTACTCAGAGGTGATCTGTGCCTGACGTATAAAGCCATGTCCAACCCAGAATTAATGGACATGCTCCACCTCAGGAAATCCAAATCCCTTAGAGCTACACGCTCCAGGGACTTAAAACTCAGCACAGAAATAAATAGGACATGCTGCAGGGACAGATTCATATCCCAGAGGCTCCCCTCACTCTGGAACAAAATCCCAATCCATGTTAGGCAGAGCCCCTCAATGACCCTCTTTAAGAGAAATTTTGACGAGTGGATGGGAGATCGTAGGTTTACCCCTGGGATCTCTTCTGTGTCCCTACTAGACAGAGGCACAGTAAACTAACCTTAAAAGGGCTATCCTCTGTGACCTACTATACAGAGGCACAGACAACTAATCTAAAAGGATGGCAAAAGCCAAACACACTCTGGCTAGGCTTATAAATGCCCTAGGGCAGATAGCCTAGATTCAACCTATGAACCTATGAGAATCATGCATGCTATGAGACCCCAAATCCTGAGGTATTCCTCACAGTGACTGAAGTCTGAGTGGAAAACCTTAGAAATAGATCTAGACAAGCTAGGAATGCCACCATGTGTGTGAAGGAGTCAAGAAGGACTTTTGAATGTTCTCTTGGAATTCTAGCTTGTGCAAGAGATCTCGCACCCAAGCGAGAGATTCCTGACACTTCAAAAAAGACGCTACAAAGATAAGCAAGTCTTCTAAATATGGAAAATGCAGATAGCCTGTAGCTTGCAATGAGCTATAACTGGAGCTAGACACTTTGTGAACATTCTTGGTGCCCTGGATAGTTCAAAGGGTAAGGCAAAGAACTGATAATATGAACCAGACACACAAAACTTTAAGAAATGCCTGTAGTCTGGATGAAGAGGGATGTGATTATAACCATCATTTAAATCTAGTATTTCTAGGAAATTTAAATAAGGAAGAAGAGATAACAGCTTGGGAAGTGACAGCATTATAAACTTGGGCCCTATCACAAACAGGTTTAGGAAAGAAAGATCTAGAACTGGTCTCCAAACATATTCTTGACTGTCTCCTAGCCTGAAATGAATATACTGTCTGGAGCACCTCTCCATTTTGATATGGTAGTATGCATCCTTCAGGTCTATTGAGCACATCCAGTTGTCCATCTTCAGAAGAGGTAGGGTGGATTGGATCATGACCATCCTGAATTTCGAGTTCTTCACTGATTTGTGAAGAGATGTTAGATCCAAAATTGTCCTTAGGTCCTCTGTCTTCTTTGGTACTAAAAAGAACCATGAGTAGATACCCAATCCAACTTCGTCAGGAGAGACCTCCTAGATGACTCCTTTTTGGAGCAGCTTTGTGATTTCTACAATTGCTGCCTCCCTCTGATTGTGTGGCACATTGAGGAGGTAAGTCTTTGGCTTGGGAAGATACAAAAAAGGGAATGGAGTATCCTCTAGATACAATCCTTTGCACCCATCGATCATTTATGATGTTTATCCAGGCTTCTGGGTGCAAGGATAAGCACACCTCAAATGCCTCCTGAGAAGAGCAGTCGGGAATCCCTTCAGGAGTGTTGACAGGGTCTGTCTGAGAAGGAATCCTGAGACCCTTGATTCTGCGGACCCCCTCTACCCCTGGGGTGGCATTTACCATTGTAACTGTTTCCCCCCTGCCTCTGGGGGGAAAGTGTCCCTGAGATTCCTGAAAAGGACCTTGAGATTTCATGAACAACAGTTTTTTTCCTCCATGCTAATTCCTGGAGAAGGATGTTTTGTGGAGTAGAAAGATGGATTCTAATGGCAGACAAGGTCCTTTCATCTTTCTCATTGTGGGAGAGTGTGCCACGTACTCTGGAGCCAAACAGAGATGAACCATCTAAGACTGCATTGACAAATGACACCTTGAAGAGTTCTGCAAAGTCGCACAGCTGCAGCCAAGCATGGTGCCTGATGGTAATGCCAGAACCATCAGCCCTAGAGGTGCTTTCTGCTTCATGGACAAATTAGATATGGATTGGAGATTGCCCATTCTGGAGGAGAAAGTCTTGCATTCTTCTTCAGACATGGACTCAGGGAACAAGCTTCAGAATTTGCTGATTAAGTCCCTCTGTAGCCTGGTAAGGTGATTTAAGTAGCTTATACCTTGTAAAGCAAACATGAATGAAATATAAACCCTCTTGCAAAACCTGTCCAAAGCCCTTGACTCCCTGTTAGGAGGATGAACAGTGGAGCTTTCTTGAGCTAGGTTCTTTTTGGTGGCTGCCACAACAACCAAGGCATCTACTGGGATCCCTTTGGTCCAGTATAATTTGTCTAGGGGAGCACTTAGTATATTATCAGCCTGCTTGGGTATGTGCTGTACAAGTCCAAATCTTTCCATGTCCTAGTGGAAACTAACTCAATAAGAGGATCTACCAGGGACACCCAGGATGTAGATGGGATGGTGCCGAAGGTCTTCAAGAGCACTGACTCCTCTGGGTTAGGGCTCTGGGAGGACCATCCACACTTTTGATGGAGGACCTCTAAGATATCTGCAAAGGAGACATTGTCAGGTGAGATCTAGGGGACCTTTCCCCTTCCTCAAAGTCAGTGTCCTTAGTGATGGATTCCTGCAGGGAATCCAGGTGTCTTTTTTACACCTCTTCTTCCGGGGGACCTCCTTGGTGGGATACTCTAGGAGGTATGGGAAGAAAAATGCAGTTCCACAGTAGGAAGAGGCTGGGGACTTTGCAGCACCAGCTGTTCTGATGGAAGACCTGAGGCCTTAACCACAGATTCCATGGGGGTGGGGATTGGATCTAACCATGGGAGAAATGGGAGCCCCCTACGGTGGATGAGAACCCTTTCCACTACCTCGAAGATAGCTGGACTATGAGGATCTGAGAGCCTTCCCTCCAGAGCTGAAGTCGTTGGAGCAGACTTCTCCACAGCTCCTACACTCCTCCGCTTTGGGGGGGAGTTGGCACTGAGTTACTGAACGCCGAGGCCTTGAGGGGAAACGACAGCTCCAAAAACCTCACAGTTGAAGTGAATCCCCCCCAGACCTGATGTCTAAGCTTTGGATCCAAGAAGCACTGGGCCCCGAAACTGTTGGAGCCAAGCGTGTCAAGGAAACAGTTGGACTCAAAGTGGTACCTATGATCTGATCTTACATCTCAGTTCTCAGGGCCATCGGATCCGACAACTCAGAAGCAGGAAGCTGGATCAGTGAAGGAGCCACGGGATAAAAAGAGGAATGCTGCTCATGGATCTGGAAGGGGACGGAGCCGGCAGAACTCCCATCTGAATCTGTGCCTTGAGAAATTGTCTCATCAGTCTATCCACCTCATGATCAGACAAATTATGGGTGGACTTGATGCAGGAGGATGTAGAGCGTGACTTGGACACTGGCTTGGGGAAGGCCTTCTTCAGAAAAGAGCTCCACTCCGACACACCCGACTCCAAGGAGACAGGAGCAGCATGGGAAGTCACAATTATCGGATCCGACAACCTCAGATCCAATGATTTTGGCACCTTTTTTGGTGGCTCCCAGGAGGAATATTTAGGGGAATACTTCCTATGTTCTCTGGGCTCCTTGGGTTTTCTACTGTGGGTTTAAGATCCTGAAGTGGAAGGTGTTGAAGGAGTGGAAGGAAGAAGCAAACCCTTCAAGCCAGTTCATTCTGATGGTCCGCCAGCACTTGCAGATTAACCCCCCCACACACACACACACAGATTTCACAGCAGCTGTCTAGGTGTGCTGGACCTAGGCAGTAAACACACTCCCTGTGTGCATCAGATAAGGGAAACTTGTGCCCACAGGAAGTGCATTTTTTAAATCCCAAAGGTTTATTGGGCTTTTCAGCTATGATAAACCCAACAGAAGAGATAGGAATAACTAGAAAGGAGATGAGGAAAGAGAGAGAGACTGTCGTGATGGAAAAATCTGTGGGAACAAACCTACAAACTGCAAAAACTACCAAAAGCTTTATATACATGTGTATATATATATATATATATATATATATATATATATATTGGAAAAGAAGGTGGGAGGACAGGAAGGAAGCGCGAGCAAGGACAAAAAAACACCGTCTGATAGCCAACTTACACAACTCTTAAGAAAATTACAGGAGTAACGAAATCCCAGTGCTTCTAGGGCAGGCGGCAAACTCAGTCTGAGGTAATTTGGGGGAATGAGGCATTATGGAATGAAGAGGAGGAGCTTGAACTTCCGAATCTTAAGCTTGGAAAGTGTCCGAGTCAGATCCAAGGTTGGAGCTGAAACCCACAAGTTGAGGAATGAATGAAAATGACATCAGATCACAAAAAATATTTTTGATTGTAGAAAAAGAGTGAACCAAAGGAATAAGAGAGTATATAATGAAAAACAGTACAAAGTGGTGATACAGTAAGAGAATAAAAATAGAGCTGCATGAAAAAAAAGAAAAAAATAATAAAATATGTTGTTTAGATCAAGAGTTTTTAAAAGGAAAGAGATAAGACTAAGAGAAGGAAGACTGGATGTGATATTTGATGGAGAAAGCAATATTAGATATAAGCACAGAGAAATAATGGAAACTCTGGAAAAGCTAGCAGGTAAAATGTATGAAAAAATGAGTGTAAAAAGTATGGATTGTAAAAAAATCTAAAATTAAGAATTCTCTAGAAGAGAAGGAGACTGAAAGAAATGGAAGAAGCAACAAAAGAAGGAAAGAAAGGATCAGCACCAGGAATAGATGGATTAAGGTATGAATATTATGAAGAGATGAATAAAAATGGGAAATGTATGAAGTGAATGGCTGAAGAAAGGAATAATAGATGAAGGGATTTGTGGTGGAGTAATTATGTTTATATGGAAAGAAAAGGTGAAAGACGATATAAAAAATAGAAATTGATAACACTGTGGTTTACATATGATAAAATCTTTATGGAAATAATATGAAATGGATGCAGAAGGTTTTACACAAAGTTATAGTTTTCAGAATCAAAAGGAGAGATGTGAAGGAAATAATAGTAAAAGAAAAGTAACAGATATGATTTTGAAAGAAAGTAAGGCTAGTCATGTGTTATGGCAAAAGCTTTTGATAAACAGTCATGAAACAGTGCAGAAGATTCTAGAGACATATGGCATAGGAGAAAAATATTAAAAGTTATAAAATATGCTATGAAATGACATGGGTGAAAATTATATTAAGTGGATGGGAGGAAAGATAAAAATTAGGAAAGGAGTTAAACAAGCATGTTCATAAAGCGCTTGTCTGTTTATATTGGTGATGAATTCCCATTTCCATCCTCATAAAAAGATTTATACAAGAATCATATCTCCTGAAGCTCTGGAAAAAGTCACACATCATTCCCCTCCACAAAACAGGTAATTCAACTGATATCACAAATTCAGGACAATAGTAATACCCTCCCCACTTTCAAAATTACTGGAGGAATGTATCCATAGGCAAGCTTTACAAAATCTTACACAGGAACTTTTAACCTCAACCCAACATGGTTTTTGACCATCCCATATTACTAATACAACTCTACTCTCATTTGTGGAAACAGTCAATAAAGCCAGGGATAGTAACACATTCATATCTGCATTATTCTTTGATCTATCAAAAGCTTTCAATACTGTTAGCCACACAAAACTTAAAACAGAAATGTCATCATTTGCCCTTAAAGCAAATAACTTAAACTGATTTCAGAGCTATCTCAAAGACAGAATCCAATCAGTAAAATGGCAAAAGACTCTATCTCCCTTTCTACCTGTAAATACAGGTGTCCCACAAGGCTCAATACTTGTACCCTTACTGTTTAATATACTTATCACCTCACTCCATTCATGCACAAAGCATGCCTCCATTATACAATATGCTGATGTTTCAACACTTATATGCTCATCAAACGATCCAACTCATGTACAGCAAATTACTTAGGAATCCTTCACTGCCTCGGAAAAATGGTTACAAAACTATCAATTTATGCTTAATCCAAACAAAACCAAACTACTACTATTTTCCCCTACAACAAAATCCCCATGAAAAAAACAACTTCAAAATATGTTCCCTCAATAGCACCAATATTGAACTAACCTCACAAACTAAACTGTTAGGAGTGATAATAGATGACACACTTAGAATCAATGACAACATACAAAATTAAAAAAAAAAAAAAAAAAAAAAACATCAAAAATTAGGTCTGCTCTACAAAGCTAGAACCTTCCTCATCCCCACCTCTAGAAACACACTAGCAAAAACTTACCTCCATCCCCCCTCCTCTATGGTGCCCCCATTCTAATAAATCTCCAAAAATCAAATATTCATAAACTGGAACAATGATATAATAAAATTGTCAATTTGCTACTAGTGCTCAAAACCATACCAATCATTGTACAACCCTACAAAAATACTCATCCAGTTGCCTCTGTGATCAAATGACCAAAAAGCAACTTACTATCCATAGACCAAACAAATCAGCAGGGCACTCCCTTTACTTCTACTCTGTCACTAAAACCTTCTTGGTACCATTAGAACAGCCAGCTACCTCTTACCAATCCTTCAAACTCTATATAAAAGACTGCTTAAAAAGAATGGCTCTGCTCCTGCTGTACTCCAGTATAACCATCTCCTGTCCTACTTAAAGCTCAAATCTACTTTCAACCCCTTATCCATGAAAACAATCCTATCAAATTTCTCTCTGTATCTCTATAATCACTTTATTTTTTCATATTTCTCTTAACTTTCCTTAAACTTTAATATATCCATATAAAAACTCACCCTTGTGCTTTGTACATCAATGAAAATTATATATCACAACTTCCAACTGTCTCTAATATATATTTAACCAAACTGTATCTAGCATGGTCTCATTGCATTCAGTATAACTCTCTTCTCACAATACTTAGGCATCACATCTATCATCACTAGTATGTCTGAAACTAAACTCCCCCCATAAAAATCTTAGACTGTCATGTCAACAACTTATTTCATTCTATCACACCTACCATATTGCCTTTCAATTATGTAAATATTTGAATCTATGTAACCAGTTTATCTGCACGTTTGTAAATATTTGACTCTATGCATTAGTGTTCAAATGTAATTTTGTATTTATTGTTACAAATGTAAATTCTTTATGTATTGCAATATGAAATGTGATTTATGCCTGGAGCTTTTCTCCCTAGGCATCTGCTGAAACTGGGTACTTACCCAGACAGACCGCCCTGGTAAAAAAATGTCAAATAATTAAAAGTTATGTGTTCACCATTACTAGGCATCTGTGTTGTCCATTTTCATTCTTCCTCAATGAATGGGTTATGGATCTGATCCTCAGATCTGACTTGGCCACATACTAGAGACTTTGGATCCAACTCTCAAGTTCCTCCCTCTATCCATAACACCCTAGTCCATCCTCAGTACCTCAGATTAAGTTTGCTGCCATAAAGCATCCATTAACTAATAAAAGAGGAGAATAGATATTAGAGTAGGGCTCAAACCCAGAAATACAGATTCCAACAAAAGAATCATCAGGTCACTCCAGAAAATGACAGGAAGCAGGAAGGCGAAGGAGGGAATTGAGGAAGAATGAAAATGGACAACACAGATGCCTAGTTATGGAGAGTACATAACTGTTTAATCTGACGTTGTTCTTTTCATTCTTCATCAACAAATGGGACAGAGTCCGCGGCTATGTAAATCTTGGGCGGCCCTTATGGAAGGATATTCCAGAGAACCACTGAACCAAAGGCAGCTCTCCTTCTGGAAATTAAGTCCAATTTGTAATGAGTAACAAAGGTATGAGCATTGGACCATGTGGCTGCTGCACAAATATCAATAGAAGTTCTTGACCAAAAAACAGATAAAGTGGTCATTGATCAAGTTGATTGGGCTTTAGGCGTTCTTGGTAGAGAAAGGCCCTTTTAGGAATAAATCCAGGAAATACAGTTAGTTATCCACTTAGCCAATGTAACTTTAGAAACTGGAGAACCCAGCCAACTTGGTGAAAAGGAGATGAACAGCTGGTCTGGTTTTCTGAATTTGTTTGTTCTGTGTAAATAGAAACGTAATTGTCTATACACATCCAGAATATATAGCATGTATTCTCCTTTGTTTGAAAATTTTGAAAGAAGACTGGCAAATGAATGGTTTGGTTAATATTAGATTCAGAAGCCACTTTAGGTAAGAAAGAAGGGTTGGTTCATAAGGTAAACATTTCTTTATGAAAAACAATGTAAGGTGTCTTAAATGAAAGAGCCTGAAGTTTGAAATCCTCTTAACCAAAGTAATAGCCACTAAAAAGGCTGTTTTCTAAGATAGACACCTTAAATCAGTTTTTGCTGAAGGTTCAAAGGGTTTTTGAGTCAAACTTTGCAGTACCACTGTTAAGTCCCAGGAGGTGATGGATCCTTTACTGGAGGTCTAAGTAGGAAACTTAAACTCAGAGGTCACTCATGATCAATATAAAAGGATGGAACTTCATTGTAAATTAATTAAGGAAGGTAGTTCTTGTATATACAACTTTACATGTTTGGAATTAACAGAAAACTATTGTGCCCTGTTTAAAAAGGGATTTTCTTTTGTCCCTGCCTTTAGGCATGAGATTGCAAAAATTCTAATTAATTTTAAATTTTATACTAGGCAATTGAATCTTAAAATGTACTTCTCAAATAATCCTAGCCCATGAACAGGTATCAGGGTAACAGTTTTACATTAAAAAGATCTAGTACTTTTATTTCCCCTGTAAACCCCACAGTACACATTTTCGAACAGATGTGCGAATCTCAAATAAGGAGGTTACTTAAGGGCATGAGAGGGATTAATGACAACCTGACCCCTGGTGAGAGATTTTGTCTCCACGAATTAACTTCTACTAAACTTTATAGGTTCATAGGTTCATAGGTTTATACTAGGCTATCTGCCCTAAGGCATTTATAAGCCTAGCCCAAATTTTTGTGGCTTACGCCACCCCTTATATGAAAAAATACTGTGCCCATTAGTTTGTTGTGCCTCTGTCCAGCAGTGACACAGATATGATTCCCGGGGTAAACCTACAATCTCCCATCCACAGGTCTAGGGTGATGAAACCAGATAAAGGGGGAGGGGTTGTAATTATGACCAACACTGACTATTCCACTAATATGTTAGAACTTTTGAATGACACAACAACATACACCAGGGTTTCAAGATATGATGTTAATAGAGCTTACACGAAGATTGACTGGCAGCTGTATGAGTGGTTAGTAGAGGGAGTACTTGACAAGAACTAATATGACTATCTTTTTGTGGGTTCGCCAGTTATTCCCTCCATTTTTGGGATTCCCAAAATCCACAAAAATGTTAATAATCCACCCTTCCGTCCGATTGTTTCGGCCAAGGGTTCAAAAACAGAAGCAATGGCATCATTTGTGGATTTTCATTGCAAACATATTCTAAAAAAACTGCCGCATGTTCTGAGGGATTCCTGGCACTGTCTTGATGTGATTAGGGAAACAGCTCTAGGAGGAGAGTACGTGATGGTCACCATTGATGTGATAAATTTATTTTCCATTATACCCCATGAATTGGGACTTGAAATGTTTAATAACTGTCTTCGAAAACATAGTGGGTTTCACACTGTAAAACGTAGTTTAATTGTTGATATAACTGAAATGGTACTATCAAACAATTTTATTATGTTTGAAGGGGAACATTTCAAGCAGGTTACTGGTGTAGCCATGGGCACCAGGTGCGCACCCACTTATGCCAACCTGGTGTTAGCAGACTGGGAGACACAGTGGGTGTTCACTTCTGAGTATATGCAAAAAGTTATATTATATTTGCACTACTTGGACGATATATTGATTTTTTGGAGGGGGACAGTTGAAGAGATTCTTGATTTTATTAACTATTTAGGTACAACATCTTTTTTAAAATTTACACATAGGATTCATGACGAAAGATGTGACTTTCTTGATATATTATTATTTAAGGACAAAGAAAATGGTACTTTAAAGTCCAACATATATCGCAAAAACACCTACTCCAATTCATTTTTACACTTCCACAGTTGCCACCAATTCTTTCAGAAAAAGAACATTATGAAGGGACAATTGGTAAGGTTGTCAAGACTGATTAGTGAGGACAACCAATATGAGGCTGAAGTGTCTAATTTGTTAAAAATGTTGATGGAGAGAGGTTATCCCCATGACGTACTGTCAAAAATAAGGTTAGAAGTGGGTGAGAAAAGACACACAGTCTTCAAACCAATACTGAGAGAGGGTCTGGTGAAGGATACAACAGACAACACTAGTAATACTATTAACATCAAGGAAGGAGTTGAAGGATGTAATTGGAGGAGGGTGATGGTTTTGCCCTACAATGATGTTGCGGGCAAGACAAAGAACATTATTTATGATACATGGCAATGTGTTCTTACAAATGATGTCACAACTACTTTAGGGACTACACCAACTTTTACATACAGTAGAGGTAACAATTTGAAGGAGTTGATGGAGATGTATGTTAATTTTGATTTATACCGGAACTCTAGGATGAGCAAATGTGGTTTGTGCAGCACATGTAAGTTTATTAACAATGATCCTTATGTAGCAGCGCACAACTTTGGCAGAACAATTAGATGTCCAGGGTTCTGCAATTGCAACACTAAGATGGTGGTATATATTTCCACATGCCTAAGCTGCCCACATTTTATGTGGGGAAAACTATTAGAAAATTAAGGCTCAGGATTTTAGAGAACACAAGAGACATAAGGAATAAAAAAAACACTAATGCTCTTTTTGTGCATAGTCAGAACTGCACTAATTTAAAAAAGTTTTTATTTTTTGTATGGATAGGATTCCACACAATGAGAAAGGTGGGGATGTTAAGACATCAATGGAGGTCAAGGAGTGTTTGTGGCAGCTCAGACAGGATGCATCCAGGACACCAGGCATCAACGAACATATCTCACTATCCAGTATTTTAAAATATAAGTCTTACTGTGTTTAATATGTAATACATTGTTTACACAGAATTATAAACTATATAGTAATATACGAACAAATATTACTTTGTGTACTATGTTATGACAAAAACTACAACCAGAAAACTTTTATTAAAATTGTTTTTATTGTTTCTTATTAGATTGGGAGGGGGTTATACCATTAGATAGTATTAGACATATTCATCATTGTATTACATTAGGTATATTGTTCTTTTTAAAAAGCTTTGTCAGTTTCAACTGTCAGGTGATTTTTGATATTTAAATATTTAATTATTTAACATGTCTAATTGGTTTCAACAAGTGGGTGTGTGTATGAATAGATTTTTAAGAACTTGAATTTGCTTTTCACATTTCACTCTGATGATGCCCATGTTTATGAACGGGTGAAAGTGCTTAGTGAATTTAACTTGACTTTGTACTCACCAGGTCACTGTTCTGTTGTTTTTTCAATTAAAGATTTTTACTATCGTGGAGCCTTTCTGGTTTATGCTTTACCAGTCTATTTTGTTGGCCTTGACATTTGCTAAGTAGGAAGGTGCCTTTTAAAAATTCCTTACATAACTTGGAAGCAGCCAAGCAATACTTTTTGTCCCCTGAATGAAAATTTGATATCACTGTCAACTGTATTTTGATCATGGAAAAACTAGCACTTACTTTAACGAGAGAAGCTAGAAAGTCTAGTATAGCAGAGACAAGGGCAGTGAAAGGATCAATGTTGTTTCAAAGTGCCCAGAATGAAAATCTTTTCATTTGCGGACTGAACAAACCCTAAAAGGCCTTCTGCTTAGTACCATTTCTTTTCATCACTGCAAACAACACTGATTTTATCCAAATGGGCATGATAAGGGATCAAAAATGCAGGCCATGAGTTTTGTTGCAACATTTAAACTGAGGATAGTCACATTCAACTCGGCATCTCCGGAAACGTACAGTGTTCTTTCTTTGGCACTATCTCTCTCAGTTGCCTTTAATTCCCCTTATGCTGTTGCAATCAACACAGAATAACTTCCTCTTCATGTATTATCGGAGCAATGGGCTTGGGAACAATCAATTTCATTTTTCAACTTGCCAGTTGGAAGAATAAATAAAGATCAAAGAACTCCGGATCATAATTGAACATACAAGCTCTTTCAGGCAAGTGTTTCTTTTAGTGATTTGAACATGTGAAGATCGCTTGAATAACTTATCTGGCAGCAACCAGCTAACGTACCTCAAGTAAATACCTGTGTTTTAAGTCAGAGACATAATTATTTGACCAGATCCTAATAATTAATTAGAAATGACCGAGGAAACAACCAGTTTGTACTCAAAGGTACTTTACATTTGTTCTAAATATGAAAGGCTGTACTTCTGGCTGTGCAGTGAAACAAGGGAGAGGGGAAAAAGTGATGGAAGGCAGTATTCCATTCATGTATTTGGTTGAAAGGTTTGCCAGTTAAGCATCCTAATACACAAAAAAGGTTACCTTTATTTATTTATTTATTTTCGTTCACTATCACTCAGGCATTGACATATTTAGTTTGTAGTGGTTTGCAAATGCTACTTAGTCTTGTCAAAGCTCTCATTTTTAACTCAAATAGAACAGAAAATAATGTGCTAAATTCGTGCATGACACTGCTTGGTAGTTTTTTTCCTTAACCTATAGGAACTCATGCACAAGGTAAACATTATAAGTTATTCTGCCAGCTGTCGCAGCCTCCTCCAAGCAACTACCTGTAATAGTAGGTTAACCTGGTTTAGTCCCTCAGTGACCTCATATAGGTATAAGACTGTACTAAATGGAGTAGCGTCTTGAGGCAATAAGATACTCGTTTGATACTTCATTTGATATTTGTCTTTTCTAAGTGAGATTTTGAGGTATGCGCAAGACTAATCACTGTATTCTTAACAGTTAATAGTTGAATTTAATAGCTGCTTTGCGGGGTCTAGCAAATACATACAAAAACCCTGTGTAACATAGGAATGCTTTCCCGTATATTATAGTATTTGGTAAAATTTGCTAAAAATGCAAACATTGAGCTTTATTGCTAAATTCATTAATATACCATAATAAATCAATGGGGATACATTAACTATCATGCTGTTTTCCATGTTGTTTAACATTTCTACATGACCCCAACTATAGTATCAGAAATGGTAGCTTGGTGACCTGGCTTTATCAGCACTTTGTTAACTAGATAACTATTTAAATTCATACGTGAATTATTTGTGACCCTAGCTTAATCAACTACCTATACATGAACTCTATATTGTTAATGCCAACCTTTTTAACCTCACAAGCACGGCTAACTGAAGTGTGATATGCTTCAACTATCTGCTAAAATGAGGTTAGGTTTTTATATAATAGCATTTTGTAGCTGCCTCCTCTTTAGGCAGAAACTACTCATGTTTAATCCAGGCATAAAGGTATTAACTGCTTAGATATGAAGAGTACTCATTACAAACATTTAAAATGGAGCTTAGTAGTAGAGTGTCTTGAGTGAGTGGTACTCCACATCTTGAGTTCAGTGGACTATGTATATATTGCTGTTGCTCTTGATTGTAATGTTATGTTTTTTTGATTACTGTTTTACTGATTCCAAATTGAGTCTTTGTAAGTTAGCCGACATAGTACCTATTTTGCCTAATTGTCTCTCAGTCTTAGTAGGTATGTGGCTAGGCACAGAAGTAGCTCTGAGAGACTTTAGTGCTACAGTAAATTCAAAAGTGTTGAACATCTGTTTCTATATACTCTGCTATGTTATGAGGTAAAAACTGTATTCAAAATGAAACGCTGTACAACAATGGCCAATGAAGTAAACTTCTCATGGAGAATAGGTAGTGTGGTTAAGTGATATAAAACTTTAAAAGTGCAACATATATAGCAAAAAAACTTGCATAAATTTCCAGTACTTAAATTAAATGCACTTACAATATATTCACGCTGTGAATGCAGTTATACCAAAGCGAAATGATGGCTTCAAAGTATCCAATCCTTTTGGTCTGATATACAAAGTATCTACACTGAAGATGTAGTAGCTGCTATGTGACTGTGATGAACTGTGATAACAGCTTAACCAGTCTAACGGATCAAATAAAAGCTTCTAGCTTTAATGGCAGTTAAAATCCTTTTATTGTAGAAAAAGTTAAAATCTTCATGTGAAGTTAAAATCTTGATGAAGAATAAAACAGTCCCTCTGTATTACAAACGATAAGCGCTTTCGGTATCTTCTTCAGATCATAGAGAATGGGACTGGAAGTTCCTTTTTATAGTGCTTGCTTCCTTTACTGTTGGGACAATCATTCAATCATCACACTGTCAGTCAGCTGTTTAAATGCACCAATCCTCTTTCCTCTCAGCTGGGGGTGTTCCATTTCCTATACCTTTTGCTTTTGAGGGGTGTGACCAGTCATGAATTATTAAGCCTGACACACCTCCATGTTAGCTGATAGTTGGTCTTCTAGCTTTTAGTATAAGTTTCAGTGGAATGATGTTATTATGTGCTGATATTGAGCTAGGCTTGAATACAGCGTTTCATTTTGAATACTGTTTTTACTTGTTACTGATAGCTGTACTTTAGCATTACGAGGTACGCTTTCTTTATATGTTATGAGGTAAGGACTTCCAAAATTCACTTTTACAGTACTATGGACCATGTCTACTTTTAGAGAATGTGACAGGTAGATTTATGGAATGTCAAAGGTGTACAGGATAAGAAGAAAAAGAAATTACTTTTACATTTCCTCTACCAATCAATCGCAAATGTTATCTTTCTCCAAGAAGCACACTTACTAAATGAGGATTGGAATAAAGATAGAGATAAAGTTTGGATAACCTCAATTACTGCTTCTGGTAGAAAGACAAACTCAAAAGGAGTAGCTATCCTTGTAAATAAACTTTTAATGAGCCTTTCTTGATTATGGCTATGACAATTTTGGAAGATGGTGTTATTTTCGATGTGTAAATTCTATATCCTGTAGACCCACACTCTTCCTAAATGTATATGGTCTTTGTATAAATCAACATGAATTCATCATACAAATCTAAAACTTATTATTAAAATTTCCAAATCATGACTATGTGATGGGGGTGACTGGAATACTGTTACTGGCCCTTTAAAGGACAGATCTAGCAGGAATAAGTCACACAATGTTCAAGCATCATAGGCTTTAGAAGACCTGATGCTAGACTTTACCCTATCTGATCCTTATTACGCAAAGGATTACTCTAGCTCTGGTGGTAAATGCACATTCTATTCCCCATGTTATAAATCATGGTCTAGGATTGATTTTTTCCTGATCTCAGTTTCCCTACTAAATGAAGAAACAATGTATTCAGCCAGCCCTAGATTCATTTCTGACCATTCTAGAATGACCCTAAAAATGATCCCTCTAAATAATCCTCCAAAAGCTAGAAACTTCCGGACATATTCTTTAAATCCAAATCTTCTAAACAAAGAGGAAGTAGTAAAAGAAATTAATAGTGCATTAGAAGAATTGGAATCCAGTCTTCCAATCTTGGACATTACACTAGATTTTCTATGGGCAGCTAGTAAGGCCAAAATCAGAGGACTGTTGATCCAGAAAGCTTCTTATTACAAAAAGCTCTCAAAAGAAAAAGAAAATATCATGAGGCAGAATCCAGAAAATTGAAAAATCACTTCAAGAAAATTTTACACCAGAGTTAGAGAACCAACTCTTCTCCCAGCAAAAAGAGTTATAGTTACTTCACTCACAAAATCTGTCTTTCCCGGAAATGAAACTCCTTACCAGTTACTCACAGTGGGCTCAGCATCCATCAAAGTTACTTGCTAGGCTTATAAACATCTATCAGAGCCACCCCCCCCCCCCATGATCTCGCAAATTATATATAATAGCGAATTGTTTACTACTAACCAAAAAATACTGCATATATTTGAAAAAAATATATACAGGGAACTATATGGACCCCAAGAAATTCTCTCACCAGACACCCATAGCACTTTCTTTAAAAATCTCAAATTTCCAAAAACTGAAGAACAGCATGTTAAGCTCTTAGAGGCCCCCTTCATGTCAGAGGAAATTGCAGTGGCAATTAATTAAAAGTTTAAAAAGTAACAAAGCCCCAGGCACTGATGGCTTTACATCAAATTTTTACAAAACCTTTGCAACCAAGCTGATCCATTTCTTAAACTCTTCAATCACATTTGTAAGTTCAGCTTCAAATACTTGTATCTAAATAACTCAAAAACTATCTTTATTCATAAACCCAACTCGGACAAAAACAATCCAATAAACTACAGACCAATTTATCTAATTAATGTAGATATTAAAATATTTTCCATGGTATTAGCAAACAGACTTAAAAAGTTCTACCCACAATTATATCCCCAGACCAATCAGGTTTCATGAAGAGGAGACAGACATGGGACAATACCCTTACATTAGATGCAGCTATACAGCTTTTGGAGAAAGATAAGCTCCCCAGACATCTTCTGGCACTAGATGCCACTAAAGCATTTGATAGAGTCAACCTAGACTTCTTGTTTTTGACTTTACAGCAATTTAATATTCCAAATGCATTCATAAATATAATTAAAATATATATAACACTTCGTATACCACATTGGTCATCAATAAATCCTTTTCCAATAAAATAAAATTGGTTAATGGCACAAGGCAAAGTTGTCCCCTTTCACCATATCTCTTTAACATTTATATTGAACCCTTATTCATTTATCTATCGCAAAAAAAACTTTCATTATATACCCAGCATACTGAACAACAAGCTTATTTTAACAGCCTTTGCTGATGATCTCAATATATATTTTCAATTACCTAACACATATTTAGATAAAATTTTAAAAACAATTGACACTTCTCAAAATCATCCAATTATGAAACAAATCCCTCCAAATCTCTCATCTTCACAATTAACCCAATAGGTCACAACCTGTCTCTTTTCCCAGAGATTGAAATTAAATTAAAATATGCATTCTAGTATTTAGGTATAAAGTTTGAGCATAATCAAAAACAAATCCTTTCAAAATACCCTTCTTAAAACTTGGATGAATATTGAACATGACCTGGATAGATGGAAACATACAAAACTTCCCGTCCTATCCAAAGTGACAGTGATAAAAATGAATATCCTTCCCAAAATATTATACTAACTTAATGCAACTAATTATATTATTCCTATAAATGTTTTTAAGAAAATAAATAAAACTTTAATTAAATTCATCTGGTTTCCAAAAACCCCAAGAATTGCTCTATCAAAACGAATGCTTCCAAATAACAAGGGAGGACTAGCTCTACCGGATTTCAAATTATACTATGACATAATATGTGCAAGTCGAATCATTCTAATTGCAGACCACATCTCCAAAAACCCAACCCATTCCCCACAATGGATCAATTTATGGTATGCTCATGTTAGACCTTTAAATATCTATCCCAAATCCTTACCTTTCATGGATAAATCCATTCAAAAAGACATAAAATTACATAAACTAATCAAACACAAAATCAAAACATTTCAAAATCTCCTCTCTGGTCTCCAGTTAGCAAATGCACTTTTCCTGCAACAACAAATCCATCTTAACCTAAACCTGAAATTAGGCAACAAAATGATAAACTTGGATCAGTACCCACAAATTAAAAGTTATACTGTCTGGGACTTTTATAGATAGATAACTCTTTAAAGGATATCAAAAACAACTTTAACCTAAATAACAAATATACAATAATACTGAGACAAATTAAAGAGCTGCTGTCTACTCTCAGAGATATCCCAGATGGGATAGAGGAAGAAATAAAAGTGTCACAATCTCTAATGAAATTTTTAAAACTTAAAAACAAGATGTTATCGGTTTCATACAAGTTAAGTTCTGCTATTAAGTACCAATTTTCTCTCACATATGCTCACTATTGGAGGACAAAAACCCTAGGTTAACTGACGCTCAACTCTCTCAGGCTTTTAATAATACAAACAAATTCTCTCCATACAGGAAAGTGGTGTATACCAAGTTAATGATTAACAATAATGCCTACTATATGCCAGAACGTTTAAACAAATTCTTCCCAAGCAACTCCCCTTTTTGTCCTTTCTATCAATCACAGTTGGCTGACCTCTTGCATATTCTCTGGTACTGTAAATATGCACAAAACCTATGAAACTCATTAAGGACAAAACTTGAGAAAATGGGATACGGGAAATCTACCCTATCTTGGGAATTTGCTATACTGCATGTGAGTCCAGTTGATATGCTCAAATCAGACTTGATTATCCATATTGCTATCTTTGAGTTAGTCAAACTTTATAGCACCCAAAACTGCCTAGACAGGACAAAAATAGAATGGAAAGGTTTCACGAACATGGCCTCTAAATATATTATGTCCCACAAGCTCATTATAGGTAATAGAAACAAGTGCGTAAACTATCTCAAGCTTTGGAATACTATTCTAGAACACATATTAAAATAAGTTATACCATGAATATATATATCAACCTGTCCCATGGTTTTTCATTTCTGATTCTCATAGCAACAAAATGACTAGTCATTATTTTTATCAATGTGTAGCACTGTCTGTAAATTTGTAAATAGTTGTATATATGTTGTGTAAAAATATCTTCTCATTCACCACTTATTTCTTAACCTATGCCTGTTATACCTCAATCACTCTAAATGCATGTTTCTCCGATTTGATTTCTTAGAAATTAGAATTTAGATATTTTAAGATAAGAAGTTAAAAAGCATATATTTGCTACTTGTCATATCAAGGTGTATCTGTTTAACAGTGAATGTCATTTTGAATTGTTTTTTTTGTACACCAAACACTGGAAAATACAATAAAATAAATGGTGGGGAAAAAAAGAAAATCGTTTCCATTTACTCTTGTAAATCCTTTTAGTGGAGTCTTTTTTGCAAGGATAACAGTATGGCACATTCTGGGGAATCCTTTTAGTGTAGTCTTTTTTGCAAGGATAACAGTATGGCACATTCTGGGGAAGAAAGCCTGGGCTGTCTGGCTATTAATGGAACTGAAGAAACTGTGCAGTTAGTTTGAGGGCTGGGATATTGGGATGATTCATCCCCAAGGGATGTGAAAGAAGGTCTGGACTTGGTTTCAGTATCCAGGGAGGATAATAAAGATGAGACCAAAGGAAGGGTAATCACACCTGGCAAGGTCAAAAAGGGACAATGAGGATGACCAATTTCTGCAACTAACTGGCTTTCTGTTAGAGTCTTGGAAACAGAGGTACTGGGGGATAGGCATAAAGGAGACCAGAGGGTCAAACGTGGACTAGAGCCTATCTTGGTGACTTCTCCAGAGGGGGGATCAGGGCAAGATACCTGCTGGATTTCTTGCAGTGGGGAGATGCAAAGAGATCAGACATGGTTGGCTCCAATGGTAGAAAATTTTCTCTACTACTGATTGATTGAGAGACCACTCCTGAAGTATCAGAATGAACCTACTGAGTTTTTCCACTAGCATGTTGGTTTTCCTCGGAAAGTGCTTTCCTACTAGAAAGCAGTTGGAGGAGATCACCCATTGCCACACTCTCATGGCTTCTCACCAATCGAGTTTCCCCTTGTTTGTTGATGTACCAGACCACAGATATGTTGTCGGTTTGAATAGCAATGGTCCCTACAGGAAAAGCATCTTGGAATGCCTGCAACACTTAAAGGACTGCTCTTATCTCCAAGACCTTGATATACAAACTGGGCACTTGAGGGTACCATGTGTCTTGGACCATCCTTCCAAGAAATGCTCTCCCACCCCAGTTTGAGGTATCTATGGTCACTGCAGTCAATGGGAGAGATAGAATGAATGACCAACCTAGGAAGATGTCATCTGACTGGACTCACTGGTGAATATGGTGTTTGCATATTTGACTAAGTTAGACTGGAAATAATAGGGGCTGTTGAAGAAAAGACCACTGAACAGCTAGTGTCCACTGAAGGACACCCATAAAGTAGCAGGCTAAAGGGACTAAAACTATGGCATAGAGTCTAAAGCCTGAAGAATTAGTCTGGCAGGAGGAGCAGGATGAGATAGAAGTTGAAGAACCTGAGATCTGAGTGCGCATACATGGTAAGGAGGTGAGGAAGCAATCTAACATGTGTTCAGATGGGTACCAATTAATTCCAGGCTCTGTACTGGTCTGTTTGTATTTGACAAAATTGACTGGTATACCTAGTGATTGACAAATCTGGAGCAAATAGTCCCTGGACTGCTCTAGGAGATGCATGGTTGGGGTGGTGAGAAGCCAGACATCTAAATAAGGAAATACTCCAGAATCCTTTGGTCTCAGATGAGCTGCTACCACTGCCCTACACTTGGTAAACACCCTGGGGGCTGTGGTGAGTCCAAAGGCCAGGGCTCTGAACTGGTAGTGACTGGCTCCCAGCCAAAGGTATGTGTCTCCGAGAGCACTTGCCTATTTTGGTGTGATAGTACGAGTCCTGAAAATCGATGGTGCACATCTAATCGTCCTTGTGTAGAAGAGGTAGAATGGACTGAACTGTGACCATTTGGAAGTTTGACTTCTTCACAAATTGGTTTAATTTGTTTAGATCCAAAAGTGATCTAAGGTCTCCTGTCTTCTTTGACACTAAAAAGAATCTTGAGTACGTTCCAAATTCTGTTTGGTCTGGAGGGACCTCCTGGATGACTCTTGTCTAGCAGCGTTTTAATTTCTTGTGCTACAGCATCCCTCTAACTGGGTGGATCATCAGAGATCTTCTTTCTTTCTTTTAAAAATGGGAATATGGGAAAAGGAAATGAAGTAACCTATGGGGATTATTTTTAGCACCCAAGTATCTTTTGTTTTAGCAGCCTAGGCTTCCCCAGACGATGAAAGGAAAAGAATATGAAAATAAAATACAATTATGGAAAGTGAAATTTAATGAGATTGATGGAAACAAAAAAATTGGGTACAACAATATCATGGAATATCTTTGAAAAAAATTAAAAGAAGAAATAAAAATGCTATAAACAATATTAGAAAAATATTTTAGAATGCATATGAGGCAGGGGATTTCCTGTAGAGAATTGTGTTGGATAAGTTTATTATTATTTATTTACATTTGTTGACCGGGAGAGTCCGACTGGACACAGGTCCATTTTCAGAGGAGGCCCGGGGAGAAAAGCTCCACATTAAGTATTATTTGCATTATACAGTTAAAAAACATAGCATTTAAATATAGACATTAGTCCAGCTAAGGATTAAAGACAAGAATAAAACATAGATGTAAAACAGCTGTAGAACATGGTACAATTTTAAAATATGGTGACATATACTAAACATGGTTACAAATGTAGTTGAGATTCATCAGTGAACAATTGATACAATCTGTTTTTGAGGTACATAACAGCCATTAGCAGATGTTGCTACAAGAAGTTAGTATTATATGGTAGATAGCTGGGAACATGAGTAGCCAAGCTTGCTAAGAGTAGGTTGTTGATAGGGGGCCGAGAGAGTTAGTGGGTGGGTGGAGTGGATGGTATTAGAGGGGGTGGGGTTGCAAGGGCATATCTGGCAAGTTTTTAAGTGTGATTTTAGTAAGGATTTGAAGTGAGTGCAAGAAGTTACAGAGGTAATTGAGGATGGGAGGGAGTTCCAGAGTTTGGCTATAGTGCAGGAGAATAATGCTTCTCCAGCACTTAATTGCTCTTGTGATCTGTAGGAGGTTTCTGTGGCTGGATCCTAGTGGTCTCGTGGTTATGTAGGGTTGGAGTAGATTCTGGAGGGATGGGACTTTTAGTGGTTGGTTTATTAGTTTGTGGGTGAGTTGGTACCATTGAAGGAGGTGGGGGAGCTCTAGCCAGCCCAGTTCTGCTAGTGAGAGACAGTGGTGAGTACGGAAGGAAGCCCCTGTGGCAAATTTAGCGATTTAGATCGCATTGTCTAAGGTTAGTAAATATTGGAGAGGTGTAGAGTAGGGTAGAGCTAAGATGAGAATTTGCTACCGAAATTTTAACTGCTTTGATAAGTAGTTGCTGATTTCTATATGATGCTCCTAGTTTTTTGTGCACATTTTTAATGGTCATGGAAATGTGATTGTCAAAGTTCAGTTTATTGTCTATTTCTACTCCTAATAATTTGGTATGTTCTGTAGGATGGATGGTGGTGTTGTCTTTTGCTGTGATGTTAAAGTGAGAGCTGTCTAGGGTAAGTTTGCTGGGTTGGAAGATTAGTAATTTTGTTTTGTTTGGGTTGAGTATTAGTTGGGCATCGGATAACCAAGTTTCAATAGAAGAAAATGCTTCCTGTGTGACTTTTTGCAGTTCGGGTAGGGAGTGGGCTGTGCAGATGATGGTTGAGTCATCTGTGTATTGTATGAGTGTGTCATGTGTTGTGGCTGAGGCTAGATTATTGGTGAAAATAGAGAAGAGTAGGAGTCCCAGGATGGACCCTTGGGGAACCCCTATGGAGACTGGTAGTTGGGAGGATAGGTTGTCCTGCCAAACAACTGCTTGTTGGCGGTCAGATAGGTAACTCTGAAACCAGATGATGACTGGTTGAGAGAAGGATAGGTTATTGAGAAGAGAGATGAGTTGTTTGTGTGGGACCATGTTGAAAGCTTTAGAGAGGTCTAGGAAGGTAGCTGAAGAGAGATAACCTGCATTTTTATTTTGTAGGATAGTATTAGAGAAAGAGAGTAAGACAGTGGTGGTGCTATGGTTAGGTCGGAAACCGTGTTGTGTGTTGGAGAGGAGGTTGTTAGCAAGGAGGTGATCTGAGACTTGAGAATGAATGCATCTCTCTAGTATTTTGGAGTGGCGAGAGAATAGCTATGGGGCGGTAATTGGTTAGATCTGTGGAGGGGCCTCCTTTGTGTAGGGGAATTATGTGTGAGACTTTCCATAGTGTGGGAACATAACTTTCTGACAGAGATCTGTTAATCAAGAGTGATACGGGGTAGGCTAGAGAGTCAGCTGCAAGTTGAATGTATTCACTTGGGAGGTTGTCTGCTGCTAATCTGGTGGTTTTAAGTTTAGCTAGTAGTTGTTTTATTTTGGAGGTAGGAACAGGAGAGAAAGAGAAGCTAGTGGGGAGATTGTTAGTTATAGTTGATGGTGTGGGTTTATAGGGGGGGTGTTGTGCTGTCTAGCTAGTGATAGTATGGTTTGTGTGAAGTGATTGTTGAAAGAGGTAGCAATATTTTCGGAGGAGTTAAGTTAGGAGTGGGTGTACTTACTTTACCTGGGTGGAGGATGGAGTTTATTGAGGACCAGAATTGTTTGGGGTTATGTTTGGAGGAGGTAAAGGCAAACTGGTAGTATTGGATTTTGTCCTGTTTTATAAGTTTTTTTGGTTCTATTGCATAGTTCTAGGAATTTTTGCCTAGTAGAGGGGTTTTGGTTTTGCATCAGTTGTCCCAGGCTTTATCCCTGTTTTTCATTTCAGACTTGGTGTTTTTTGTAGCTATGGGGATGGTTTGGCTCTAGTTCAGGAACGTCTTATGGGGGCATGGTAATTAAGGATGCTTAGGAATGTTTTATTAAAGTAGTCAACTGCATCATCTAGTTTGAGGTATTTTAGAGGTTGGCAGTTACAGTCTTTTAGGGATGAGCTAAATGAGAGAGGGTTGATGTTAGTTTTTTTGCATATTTGATGGTAGATGATGGGATTTGCTTTATAAAGGTGTTTTCTTAGTAGGAAGGTTGGGGAGTGATCACTGAGGCTGAGAGATAAGCAGCCTGCTATATATGACTGGGGGCTCTTATTGACTAGTATCCAATCAAGTGTAGTGTGTTTGTTGGAGTTATTTATCCTAGTAGGTGACTGGACTAGTTGGGTGAAGCCACGAAGATTTACATGATGGGTTGGGTGTTTGCTACAGCAGAATTGCCAGTCAGTGTTGAAGTCTCCTAGAATTAAAGTTTCTTGGGGTAGGTGGTGGGTAGTCCAGCTGAGGAGGTTTTCGAGTGGAGGGATGTTGTGGCCAGATGGGAAGTAGCAACCTATTATGTTTAGGGTTTTATTTTGGTTTATTTTAAGGTTGGTATATATTATTTCGTCCTTACCTATTTGGGGAGCTGCTAACTTTAGGATCTGGATGTCTAGATGCTGCTTAAATATTATAGCTATACCACCTCCCTTTTTTGTTTAGTTGGTCTACTCTTAGTATATTGTAACCGGTAGGAAGGATTTGCTCATTAGTAATGTGTGGTTTTAACCATGTTTCTGTAAGAATCACTACAGGAGTAGAAGTCTATAGTGGCATGGAATTCATGCACCTTGTTGCATATACTTCTAATATTTAGGCTTATCAGAAGGCGGTTGGTTGGCTTTCTATTGGGTGTGATTTGGGAGAAGATGTGGTTTGTAGTCTGCTTATGAGGGGAGGGGTTGGAGATTGCAGGGCCAGGATTAGGATGGATGTCTCCACTGAGTGCTAGGTTGGATATGGATGAGATTATTAGTTTTATCAATTTCTGTATATGCTTGCTTATAAGGGAAGTTATTTGATTGTGTTCTGTTGGTAATAGGTATGTTGGTAGGGTTATGTTAGGTTGTGGGGTTGTTTTTAGTTTAGGTATTGTGGTCTGTAGTCTATTATAGAGGGTGTATTGGGAAGGTTGTTGACCTGATGAAAGAGTAGTAGAGTAGAGGTGGGATATGAGTGGTGGTACAGTGGTAGTGGTTGAGTGCGGGAATGGTGGAGGTTTGGTAAGATGTGATGTATGCAAGGAGTGTGCATGCAGTGAGTATAGGTATGGTGTGCTTGTACATATTAGCTGAGTAGGAGGGATAGTAGTGAGAAGCTGTAGGAGGAAGTATAGGTGTGGTGATGTTATAGGTTGTTTGAAGGGTGGGAGGGGTTACTGTTTGTAATAAAGGTAGGATGACTGGGGGTGGGTGAGAATTGGGGGCAGGGAGGGGGAGCATAGCGGGCAATAGATGAAGGAAGACTATCAGTAGGTTTATAGGTTATAATGAAAAGTGCTGGCCCTGATTAGGCTGCAATTGTTCTTGTGGGGAAGAGGAGGATCAGAATAGACCAGAAAAGTGGTGGATAGCCAATAGTATGATGAAAAGGGCAGGCCCTGATTTCACATATATTCAAGTCTACAGAAACAATAAGAAAAGGCAGTAGGTACTCTGACCTGCTTATTTTGCATACCTGTCTTATTGAAATAAAATAAGCCAATTTTACCAAGGAGTTATGTGGAAATTAGGAAGACAAGAATTTATAAGAGAAAATGTTTAGTAGAAGTAGAGAAACAGCAGAGCATACAAATAGTACAGCATATAAAGACAGATTGCAGTTAGAAGTACAGAATGGGGGGGGCAGCTAATGTTCTGAAACAATAAGGAAAATCAGTAGGTACTTTGGACTTACTTGTTTTGCATACCTTTCTTTACAAATAAAATAAACACTTGTAACCAGGAGTATGTGGGATTTAGAAAGACCACAAGTTATAGGAGAAAGGGTTTAGTAATACTAGAAAAACAGCAGGGCATTCAAATAGTTGAAACAGCTTGCAAAGGGAGACTGCTGTTAGGAAGTACAGTATGGGGAGGAGGCAAGCTAACGTCCATGATGGAGTGTTTTAATTAAAAATAGAAATTAAACAACAGCTAGCAATTAATTTTGCCTGGAGGATAAAACATACTTTTTGTATATTTTGAAAATAACACTCATTCCAAGGTTGCCTGGTTCTGTTAAAGCGCACTGCAGGCCAATAGATTGAACTTGGCTTGGTGAGGATCCAGGGAAAGTAGAATTAAAAGGAGAAGTTTTTATATATTTTGAAAATAACACTCATTCCAAGGTTGCCTGGTTCTGTTAAAGAAAATAACACTCATTCCAAGGTTGCCTGGTTCTGTTAAAGAGCACTGCAGGCCAATAGATTGAACTATGAAATATAACATGTTGGAAGAAAGAAATTATGAGGAGTGTAATGAAGAAGAAACAATAAAACATTCCCAAAGATTCAGAAATAACCCCACTGCTGGTGTTAGAAGCTGCAACCAAAATCGTCTATTTCCATGACCTCAGAAAATGTGATTCAAAGACATGTTAACTGCAAAGTGGAAATACCTAATTATCAGCTAATATGCATGCCTCTGAAACATCTGTAACTACCACAAGTGCAAATCATTGCTTTCCTATGGTAGCTATCACTGGCAGCCCATGCATCACTTGGGCACAGGCATATCCCCATTCACTCTCTCACACACACACACACACACACACACACACACACACACACACACACACACACACACACACACACACACACACACAAACCCATACACACATTCACTCACTCACTGATATACTTATTTGTCCCCAAGTTGACACCCCCAGTTTCTTTTTTGTCCCTGCCCCGTAAATCACAGATCATTACAGTCAGTCAATAATGCCAGACATTAAAGTTTCATTCGTCTTCTTGTTTGTAAAGTGCATCATGATGCTAGACCTGTTGCTCTATTAACTTTTTAAGTGAGTCCAAATAATAGTTTAGAACTGGCTCTGATTTATACAACATTCCTGATGCTGCCTCTTATATGTGTCCTGCCTCTCTTAACTCATAGATTGGTTCAGTCAGTAAATAATGCCAGATATTAGAGTTTCATACTTTTTTTTATAAAGTATACAATATATTTTAATATAAGCCATCCTCAGTTAGTGTAGGGGACTAAGGCTCTGGTGCCCCAAGGATGCAAGGTTCAAAACTCTCCCCACCCTTTTATTTTAACCCTTATTAAGACGTAAGGTAAAATATTAAAGATTATCCCTGCTCTCCAGTAGTGGTGCAGAAAGCTAACGTAATAAAGGAGCTCTGTGTGTGTGTGTGTGTGTGTGTGTGTGTGTGTGTGTGTGTGTGTGTGTGTGTGTGTGTGTGTGTGTGTGCGCTGAGGATTCAGGGCTTGAAATGCACCCATCCCTTTTACTTTAATCCCCCCCCCCAAAAAAAATTAAATTAATATGTAAGAGTTTCCCTGGGGTTCAGTGTTAGTGCCAGAGGGCTAAAGCTCTGCTAAAGAACTGTTTGCTAATGCCGATAATACAGGGCTTCTACCTTATAACTGCCTTTTTAGGACACAATATAAAGAGTATCCCTGGTGTTTAGTGTTCCCTCACCCTATGTCTTTCTTCCTGCAAAACTTGTTTCATAATCCTTTTAAGTGCTTTTAGGACATGATATGAAAAAGTATCCCTACTACCTAGTGTCCCCCCAGTATTGCAGGATTTGTTTGTTAGTCTGCAGGAGTGGGAAGGTATAACAGCCCCCCCACACACACACCATCTGAATGCACTCAAGAGATATATTTATTCACCCATATACACAAACATACACAACAGCTACCCTATCTATCCTCTAACTGAATACCTCTGCTGCAACCATACAGGCAGACATACACATGTAATGGAGGCCAGTTATCCCTCTTCATATACTCACACATGCAGCCACACACACGTACACACACACACACACGCACACGCACACACACACACACACACACACACACACACACACACACACACACACACACACACACACACACTCATACTACCACTAACTTGCTACTAAACTCGCTGGCACTTACCTTTAACATAACCTCACCCACTGAAAGCAATGGGTGAATGTAAGCTTTTTACCATGTTCATTAACACTGCTGTCCAAGGTAACAAGGCAATTCTGTAAATCACTTAGCTGAGTAAATGCCTTACCACAGGCAAATACCGGCAAATGACCATAGGGGCCTTTTAAGCCTAGCCATGCATCCCAAATATATCTGACAAATTTTGGTACCCTAAGGTTATTTTAAGGGTCTGGGTGGTCAAGAATTTACAGGCTGCCTCTGTCTATTAGAAACATAGGTGCCAGTCCAGCGGTGAATTTCTGATTCCCAATCCAGTGGTCCAAGTTACGCTTAAATTAGGTTAGAGAAGAACCCTGATTCATATGTATGGGAAGACCGTTTCAGAAATGGGGTAGTTTCTGAGACATATACCTATCCCTCCAACATGTCCTATTTATGTTGCAGGCAAGGCTTAGGTCCTTAGTTTGGTTAATTCTGATGGTATTTGTTTTGCAGATATGCAGAAGGTCCATCACAGCTGGTTTCTCATCTAGGCAAATGTCTGACTGCTTGAGTCACTGACACAGACACTGAGTTAATGTGAAAAGGAATTAATGCAGTTTATCTATAATAGCTATCACAAAATGAGAAAAGATGCATAAAAATACTAGTCATTCCACTCTCTCATACCAGAGAGGATCACTGCAATGACTATGGCCTTAAAAGAGATTTAAGGTAACAAAGGTGTGGTGCATTGTCAGAGGTAGTATTAGAGTTGTGTGAAGAAAGCTGTTTGCCATGTTTGGTGCCTAGCAGTGAGATAATCTCACCCATTGAAATGTGTAGATTGAATAATCCCTGGTCAACATTTTAGGGGTGGGAGAATTATTTTTGTCTTCCTGGCAGCTGACCAATGGCTGAGTCCTGGTGTCTCTCCTAAATCACTGGAACTACCTAGCTCTTCTATACTTCTTGCTCCACTAGCTTGGGGGTTGGCAAGGAGACTGAGGCATCCAGGTGCTCTGTCACATTGGTGCTTACAGAATTTTTTTAATGTGTATTACTCACCCCTGCACATGCTCCATAACACCCAAGGCACGGGACATGTAATCGGCATCAGTACAAACTGTTTCTCACTTCCCCAACAGCAGACGTTCACCAAGATGCCCTGCCCAAACTCAAGAAGCACCTTGCTGTTGTTTCACCAGTCTCCACCATGGAAATGAAACCACAAAAGGGTTCCGGTAGCATATGCCATTCCCTTCCTCCCACGATGGGCACTGCTATCCACTCTTTGCAAGAGCCTTTGATGCCTTAGCTGTTAATTGAACTTGAGTCACCTGGGCCACAGTTAGAGCTCTATCCTTCTACATGATAGTGTTGGCAAATAAAACAGCAAATTTGGTTCAAGCTAATTTGATGCAGTTTATTGTACATATTATTATACAGTTTCATTTGCAATGCAGAAATATGCATATTTCACAAAATGTAGTATGGATACAATTCTGTTGCAAAAATCAAATATAATTTATGGCAATACCATTACATTAAAGATTTTTCTGTAAGAAGAAATACTCATTTTAAATACCTGCTCTCAATGGTATCTGCTCCATTTAACATCAATACATACTTTTCTTTTGTTTGGGATCTTGTCATGATAACTGCTGTAGCTGTAGAGTCAAACTGAACAAAAATAAGTATTTACTATGTCTGTACATAAATTCCCCCAAGCACTATCCAAAAAGTATACGTGTAGCAATAAAAGAAATCTAGAAGCTGTGAAAAACAAATATGCTCCATAACCCGTATAACAAACTCCATTTTATTTCTAAATAGCAGAACAATGGCAGAATATAATAGATAGTTTTCATACTGTCAGCTGATCAGAGAGAGGACCCTCCTAGCTGAGTCATTTCTTACATTTATCCTGTCTTCTATTTCAGTTTTAAATTTGTCATTTTTTTGAATGCTCCTGTGCTCATGTGTATCTGTTTGAGGGGAGGGGGACTTGCCCTTTGTTGGTGCACACTGTGTCTTCACATGCTACACTTAAACACAGCACCTAAACTCAAATCCTGTCAATTCTCTTTGTGAGCACATTTAATGAAACTCATGAAAAAGCAAAGAAGATTATTCACCTGCATTTTTGAAAACAATACAAAAATACAGTTATCCAGCTAAAATGAAACTTCAGCAGCACTCACTCTATGAAAAAGCCATCCAAGCACAAAGGATATTGGACTGGTATATGACATACACCAAGAAGGGTCCCCTTTGCAGATCAAATGAAACTGAAAAATATATCATTTATATCTAACACTGGAAACTCAAACATATTGGTCAATGACTGGACTGAATTCCAAGCGATAAATCCATCAGGGTGAATGGAGATGGAGGGCAGCCAAAAAGACTGAGTGCTGAAGTATGGAGGCACCAAAAGAGGATCAGTTCCTGGAGTAATGGCCCAGAGACTAATATTTAGTAAAGATACATCTCAGCAACCATCTGCTACAGCACAGATGCCTGCAATGGGAACATTTTAAAGTAAGTAATGAAAGCTGTCATACCACTAATGAAGTAGACTTTTATAGAAGCATTTCCAATATGTAGTGAGCCAGGTGATAAATAGAAAGCAATACAGCTGACAGTCCACTTGGAAGCATCTGCTAGGTGACTGATATCCTTTCTTTCCATTGAACAAAGGATGTGAACAGTTATTCCATCATACTAAACTCATGTAACTTGTTCAGGTAAAATATAAGCTAATTCTGCATAGTCAGGGTGTGAAGGTCTCCCTCTACTTCGATTTCTGCCCTGATTAAGAAAATAGGTAAGTATGCACTGTTTTAGGGATAATTTAGAAACCACATTTCAGAAGAAAATGTCAGTTGGTCCTGAGGAATCTTACTTTTTGCAACCAGATATTGTTCCCTGAGCACCACAGCCTGTAGCTTTCTTTCAGATTCTGAAAGAAGAGGTGACAAACATCAGAAAAAATCAACTTCAACAATGCCAAACAAACTGGTCTGAATGGAAGACAAGGAAACCTGTTAATCATAAAGTTCAAATCCTTTGGAGGTGACAGGTCCTTCAAAGATGGGAGGAGATGAAAAACACCTATAAGGAAATCAGTGACTAGGCAGTGCTAGTCAACTTGTCCTCCACAGGGTAATAACTAGCAGAAATAACTCACAGATGCAAAATGACCATGGAATACCTGACACCCAAATCATAAAAGTACTTTTAAAAGGGTTTATATTACATGATCGAAACCGTAGGTTATCGAACACCTAAAGGTTGACCACTAAATGTCGAACACTTAAGATTGAAAATGGCCATTTCCACATAGGGAAACAATGCTGTTGATCAAATTAAAAAAAAAAAAGGTGTAAACAGAAAAAAAGTGGGGGGCTTCGCCCACCCACATCCCCCCTAACCAAATATACCAACTCCGAGATCGCTCTACAGGGGAGAAAGAACAAAATCCGTGTAACGGCCAAATTACTTGTTTCCTTGAGTTGAAATGGCCATTCACAGTTTTCAGACTTTGACATTTAGTGATCGACCTTTAGGTGTTCGATAACCTAAGGTTTCGGTCACATAATAGGGAACCCTTATAAACAGCTAGGATGGCCTGCAAATTATGAAATGGTGAAATTCTGGTGGAGAATGTTTTCCGTTTCGCAGTGTACACATGTTGGGTGGAAGGTTTCCTGGCAGCTAAAATCCCTAATGATAGCCCAGTAGGAAGGTCCAGTGGGATCAGATAATTTGCTACTAAAGTCAGGCTCTGCAGTGGAGCTGGTTGTCTTCCCATAAATGAAGGATTCTTTTGGCTAGAAATGGGAGTCTTCTATATCACCTGGAACCTGTAGGCTGAAACCAGTCCTTCCCAGCCACCAGGGTGCAATGAGAACTTTATTTGTTTTTTCATTCTCTGAACATTATCAGGCCTAGAATCACAGGAAGTGGCAGGAAGGCATATCAGAATCTCTGTCTTGTAAAGGGTTGTAGAATAATTCCACTATAAACTCCCCTTTTCTGCTACACTTTGAAAAACTGTGTAAGAAGCACAATATGTTTGATATAATGCTCTGCCACCTTGCTTGCTTGCTTAGGCATGAGAAGACAACTGGATTTTTATAACAAATTAACAGCAACCCCAGAAGCAACTTCTCCTCCAAGGCCTTTAGGATCAGAAGGACTGGTCATAGCTACAACTGGCTGATGTGGAGCCTCCTATCTGAGGGGGTAATTCTCTTGAACTACAAAGAAGCCAGCACTCTCCATCAGCAAAACATCTGTCCTTAGTAAGTGCGATAAGTTCTGATGCAGGGCTAGGAGACCCACAAAGTCTAGTGGAAAATGTTTACCACTCTAATGCCCAGACACAAGGGAAGTATGGCATTTATAAGAGACAGATCTCTCAACTGTCCTTATTTTGTAGGGATGCTCTTAATTTTTCCCAAAGTTTTGTTTCATTCCTCCCAAAATTGGAAACCATTTTGAGAATTTCTAAGATAATTATTTTATTTATTTATTTATTTTATTTTACATTTGTTGATCGGGATACTCCGACTGGATACATGTCCATTTTCAGCGGAGGCCCGGGGGAGAAAAGCTCCAGCATTAAAAACATTACATTGAAATTAAGCATGAACATTAAAAAAAAAGAAGTTATGTACTCACCATAACGTTCCATCTGAGTAGGTAACTTCATTTTTCAGCAACCTGTGGGTATCGGATCCGACCTGGATCCGAGCCAGCAGCTTTCCAAGCTAAAGATCCGAGCTCTCAGCTCCTCCCCTTACCCATAATACCCTGCTACCTCCCTCCAGTCCTCAGATCGAGTTTGCCAATTTACCAAGCAACAAACAGCCAAACTATACTCGAAAAGAAAAACGCTAACCTGATGCCTAACAGAAGGAAGACATTCCGTCATGACTATGACCACGAACAGGTTAGGGAGAAGGGGGGGGGGGGTTGGTTGCTGACAAATGAAGTTACCTACTCAGATGGAACGTTATGGTGAGTACATAACTTCTTTATCTGAAGTAGTTAACTTATTTGATCAGCAACCTGTGGGACAGAGTCCCCAGCTACCAAAAACCTGGGAGGTCTTCAAGGAAGAATATTCCAGAGCACTGCAGAGCCAAAGGCTGCCCTCCCTCTGGATATCAGATCCAGCTTGTAGTGTGAAATGAACGTATGAGAAGAGGCCCAAGTAGCCGCTGAACAGATGTCATCTAAGGGAACTCTTGACCAAAATGCTGCAGAGGTAGCCATAGAACGGGCAGAGTGAGCACGAACCCCCAAGGGTTCTGGCCGACCAGAAGCTTTATACGCGTGTAAGATGCAGTGGGATATCCATCTAGCTAAAGTAACTTTAGTAACTGGCTTGCCTAAGGACGGCTTAGTGAAAGAAACAAAAAGTTGCTCCGATTTGTGAGAAGCAGCTGTCCTGTGCAAATAAAATTGCAATTGTCTATGCACATCTAACAAGTGCAGTCTGTATTCCCCTTTGTTTTGAAAGTTGGGGAAGAAAACAGGCAAATTGATGGCTTGATTGATATTGGCTTTGGAGGCCACTTTAGGTAAGAATGAAGGATTAGTCCTGAGAGATACTCTGTCCTTATGGAAGACCAGATACAAGGGTTTTGTACAAAGGGCTTGAAGTTCAGATACCCTTCTAGCTGAAGTAATTGCAGTCGAGAAGGCAGTTTTCCAAAATAAGAATTTTAAGTCAACAGAAGCTGCAGGTTCAAAAGGTAGGCCAGTTAGAGCCTGAAGAACTAATGTTAAGTCCCAACGAGGAACCGCATTCTTGACAGGAAGTCTTAACAGAAAGGTGCCCTTCAAGAAGGTCTTGCATATCTTAGAGGAAGCCAAGGGTCCAAGGTTGTCCCCGATGTGGAAATGAGAAATGGCTGCCATCTGAACCTTCACAGTAGAAGAACTGGCCCCTTGATGAAAAATGTGGGACAGAAATTCAAGAACTGCTGGAATGGAAGCCGTAAAAGGGTCCAAATCCCTATGTCTGGTCCAGATGGAAAAACGCTTCCATTTACTCTTGTAGATCTTCCTGGTAGAGGGCTTATGTGCCACCACCAGGATAGATTTTACGGGAGACAAGGTACCGGGAGTCCTAGCCACTAATGGAACTGGATCAACCAAGCTGTAAGCTTGAGGTCATCCAGATTCGGGGTTTGCAATCCCGAAGGATGAGAAATCAGGTCCGGAATTGGATCTAAGACCCAAGGAGGAGCTATGATGTGAGACCATAGATAAGGGAACCAGATCTAACGAGGCCAGAATGGGGCTATGAAGATTATTTTGCTCCCCAACTGACGAGCTTTCTGTAGAAATTTCGTCATTAGCGGGAGAGGAGGATAAGCATAAAGAAGACCGGGTGGCCAAGCATGAACTAGAGCATCGCTGGGGCTCTCCCCCGGTGGGCAAATTAGAGTGAAAAATTTGCTGCACTTTGCGTTTGAAGGAGACGCGAAGAGATCGCAGCAAGGCTGACCCCATCTGAGGAAGATCTGTTTCGCTACTAAGGGGTTCAGAGACCACTCATAAGGCGTGAGGATAGACCGACTCAACTTGTCCGCTAGAATGTTGGACCGACCCGGAATGTGCGTTGCTATCAGAAAACAGTTGGTGGAAATCGTCCATTCCCACACTCTCATGGCCTCTTGACAAAGAGGGTAAGACCTGGTTCCTCCCTGTTTGTTGATGTACCAGACCACCGCCATGTTGTCTCTCTGAATTGCAATAGTCCCCGGAGGAAGAATGTCCTGAAGGGCTTGCAATGATAAAAGCACCGCCCTCCTCTCCAGAACATTGATATGCAGAATGGTCTCTATAGGGCTCCACGTGCCTTGGACAATTCTGCCCATGCAATGCCCCCTCACCATAGGCGAGAAGTGTCCGTGGTCACCGTGGTTTGGGGTTGAGGCATCACGAACGGTCTCCCTTCCCGAAGCTCTCGGGAATGAAGCCACCAAAGAAGGGTGTCCCTGCAAACCCTGCTTAGGGGAATCGGTGAATCCAATGGATGTAGGAGGAGGGACCATTGGACCTGAAAGGTCCATTGAAGGACTCTCGTGCAGAAGGGCAAGAGGTGAAAGGCTGATGGCTGCTGTCATGGATCCTAGGGCTCTCAGGACTAATTCCGCGGGTGGGGCTGGGGACTGTAGAAGCGCTATTACATGAAGTGACAAGGTACATAGCCTGTCCGCTGTCAGAAAGGCCTTGGACTGAAGTGTGTCTATCCTGGCCCCTATGAAATCCAGAACCTGAACAGGATGAAGAGACGACTTCCTGAAATTTATGGTAATGCCTAGGTAATGGGCCAAGAGTAAAAAATAATCCCTGGCAGAACACAGTAGATGCCTGGTGGGGGCGGTGAGGAGCCAGTCGTCCAGGTACGGAAAGACCTGAATTCCCTGAAGTCTCAGGTGGGCCGTCACAACTGCCATAACCTTGGTGAACACCCTGGGGGCTGTGGTGAGGCTGAACAGGAGGACCCTGAACTGATAATGACTGGCCCCCAGCCGAAAGCAGAGAAACCTCCTGGATCGCCTGTCCATGAGAATGTGGTAGTACGCATCCTTGAGGTCCATGGAGCACATCCAGTCATTCTCCTGCAGAAGGGGGAGAATAGATTGTAGAGTGACCATCCGGAATTTCTCTTTGGCAATGAACAGGTTCAAAGTTGACAGGTCGAGAATTGGCTTTAAGTCCCCTGTCTTTTTTGGCACCAAAAAGAACCTGGAGTAATTGCCCGACCCGGACTGCTCTGGGGGGGGGGGCGTGCCGGATGGCCTTTTTGTCTAGCAATTTCTTTATTTCTGAAGCCGCAGCCTCCCTCTGATTGGGTGGGACATTGGGGTGGCGCTTCCCTAGAGGGGGAAGATTCATCAAGGGGATAGAGTAACCTCTGGATATTATTCGGAGCACCCAGTGATCTGTAGTAATGGACTCCCAACTTGCTAGATGCTCCGAAAAACGCCCCCCGACTGCCTCCAGAGAGGGACAGTCAGGCAACCCCTCAGGGTTGCTGCGTGGGTCGGTCGGAGAAGGGTTCTCGACCCGAAATTCTTCGGCCCCCCTCTGCCTCTGGGCCAGCGTCCACCTTGTCCTCCCCTGCCTCTGAAGGATGAAGGGTCCGGAGCGGGACGGGACTGCTGAGACTTCCGGAACCACATCTTCTTTTGTCCCCTCGGGTTCCTTGAGAAGGGCCTTTGAGGAGCCGAGAAGCAGATTCCGACGGCAGACAGCATCTTCCCGTCTTTTTCGCTCTGGAGTAGCATATCGTGAATGGTTTTGCCAAACAGCATAGAACCGTCAAAGGGAGCGTTCGCGAAGGACGCCTTGAAGGGTTCCGCAAAGTCACAAAGTTGGAGCCAGGGGTGGCGCCGCAAGGCGACCCCTGCTCCGCCGGCTTTAGCCGCCCCCTCCACGGCATAGGAGAGAAGCCGCATAGAAGTGTTAGATATCGACTTTAGAGTGGCCATGCGAGCCAAGAAGGTTCGTTTGTCCTCGGCTGCCATGGACTCCGGGGGAGACCCAGCATACTCTTTTATCAGATCTCACTGAAGCCTAATGACGTGTGCCAGGTAATTCTGCACCCTTATGGAAAAGGTGGCTAAAGCAAACATCCGCTTTCCAATGCGGTCCATCGTCCGAGACTCCTTATCAGGAGGATGGACCGAGGAACTTTCTTCTGCTAGTTCCTTCTTGGTGGCAGCCGCCACCACCATGGCATCTACCCGGGAACCTTTATTCCACGCCGGCTTGTCTGCGGGGGGACTAAGGATTTTATTCGGTCTCCTAAGGATTGGCTCCACAGTGTCCGGCTCCTTCCAAGCCCTGGTAGTAATCAGGTCTACCAGGGGGTCGGCCGGGGGGGGGACACCCAAGAGGTAGATGGGCCTGCATCAAATGCCTCCAAAAACACAGACTCATCCGAGGAAGGTTTCTGGGCTGACCACCCCTCTCTAATGCGCAGCATCTCCATAATGTCTCCAAAGGAGACGTCCTCGGGGGGTGACCTGGGAGAACCTTCCCCTTCCTCCAAGTCCGTGTCCTCCGTGAGGGACTCGGGGGAGTCCAAGTGCCTCCTCTTACACTTTCGTTTGTGAGGGACCTCCTCGGCGGGACTATCTGAGGAGGGCTCACCAACGGGGTCATGTTCCTCTACAGGAACTAACTGGGGTGCAGACGCAGGCTATCCCTGGGGACGGACGATGGAAGACAGGCCCATATGCGAGGGAATGTAGGGCGGATCCGTAGCACAAACCGGGGACTTCAAACTCCTTGACAGCACCCTCTCCACCACATCGAAGGCCGAAGGTGAACCACTCTCCCCGGGCTCCAAGAGCAGTCCCCTCGGCTCCGACATGAGGACCGTCGCCGGAGCCGATGCGATCGGACCTGAAAGGGAAGTGTGCTCCGACCAGAATGGAGCTGAAGACACACTCACCCCTGCGGATCCGAAGCTCGGCTCTCGGCCCCGAGAGCTCGGGTCTGAAAGATGACCCGATAAACTCGAGGGTAAGGCCGGCGTCAAAGTAGCAACTACTATCGGCGCCGACTCCCCGGCTTTGAGACTACTTGGATCCGACAGCTCCGAAACCCGATAGTGAATCGGAGAAGGAGCTAAGGGTGCAAAGAAAATGGCCGAGCTCCCCCCTGAAGGTAGGCGAGGCAGGAGCACTCCCATCTACATCTGGGCCTGCAGGAATCGACGCATTATCTGGTCCATATCCACGTCGGAAAGACTCCTAGTAGACCTAGAAGAAGTCACCGAGGCAGGCCAGGAAGGCCGCCTAGACAACCTCGAAGGTGAACTGGACTCCTCCTCCGGCTCTGGAGAGAAGCGTGGGGAGCGGAGCCGAGAGGGGGAAGACCTGGAAACCCTCATGGGGGAACAGATCAGCTTAGCCGGTGGGGCTGAAGGGACTGATTCGGCCCGCCGCTTGTGACTTTTGTGTCTATCTCTCTCTTTCTCCCTCTCTCTATGCCTCTTCTCTTTCTTAGAAGAGTTGCCCACTCCCTGGGAAACAGCGGGAGGTTGAGTCCCAGCCAGGGAAGGGGGAACTGAAGGCTGGACAGTCGCAGCCACGACTGGCACCACTGAGGGAGAGGAGGAAGAAGAATCCGGGGGCAAGAGCCCCGCCAGAATTAACTTGTTCCTGCTGTCCCTCAGAGCCCGGGGGTTAAAGGCTATGCACATTTGGCAGCCCGATGTTAAATGGGATATGCCCAGGCAGAGAACGCACTGAGTGTGGCCATCCGCTGGGGACAGCTTATGACCACACTCAGCGCATTTAGAAAAAATGGCCTTAGGGCCCTCGGCCATGACACACACACACACACCCTAACACACACAGTAAGGGGAAGGGGAAAACACTAAATTACAACTAAAAAGAATCAAAAATGATTTAACTTAACTAAGGGTCTGAAACACACACTCACACACAAAAAGCGCTAGAAATTTTACAGAAAATCTCCCAAATTACTCTCACCTAAACGCCAAGAGCTCATCCCTTATGCTTCAAGAAGCAGCGGCAAATGAGATCTGAGGACTGGAGGAAGGTAGCAGGGTATTATGGGTAAGGGGGAGGAGCTGAGAGCTCAGATCTTTAGCTTGGAAAACTGCCGGCTCGGATCCAGGCCGGATCCGATACCCACAGGTTGCTGATCAAATGAAGTTAACTACTTCAGATCAATTTTTGTCAGTCATAGCTCAATCTTATATGGTTGCAATCAGACAGAAGCAGCTAGGTATTCCTTACAATACTGTTTTGTATACTATTTCATATACTATATGGGGCCTTTTCCTTGGTTATTTTTTATTTTGTTCCAAATTCTATTGGTAAAAGCCAAAAACTATGAAAACAGATAAGAACTCTATAAGAGAATGGTGGCTCAGCAGCCACTTGCACCTAAAAGGGAACATAAGAAGCCTGCAGTGGGCTCTATGCTAGCATTATGCCATGTTCCCTAAGGGTGCAATCACAGACCCATATGAATTGGTATGGTTTGACTTCTGCTTGATGTAGAAGACTTGAACTATGAGCCCTGGAGTGGGAATATCATGGGGTTCCTATCATGTAGTCGAACATTTACAATTTTGAATGACATATGGTCGAGACCATATGTTCGAATTTGTAAATGTTCGAGCGTGTGAATGGAAATCTCCATAAGCGGAGGTTTCCATTCACTTCAATGTGGTGCAATCTTGGAGTTGGTATATTTAAGTAGTGGGGTGTGTGGGGGATGCAGGGAGGCTTGCCCCCCCCCCTGCATACAAGTTTTATATTTGTACATTGTGGTTTTATTTTTTATGGTTAGTCAAAGTTCTGTAACTTCGGACATATGTGTTCGGACATATGTCAGTCGAAGTTACGGCACTTCGACTACGTGATATAACCCCAGATCATGTTGACCCTCCTCCAGCTGGGCCACTGAACCTTGCTAAGCATGACGAATGATTTGGGAGAAGAATTTTCAACCCTGAGTATAACCAATGGGCTGCATCCAAGATACTCAAGGAGCCATTCTTTGGGATCAGGCTAGTGGCAAGATTTGCCCAGCTGAATGACTGAGGGAAATGTGACACCCGCAGTATAGAACATGCCCCCAAAGGCATGAGTTAGGGTGTTGCTGAGCATAATCTGCCAAACTTGAGGGTGGGAAGGCGCTTCAGCACTCAATAATCAAAGACAAGCTCACCATAGCAAGGACCAAAGGACCACATCTGAAATGGGCCTATACCTACAGGAGGGTATGACAGAGGCCTGAACTCTGTTTTTCAGGCCTTCTTTTAATGTTGTGGGTTCACATGAGACATTTCTGCTAGCACCCGCTTGAGGAATTTCTGGCCTGTTCCACTCTGTTGGTAACAATATAGTTCAGGTGTTCCTTTCTCCAAGCTCTGTGGGTGACCAGATTCTAGCATTTATGGCATGGCTTCACAATTTTCTCTATCAGGCACTTTAGATTGCTATTACACAGCTTGGCTCACCATTTGACAGTTACACATAAACTTAGAATATTTTACCCCTTTAAGCATCAGATATAGAAATGTATTCAAGATGTAGATCAGGACTGAGATTTGAACTGTATGAAGAGATGAATTGAGAGGCTTTAAACAAAACATGCTGGAGGGATAGGTTCCTGACTCAGAGACTCTCCAAACTCTGGAATAGACTGCCCATACATGTCAAGCAGAGTGTCTCCTTGGCCCTCTTCAAAAGGAACTTTGACGATTGGATGGGAGAAAGGAAATTCACCCCGGGGATCACGTCAGTCACCCTGCTAGACAAGGGTCCAGGGAAGTAAATAGTGTGGGAAGAAATAGCCAGGGAATTTTTATGGCTAGGCTTGTATAGGCCCTAGAGCCAATAGCCTAGTACCAACCTATGAACCTATGAACCACTGTGTATGAAGCCATGACCATGTAGAGACTTTTACAAAATGAATGTTTAATCTCCCCTACATCTAGCATGAATTTGTATGGTTTTACACAACTAATTAATAGCCCCACACATTATAGCAAGACATCAAATTCTTTATTAGACTGAATTGTAGTATCAGACCCTAGCAAATACTCCACCACAGATATAATGTCAGACTCTCTCAGTGATCATCTCCCAAATCTATACAACTAGATATCTCACACATCCATTTAAACAGCAAAATTTATAAAACAACATGTAACCTTTCAAAGTTTAACCCAAAAATGTTCACTACTGCACTATCATCTATTAACTGGAACTTCATAAAAATCCTCCCCTTAGATGATGCTGTAATTGAATTTAATACAACTTTTCTAAATATCCTAAATAGCCTTGCACCTCCTACAAGGAAGAGACTGAAAACAAATAATGCAATTTGTCTATTCAAAAAGAGTATAATGCTAATGCAGGATAGAGGAAAAGCATGGAAAGAATGGCAAAAATGTAAAACACCTCAGTATCTTGAAAACTTCAGAATGCTTCCCAATTGTACAAAAAGCAAATAACTGAAGACAAAAAAACAATACTATAATAACTTTCAAAATAACACTAAACGCAACTCTAAAAACTTTTGGACATCCATTAAAGAAATGCTGCATCCCGGCAAAAAATTCAACCCAGATTCCTCTCCCGATAACTCACCACTCCAAACTGCAAAACAATTCAGCTCTTATTTTATACATAGTATAGTATCTTTAACCAAGGATTCTTCAACATATATACCCATCCCTGCTCAAAAGCCACATATCACCACACTCACTTTCACCTTCAAACCTGTGCTCCATACCTTTCAACCTCTCAGCATAAAACATCTGGGTAAAGCCTGATATAATGGGGGGATAAAGGTCTAAAAAATATAGACAAATTTTAAATATTGCTTATAAACTTAGAAAGCTGCTACAATAAAATGATTTGGGTTAGCATGCATTTTCTGAAGGATACAAAGTCTGAAACTCAAATGTATGTCATTATTTAGTAACTTCGATACTCCGATACATTGACTAGTCTCCTCTTCTAAACCTTGACTCTGAAGTTGGACTAAATCCTCAGTGATATCACTGTCCTTATTTACTACACTAACGTGCTGTATTGCTTTGGCTGATTTTAAATCAGGATATAACTGCCATCCTGTCTTCAGTGCCTGTTTGGCTAAGACATCTGCTTTTGCATTTAATTTGAACACTTCTGAAGTTGGTTTCTGGTGGGCTTTTACCTTTAAAATACTGAATTGCCCTTGTACTTTTTTGCCATATGATTTTCCATATATTTTGCAAAACTTCTGTATGTTTAGGTGGTTTTCCTACACTGTCTACAAAACCTCTACGGGCCCAAACTGTTATGTGTAAATGTAATGAATTTACCACATATGCACTGTCAGAGTAAATGCTGACAGGATTGTAATGTTGTAGTACGTACAGTACTGCTTCTAATTCAGCCCTTTGAGCTGACATGTGACCCGGGAGCTGCACCAACTCTGGAACTCCCAAACTTTCTTTTTCTGGTAGTACAGCAAATCCTGTCACATACTGTCCATTTTCCCAGTACATGGCTCCGTCCACAAAGACAGAGGGCAGAAAATTATTGTAGTCTGGTGATATGGGGGATTTTTCCTGGCTTTATCAGATTGTTAATGCAGTTATGCTAGTTTCCCTCATATCCCAGCAAGTTGGACAAATAGTATTTTTCTCCTGCTTGAATGATTATCTTTTTGTACTGAAAGTAGTCATCCACCTAGCAAATACTGCTTGACTGATACCATCAGTAATCTTGTTCATTTCGAAACTGTCTACTGGTACTTGCACTGCATGATGCGGTGTCTGCACTATTATGGATGAAAAGACTGTTAGATACTCAGTCTGTTTGATTCCCCAATATATAGCCAATAATTGCTGAATACAGGGGTGATATCCCTTTTTTACCGGAGTCATTTTCCGGCTACAAAAGGTAACTGATCTCAAAGTCTTTTGTGATCTCCTATCCCCCCCCCCAATGTGGCCATTCTTGTAATAATACCACTGATAGTGTGTTTTTTCCCGCTGTTGCTTTTAAGGCAAACAGTAACTTTGAAGTTGGTGTTATTAATTCTGTAGCCCTTGCCAACTTCTCTTTTATAGCTGAAAAAGATTGTTGTTCTACTACACCCCATTCTAGAGTGCCATTATTTTTTTGCATGGACAGCATGTTGTACAAAGGTCCTGCCGTCTGCGCATAATCTTCAATGAATCCTCTGTTGTAATTCATAATACCCACGAATTTATGTAAAAATGAAATGATCATGGGCTTTTCCATCTATAGGATACCTTGTACTCTCTGTGCACATGGGGATCTCCCCGTGGGCTTGATAATGGTCCCTAAAAATTTGACTTCTTATGAAAAAAACTGTATTTTTTCACTTTTTATCTTGAATCCTGCCTCCTGCAGTGTTTTGAAAACTTCTTTTAATTTTTTTAAATGCTGCTCTACTGCTTCTGACTGTACCAGTACGTCATCTATGTAATGAAGCACTGATACGTCTTCTTTTAACCCACTTAGAATTTTGTCTACTGTTTGGTGAAAAATTACCGGACTATTTTGAAACCCTTGCAGTAATCGTGTCATAAGATACTGCTAATTGCTAAAGGTAAAGGCAAAGTTAGGCCAATCCCTTTTTCTCAGTGATACGGCAAAAAATCCATTTGCCAAATCAATGACTGTGAACCACTGGCTTTGTGGTTTTATATTAGCTGCTAATTCAGGAACTCCTCGGATTACATGTGCCCTAGGGGTAGTATATTGATTTACTTTTCTGAAATCTATGACTAACCTGTAACTACCATCTTTTTTCTTAACTGGCCAGATGGGTAAGTTTGTTGGACTTTCACCTTTTAATATTATACCCGCCGTTTCCCAATCTGCTATGCACTTTTGCATGTCTTCTTCTGCTTCTTTTGGTATTGGGTATTGCTTTTGGAAAGGTGGTATAAAATTCTGTTAATTTTCTATCCGTACTGGAATTTCTAGTTTTCCACAATCTGTTGGTCCTTGTGACCACAGAAGCGGAAACTGTGCCTGTAAGGACTGCCATGCATTCTGTGGATCTGCATGTACGCCCCTCACATTTTTTTCAGTGTCTCTTCTATTTGTATGGCGCAGCATGAAGAGCCTTCTGCACCCTTCCATATTATGCCATTTGGTACATCTATGACCAGACCAATTTTGTTCATAATATCCATATCTGTAATGCTTGATGCACACAAAGGGTGCATCAAAAAAGATCCCTGTAAACTGTATAGACACATTTTTACTACCCACTGCTATGCAGCCAGTGCCATTAAAACCTGAAATGCATGTTCTTTTTTTAGGATCTGGTGGGAGTGGTCGGCTAGTAACTGAAACAGCTGCTCCTGTATCCTTCCTGCCCCTTCGTAAAAGATGTCAGGAAAGAAACTTCTTGGGTGGGGGGGCCACACCCCTATTGTATATTTTCCCGGTCATCTGTATCTGATGCTTTTTCAACTGTGCATAACTGTAACTGTACTACTTGCTCCTCACCCTCATTGTCATCCCCTTCACTGTCATCTACGTACTTAAACTTTGTAACTTCTGCTTTTAAACTTCTGCATATTGTGGATTAGCAGGTGTTTGGACCTTGAAATCTTTTGGACAATCTTCCGGAAATATATCCCCCTGTGATGTCATTTGTTTTACCTTATAATTATCCTTTCCCTGGTTGTAGGGCCTTTGCACCTTTACTTGTTGCTTTCCCGTGTTGTGTTTTCATCTGTAACTTGCTTAATAAACTTAACCTTTCTTTCATGAGCTTCCTTCCATTTCCTGTAATGTGGATAATTCTTTTTTAAAATGACCAGTTTGCTTACAGCAAAAACACTGTAAAGCTTTTTTTCTTCCCCTTGTTCCTCGGTGCCCTTTGGGGCCTGAGGTGCGGAAGCCACTCTCTGCTGCCATTGTTGTGCTTGGTCTATCCAACGGCTTTTACCTCACCTTTTGAACGAACTTCTACGACTTCAAAAGCTTCCATGTCTTCATCTACTGTGAAGTCATGGACATAGTGAGAAAAAAAAGACTTCCATCATCACACATTATTTTGCCTCTAATTAAGTTTTGCACTAAATCATGCAAATCCTTTGAAGTTTCCAGACAGATACACTTAATGTCACCTGCAACCCCCTTCACTTGCTCTAAGAAGCAGCGAATAAGCTGTTTTTGAGTGTCTTGATCTTTCATATCCTCGTCAGATTTATTAAACACTACCTGATACGCCAACTGAAAGTGATCTGACTGTTCGAGCATTTTATCTGAAATGACAATACTGAAGTGATCTAACAACCGAGTAGTTAACGGTTGCCCTTGTGTAACACTGATGCCATACGTTGCAGCTGAGTGTTAAGAGGATAGTTTTTTTAGCTGAAAAAGAAGTTATGTACTTACCATAATGTTCCGTGTGAGTTGTTCATCTCTCCTTCATTCTTTACTGATGGGTTCTGAACCAATCTCTCGGCTCCGAGTCGGCCAATTGCAAAGCTCGGGGTATTCAAATAGCTCGAGGCCAAGTCCCTATCCCATGATGCACCTAGAGTTGCTTCAGATCTTGTTTGCTGCGTATAATAATACCATATGTCATTCTTTCACTTCCAAGAGAAGGTATAGAAGGATTAAGCAACCAGGATGGATCCAGCATCTCGGTCATCTAACAGCCCAGAAGGGGGTAGGAGGGAGGGATGTAAGAATGAAGGCGAGATGAACAACTCACATGGAACGTTATGGTAAGTACATAACTTCTTTATGTGAAGTTGTTCTATATCACTGTTCATTCTTTACTGATGGGTAGCGTCCCAAGCACCATAAACCTCGGGTGGCTCACAGCAGTATATTTTTCAGGACCGTGGATCCAAAGGAGGCCCTGTCCCTGGAGGCCTTGTCAACTTCGTAATGAGTGATAAAGTTATGAGGTTTTGGCCAAGTGGCTGCTGCGCAAATGTTATCAATAGGAAGTCTGGCAGAAAAGGCAGAGGATGTAGAAACAGCTCTGGTTGAGTGAGCCTTAATTTTATGCTGTAAAGGCATGTTAGCAGCTGAATAAGCAAAGGTGATACAATCAGACAACCATTTAGAAAGAGTTGTTTTAGCCACTGGTCTACCCTTCCTGGAGTCTGAAAATGAAACAAAAAGCTGGTCTGATTTCCTGAAATCTTTTGTTCTATCCAAATAAAATCTGAGCTGTCTGTGAACATCAAGTTTGTGCAGCATGTACTCTAAATAGTTTGAATGGTTGGGGAAGAAGACTGCCAAATCAATAATTTGGTTGAGATTAGTTTTGGTGCAAATGTTGGGCAAGAAAGAGGGGTTTGTTCTAAGTGAGACTCTGCCAGCATGGAATATCAAATAAGGAGGCTTGATGGATAAAAGCCTGAAGCTCTGACACTCTGCGGGCAGAAGTAATAGCTACTAAAAAGATGGTTTTCCATGACAAAAATTTGAGGTCACATGAGGAGGCTGGTTCAAATGACGGAAGAATTATATGGGAAAGCATAAAATTTAGATTCCATGTAGAATAGGGAGATTTCGCAGGTGGTCTAATATGAAAAGTCCCTTTGAGAAAGGCTTTGGATAACTTGTGTGACATAATATTCAATCCTTCGAATCCAAGATGAAAATTAGAAATGGCAGCTAGTTGAACCTGAACTGTTGCTGCTGCAGCTCCTTTGTTGAAAATCATAGTCAAAAACTCTAATATGGAGGCCATAGGGGCCTGGTAAGGATCAATATTGTTTTTAGAGGCCCATATAGAAAATCTTTCCCATTTGCTAAGATATAGCTTCCTGGTAGAAGATTTACGAGGGGATAAAAGAATTTGCTTCATCTCATTGGAAAGGTTATGGAACCTGGCTATGATGGAAATTGGAGCAGCCAAGCTGTCAGCTTCGGGGACTGCAGAGAGGGATGAAGTTCCCCCGACGAGTGCGTCAGAAGGTCTGGAACTGGGTCCAGAATCCAAGGGCCCTCCAAAGGATGAAGTCGAAGGAAGGGGAACCAAATCTGATGAAGCTAATGAGGGGCTATTGCAATGATGGTCCTTCCCAGGGTTTTTGCTTTCTGTAGAACTTTGAGTATCAACGGGATTGGTGGAAATAAATAGAGGAGATCCGGTGGCCAATTGTGTATGAGTGCGTCACTTGGGGCTTCTCCCAGAGGGGGAATCAGGGCAAAGTAGCTTCTGCATTTCATGTTCATGTGACTGGCAAAAAGGTGGCAGCAAGGCTGGCCCCACCTGCGGAATATGCTGTCCACTATTTCTTTCTTGAGGGTCCACTCGTGGGGCAACAAAATTGCTCTGCTTAGTTGGCTGCTATCACGATGGATTTCCCCGTGATGTGCGTTGCCAACAGAAAGTGCTGGGTGGAAATAGCCCACTGCCATACTCTGAGAGCCTCACGACAAAGGAGGTAAGACCTGGTTCCACCTTGTTTGTTCAAATACCAGACCACTGACATGTTGTCTGTCTGAATCGCAATCGTACCCACAGGAAGAAAGTCCTGACAGTACTGCAACACCAAAAGTACTGCTCTCATCTCTAGGACATTGATATGCAGATGTGTCTCTTGATCGGTCCATGTGCCTTGCGCTGTTTTTCCCTGAAAATGTGCCCCCCCCCATCAGGGAAGCATTCGTGGTCACTGTGGCCTCTGGAGGGGGTAGCACATATGGGCATCCTATCGTGGCATGAAGTGAGGTCAACCACCACAGAAGATCCTTTTTGCAAGAATTTGTGATCATTATCATGTGAGACATGGGAAGCTCTTGGTAAAACCACTGAGTAAACAACAGCCATTGTAGTATCCGCATGTGCATATGACCTAGTGGTATGGCTAGAATTGCTGCTGCCATCAGGCATAACAATTTCAGAACTTCTGATGCTGGTGCTTTGTCTTTGCATATCAGAATGCTGACATGCTGATTAAGAAGAAAGACTCTTTCTATTGGAAGCCTTAGTGTGGTGGTGGTGGTGTCCAATTCTGTGCTGATAAAAATGATATGCTGCGATGGCCACAAGGCAAATTTTTCTGAGTTGATTGTAATGCCCAGTTGATTGCAGAGTGACAGAGTGGACTCCCTGGCCTGAATGAGTTGATGCCTGGTGGTGGCGGTAAGGAGCCAATCGTCTAGGTGTGGAAACACCTGGAATCCTAAACACCTCAGGTGAGTTGTGAACACAGCAATGAATTTGGTGAACACTCTGGGGGCTGTAGTGAGGCCAAAGGGCAGGGCTCGAAACTGGTAATGATTGGCTCTCAGCCGGAAGCGCAGATGATCCCTGGATGGCCTGGCCATTTTTATGTGGTAGTACGCATCCTTGAGATCTATCGAGCACATCCAATTGTCTTTCCCTAAAAAGGGAAGTATAGACTGAAGCGTGACCATCCGGAAATTCTCTTTCTTTACAGATTTGTTCAGTTTGCTGAGGTCCAATATGGTCTCCAGTTCCCCCGTCTTTTTTGGAACTAAAAAGACTCTTGAGTAAGTTCCGGATCCTATCTGGTCTGCTGAGACTGGTTGGATGACTCTTTTTCTTAGCAACGTTTGGACCTCTATTGTTGCTTGTTCCCTGTAACAGAGTGGAATGTCCATAAGTTCATAAGTTCATAGGTTGGTACTGGGCTATCGGCCCTAGGGCCTATACAAGCCTAGCCATAACAATACCCTGGCTATTACTTCCCTGGTCTCCTGTCTAACAGGGTGATTGACGTGATTCCTGGGGTGAATTTCCTATCTCCCATCCAATCGTCAAGGTTCTTTTTGAAGAGGGCCAAACAGGCGCTCAGCTTGGCATGTATAGGCAGTCTATTCCAGAGTATGGGGAGTCTCTGGGTCAAGAACCTATCCCTCCAGCATGTTTGGTTCATTGTGATGGCCAGGTTTAGATCCCTGGAGCATGTGACTCTGAGGGATTGGGATTTCTTTAAGTATAGCAAGTCCAACAGCTCTGGGTTTGACATGGCCTTGTATGTTAAGCAGAGATTGCCTCTGAGCAGGCGATATGCGACAGTGTATAGCTGGAGTTTTTTTAGATAGTCAGCATACGGCATCTGCTTTAGGCTTGAGATTCTTTTAGTGAGGTATTTCTGTGGCCTTTCCAGTTGTTGCAGATGTCTTGTGAGGTACATACCAAACGGGGCGTTGTACTCTATAATGGGTCTAATGAGGGATGAGTACAGTGGGACAATGACCTCCTTTTTTCTGGATGAAAAGCCCTTAATGATGAAGTGTGCCACATAGAAGGATTTCCTCACTGTTGTGGCAATGTGGTTATTGAAGGTGAGACCACTGTCCACTTGTGTCCCTAAGTCCCTTATCACACTTTCGGTGTTTAGTGTACTGCCACTTATGTGGTAAGTCATGGGTACATGAAGTCCGGGATTTTTCTTATGGGTGGAGGGTGTGTGGTGAATGGGATGAAGTACCCTCTGGAAATTATACTTTGTACCCAGCTGTCTTTTGGTATTTTGAGCCAGGCATCTGGGTACAAAGATAAGCGACCCCCGACTGCCTCCAGACCAGGACAGTCAGGCCTCCTTTCAGGAGCACTGGAAGGGCTTCACAGAGAAGTGATCTCTGTCACCCTGGTGTTGCGGACCCCTTCTGCCGCGAGGGCGGCATCTTCCATTATTGCCCCCCTCCTCTGCCTCTGGAGGGGGGTTCACCACGTGTGTCCTGAAAGGCTGTTTGGGCTTTTCGGAACCACATTTTTCCTCCATTTTGACCCTTAGGGTAGGGTCTGTTAGGGGTGGAAAAACAGACCCTGATTGCAGGCAGAGTCTATCCGTCCTGCTCATACCTGGTTAAGGTTTCCTTCACTTTAGGCACGAAAAGGGACAAGCCATCAAAGGGGGTATTCTCGAAGGATGACTTGAAGGGCTCAGCGAAGGAACACAAGTGCTCCCAGGAGTGTCTCCTAAGAGCAATTCCTGTAGCCACTGCCCTACTCGTTTCCTCAGCTGCATATGAAATGAGGCTCATGGATGAGTTTACTATAGAACTGAGGATAGCAAGCTGGATGGCAACTTTGTCGGTAGCTCCTGCAGCTACTGTACCCTGAAGAGTATCTCCTAGCTCTTTAAAGAGATCTCTTTGTCATCTGGTAAAATGGGTTAAATAGTTGAGCGAACGAAGAGCAAAAGTCACTGAACTAAACATGTGCTTCCCATATCTATCCATGATCCTGGAGTCTCTGTTAGGAGGATGGATAGATGAGGAATCTTCAGACATTTCCTTTTTGGTGGCTGCTGCCATCACCATGGCATCAACTGGCACACCTTATGTCAAGAAAGATTTGTCAAGGGGGGCAGAAATGAACTTTTAAGGCCTCCTAGGGACAGGCTCCATAGTATCCGGAGACTCCCACGCCCTTCGTGAGACCAGCTGCATCAGCTCATTGAAGGGCAGAGACACCCAAGAGGTAGAGGGCTGAGACCTGAAAGCCTTCAGGAGAACTGACTCATCCTCAGTAGGGTTTTTGGATTGCCAGTCAACCCTCTGCCTCAGGATTTCAAGTATCTCAGCAAATGAAATATCTTCAGACGGGAACCATGGGGACCCTTCTGAATCATCCAAGTCAGTATCAGATGTTAAGAGACTCCTAGCTGGAGTCTAGATGTTTCCTCTTACACAATCTCTTCCTGGGAACCTCATCAGTGGGAGCTTCTGGTCAGGTCTTGGAAGAGCAAAGGCCACCCAATGGGGCTTCCTGAAGCTCTGGGTTTCTACGCTTGATCAGGATGTGTGAGGCAGAAGCAGACACAGGCACTTTAGGGGAGGAGGAAGCCAGACCTGAGGTCGAGGATGTCTTAGGAGACATGACTCTACTCATGGCATTGAAAGCACCTCTGTTCTGATGTGAGTGAACTGACGGATCCGAGGAAACCATAGATTTTATTTTATTTTATTTATTTATTTTATTTTACATTTGTTAACCGGGCTAGTCCAACTGGATATATTTCCATTTTCAGTAGAGGCCTGGAGAGAAAAGCTCCAGTAGTAACAAATAGAAATTGAAATTAAAAATTAAAAATCAATGTTATTGCATAGTAAAAGAAAGGATTTCAATAAAAAGAATACTAAAAATACAAGAAGTAATAATAAAATAAAGTAGGTATTTACAAAAGTAAAGGTGACAATAAGTACAGGCTATATTATTATACAGTATGATTTATGTGGGCTTTCAGAACATCAAACAGGATAGATTACACCAGTATGTTGAACTGTGTTCAGCAGTTACAGTCCTGCTTCCAAGGAGTGTGCATTAAAGTGCTGGTTCTGGAGGAGGAAATATCAGTAGTGAAGCAGAAGGTTAATCAGGGTTGCTGCAGGGGCATAACCAGTGTGTTTTGAGGTGTCTTTTGAGGTTTTGTTTAAAGAGAGGCAATGAAGAAAGTAAAGTTAGTTTATTAGGCAGTAGGTTCCAGTTTTTTCCCACAGAGTTGGAAAACAGAGAATCTCCAGCCATGTTGTTAGACTTGCTTATGCTAGCAAGAAGTTTGCTGGAAGACAGTAGGGAATGTAAATTTTTGTAGGGGATTATGAGATTGGAGAGAATAGGAGTTAGGTTGATAAAATATCTTGTGGGCAATGGTGAGTTGGGAGACTTTCAGATGGTTTTGAAGTTCAAGCCAGCCTAGCTGCATTAGATTCAGACAGTGGTGAGTTCTAAAGGGATTGCCAGTGGCAAATCTGGCGATGTTGTTATATGAATTAGTTTGATAAGATTATTTTTCTTTAGGTTAGTATATATGGGTGAGGCGTACATAAGAGTTGAAATTAAATGGGTGTGTGCAATCTTGGTTCTGGCTATTGGAGTTAGGAAAGGTTTGATTCTATATAAGGAGCCTATTTTTCTGTTGACAGTTTTTATGGTGTTATTTATGTGGCTGTCAAATGTAAGGTTATTGTCAATAGTAATTCCTAACAATTTAGTGGTAGCGTCAGGGAATATAATCATGCCATTATTGGAAATGACAGAGAAATCTCTGAGGGAGGACTTACTGGTGGGTGTAAAGAGAAGGAGCTTAGTTTTTTTAACATTGAGAAAGAGGCAGCGTTTTGTGAACCATGTTTCAACTATGTTAAATACATTCTGAGTTAGAGAATGTAGTTCTGATGGAAAGTTTGCTGAGCATACTAGTGTAGAATCATCTGCATATTGAATGCAGGTGGCTTGCGGAATTGCTACATGGAGGTCATTGATAAACAGTGAGAAAAGAAGTGGACCTAGAATAGAGCCTTGAGGGACTCCGACCGTGACTGGCAGAAGGGATGATATATTATTTTCCCAGAGAACTGCCTGTTGCCTATTGGTAAGGTAGGACTTGAACCATTTAACTGCCAGAGAGTCAAGGGAAAGGGATTCAAGAATGTTGATAAGAAGGGCATGGTTTACCACGTCAAAAGCTTTTGAGAGGTCAATAAAGAGTGCAGATGAGAGGTTGTTTTTATTGCGATTTCTATTGATGGCATCTGTAAAGGATAATAGGGCAGTTGTGATGCTATGTGATGGCCTAAAGCTATGCTGGCAGTTTGCTATTATGTTATGTTGAGATAAATGATTTAATAGTTGTTGGTGACTGCATTTTTCCATAATTTTTGCTAAGGGTGATAAAAGAGCTATTGGCCGGTAGTTAGAGTAATCATTTGAGTTACCCCCTTTGTGTAGGGGGATAATATGGGAGATTTTCCAGATGTCTGGAATGATTCCCTCCTTAATGGTTCTATTTATGACGATGGATATGGGATAGGAAATTACTTTGGCTGCTTTTTGTAGGTATTCAGATGGTAGATGTTCAGCAGAAGGAGTACAAGGTTTAAGGTTTTGGATGAATTTGCAGATGAGAGTGGTTGAGATGGGTTGCAGATGGAATGTTGGTAGAGTGCCAGGTACGGTGGTGGGAAGGCTTGAGTTGTCTGAGATTAGTTGACTGGCTAGTGATTCTATGGTCTCTGTGAAGAAGGTATTGAAGGTATTGGCAGTTTGATGAGGGGTATTTGGATCGGCCTGAAGTGGGGTAGGTGTATGAGAGTGCCCTGGGAACAGGAGTTTATTTATACTAGACCAGAACTTCTGGGGATTGTTTTGGTGATTTTGCTGTAGTTTACAGTAGTACTTTTTGTCTGTAAGTATTGCCTTTTTTGTACTTTTTCTCAACTGCCTAAAAATTTGTTGATCTGAGATATTTTTGATAGCTCTCCACTTAGCCCAAGACTTGTTCCTAAGTAAAATTATCTGTCTAGAGGGACGAAAAGAAAAAAGGTATAAAAAGGAAAAGAAGACAGAAATAGCAAATAAAAATGGGAATGAAAAGGAAATGTGGCCAAGAAAAGTTACAGAAGTGCAGGCCTGATACTAACAGCTGTATTTAGCCCAGGTTCTATATGAGCCCTAAGGGTTAGTATCCACTTTAACTCATTTAGCTCAAGAGACCCTATAGAGTCACCTTCCCTCCTATTCGGGTATTGTATTTGTAGTACTCTAAATTTAAAAGTATGCGTCTGATGTATTTGACAATGCTTGGCTAAGGCATTACTAACATTGGCTTTTCTTATGTCATAGACATGGTTATAGACTCGATCTTTGAGTCTACGTGTGGTCATTCCCACATAGTAAGCCTCACAGCTATCACAATTAGCCAAGTAAATAACATTGGCTGTGTCACATGTTGCGTAGAAGTTGGGTTTAAACAACAGACCCAACTCCGTATGTTCAAAACTCTGTTCAGTTGAAATATATTTACAAACGCAACATTTCCTACATGGATAAGTTCCCTGTCTAAAGTTTGCTCTAATGTCCAGAGTTTTCACCTGGATATTATCTCTGCACAGTAATCTTTTCAGATTATAACAATTGTTGTATCTGAAACTAGGTTTCTTTCCAACTATTTTCAACAATTCATTATCCATAATAAGTAATTTCCAGTTTCTGGAGATGATATCCCTAATATACTCAATATCATTTGTGTATTTGATGTCAAAATGAACTTTGTTGCCAGCTCTAGGCCTATTACCATAGGTTACATGTCTATTTGACATCCCATTCTTGGAAGGTCTTACATCCTTCAGAATGGTATCATCCCTACATCCTAGCATCAACTGGGAGGGATATCCCCTGTCTAAAAAACATTTAGTCTGAAAATCCAAAAGCCACTCCTTTTCACTATCAATATTACAAAGTTTCTTTATTCTTGACATTTGATTCTTAACCACGTTGGGGAAAATATGTCTGGGATGCATACTTCCATAATGGAGTATGCTATTCCTCCAACATGGTTTCTTATATAAAGACGTAGTAATCTCATTCAAGGTATTCTTATGAATGGTAACATCCAAGTAATTAACCTGAGTAAAAGAATACTCATGAGTAAAGTCTAAGAAGGTAGTGGTCGAATTCATGTAATCCACAAACTCATTTAGGGATTCAATGCCTCCATTCCAAAAAAGGAGGATGTCATCGACAAAACGTCTATATAAGATGACATTAGTCTTAAATCTCAGATCACTAAAGATGTACGTCTTCTCCCATACATACACAGCCAGGTTGGCATAGGCATTAGCACAGGGGGTGCCCATGGCCACCCCCCATGTTTGCCTATACATCCTTTCTTGAAATAAGAAAACATTATTGTTCAAAATTAGATCTAAAAGGGAACATACAGTCAGCTGATCTATATTGTCTAGATCACTTAATTCAACTAAACAATTTCTGACTGCATCTATCCCAAATTCATTAGGGATGCTGGTGAAAAGGTTTTTTATATATCCAATATAACCATCAAGGTGTCTGATCTTAAACTATCAAGTAAAACAACATTCTCCAAGTCTTTCAATAGTTCAAACGAATTTTTTAAAATAGTAGGAATAAGGCCTATCAAAGGACCTAATTTCAACTGAACATACTGAGACGCGTGTTCAGTAACCCATAACTTCCCAGATACAATAGGTCGTAGGGGAGGAGGAACTACCCCTTTATGTATCTTGGGAAGACCTTTGATGAGAGGAATTAGGGGTGCTTCAATCACTAAATAATCATATAGATCTTTGTCAATACATCTCGTCATCAGGAGGTCATAAAATGTATCGTGCACGTTTCTTACTATAGAGCTCACCTCAATTTTACTTAATTCTGAATAAGCTACGTCATCCTTTAACATATCAATCATTAAATCAGTGTAAAAGGCTGTATCCATAGCTACTATTCCCCCCCCTTTATCAGCTGGTCTAAAAACCAGGTTCACATCATTGACCAAATTTTCTAATGCCTCTTTCTCTGCTATACTTAAGTTAACAAATAGACGCTTGTGTAACCCCCCCTTATAAAAAAGGTATAGGTCATGTTCACAGGCTTTCTGAAAACAATCAATATTTCCAGATAGGTGCGGCACAAAAGTACTTCTTCTTTTTAATACTGTCGTGTCATAGAAAGTGTTATCATCATCTGTGGCTTTAAACAAGCATTTAAGGGCTACTTTTCTAGTGAATTTACGTAGCATAATCATGGTGTCAGATAAACTACTCCCTCGGGAGGGTATAAAAGAGAGGCCTCTATTTAGAACGGCACATTCAATGTCTGAAAATACTTTAGATGACAAATTAAAAAACAAAGTGTTCAATTCTTCTTTCTTCTCGACTCGCTGTTCTCGCCCGATAATTTGCGTTTTCCCCTCCCTCTGCTTGTTGAGCGCTCCTGCACTCGATTTTTGTATGGTAGTGGAAAATTTAGGGCAGCTACTACCCCAGAGGTCAGACTCATAGACTGTCCATTATTCTTGGGTCTCGCCCCTGTATTCACTGTCCCTTTAAGACATTGTTGGTTGCAAGGGATTGTAGATGCAGATGAAACAACATCATCTGCTGTATTATTCGAAACGGGAGTACTATTAAGTAAAGTATCAGTCAGTTTTTCAGGCAATATGGTCGTACTAGGAACATTGGATGGAGTAACAGTCACCCGTTCACTATTATCTTCAGCAACTGCCATGTTATATAAAGCTATTCAAAACTACCTAAAACTATCTAAATATATATATATATATATATATATATATATATATATATATTTAAGTAAAGAATGAAAAAAACTGTTTTACTGGCCCAAGCTAATGCAGAACCTTCGATCTGTTGCAGCGGCAAACTAGATCTGAGGTAACTCTAGGTGCATCATGGGATAGGGACTTGGCCTCAAGCTATTTGAAGACCTCAAGCTTTGCAATTGGCCAACTCGGAGCCAAGGGATTGGCTCTGAACCCATCAGTAAAGAATGAATGGCGAGATAAAACAACTTTACATTAAATGTTTTAAAACACTTAGGAATAAATGTCCAAAAACATTTGGTCAAAGAATCATTCCATGCATCTGCACCTGCCGTGTAATTAACCAATTTTTCAAAAGCTAACATGTTGTAAAATATACCTTTTTTATCATTCCATTTGGGGAGGGTCTGTATCACTCTTGATTGCTGATACAAATCAGATGGTGTAGCTGCCCCTATAATGTCTATGGGCTGCCTGACAGTTTCCCCTGCTGCAGTCTCCAATTCTTTAAGATGGTCTCTTAAGACTTTTAGTTCTTCATCTGGTGTCCTGAGTTGTTCTGTGCCTCTGTCTAGATCATACTGCATCTGTTTATACTTTTGATCCTTAGCTTGCCCTTCTTCTACCTCTCTCTGTAGTATCTGTAGCTGCTGTTTGCACTGTTGGAATTCAAGTTGCATTATGTCATAATGTGCAGTTTTGTTCTGCTCTGCCTGTAATTCCTGTGTAAGCAATGTAAACCTCGCTTTCCAGTCTTATAGAGTGCTATGTTTACATTTGAGTGCGTGTAACTGACTCTCTAGGCTACCAAAACATTGTGATAACAAAGTTCCCATAGACTGACAGAGATTACTCTACTCTGTCTGACTATCCCTTTGAATGTTTTTAAACTGTTTTTTTAACTTTTGTTTAAAGTCTGGTGATAAAGCTGAACTCCATTCTGAGCAATAAGTAACAAAAAGTGTTACCAAATCAATGTCTGGGTCTTGTAAGAGCTTATCTTTGAAATCAGTAATAACTTTTAAAAGGGTTTCAACAGTACATACAGAAGAACCTAGAAGTATATCTGGATCAGGATACAGAGGAGAAGATAAGGGCTGTATTTCAGGGGACATATCCCTGGATGTAACTTGTGTAACCACCTTTCTGTGGCACACTAGACAAATAGATTTATCATCACTGTCACAAAACACACACCATGATCTGTACTTATAAGTTTTGATATTAGACATGTACCAATCATAGGTAAAAATCCATTAACACAAAGCATTGACATCAACATTACCTAATAAAGTACTGCATGTGTTACAGTTTTGTTTATACCAGTCTTTAAATCCTGACCATACATGTGCTGGACTGTGATTACTGTCTACCTGAAAGGTAGTTTTACATTTTATACTTTTCTGTTTTATGGCATCCATGCTGTAGAATGAGAAACAAAAAGAGAATTACCAGTTTCTGTGTGGAAGGTGGCCAAGTCTTCCATCGAGAAAGCGTGGAAAGTCCCTCATTGATTTTCCCAAAATGTGGTCAAACACAGCTGGCAGATTCCGCTGTGTGAATGTACAGGACCTGTGGAACTTGCAGAGATGCACTGTTCTGCTACTGGATACTGTGCATAAGAAGGAGGCAAAGGTTTGCACTGCAACTGGACTTACTAAATGAATAAAATGAAAAAGAAGCTGTAGTTGTCACAAGAAGAAACCATTCGATCCGTCAATCGTGGCTTGCCACTGAAAAATTACATATGCGTCTTCTGTTAGTTTCTTGCCATTACTTACATTTGCATGCAAGCATGCCACAGTACATTAACTCTTAGTATGACCAACTACTTTAATACTGTATTGTACTAAGTACAATAAATACACTGAGACAAACTGCTTCAGTTAGTACGACTTTACTGTTACATTTTCGTTTCGATCTGCAAGCATGCAATACAGATGCTGTCAGCTCTCTATGGCAAATTCCCAAAACTTGTTTATACACACTCATATTTATACCAAAAAGTCTGATATTTTTTCTCAGTCTGATGTATTACTATCTTCCTTTGTATAACACTTTTCTTTGTTCTTCTAATTTATGATTTGTCCTTGATTCTTTTTCAAGTTCGATGGTCCAGGGAAACTCAGTTATCTGAAATGTGGTGTTGCAGCACTATCTGAAACTTGATGTTCCAACTTTATCTTGGTTGATGTTACATCTCTTTACTTTGTTGATGTCCTTCCAGCTGCCATCTGCACAGTTATTTTTACAGACTTTGTTTCTCAATAACATACTCCTTTACATGGATGCCAATATCTAATTAAGCTATATATGCTTGCCAGCATGCTTACTACTTCCTAATTTTTCAGCATTTTACTATTCTAAATTAACCCTTCATATCATTCTTGCAGCTTTTTATTCAAGCTAATAATCATGCTAGCAATAGTTTTGAAAAGACAGTGAATATATTAAATAAAACTGAATACTATTATTCTTTCACCACTTCTTATGTGAGTACATCCAGTCTGTGAGGAAGCTTGTGGTAATTGCCACTGGCCATTTCAAAAAGAATGGAAAGCCATGGGTGTCTGGGACAGAAGGGAGATACCACAATGGTCTTGGAGAATTCCTTCTGAATCTAAACAAGTACCCTGGATATTAGAGGAAAGAGTGGAAAAACACACAGTAACATTCTTGTCCAAGGAAAAGAAAATGCTTCTGTCTTCCAGGCCTGCTTGTATAAAGTCTTGGAGTAGAATCTTACTAGATGATGGTTCAGAGAGGAAGCAAATAGGTCTACTTGAAGATCTCCCATAGATTAATCAAATCTTGGAAGACCTCCTGATCTAGTTTCCATTTGGGAGGGTCTGCATTATCCTGCTCAGCTTGTTTACCACATAGTTTTGCTCTGACAGAATATGGGATGCCTGTAGAGTGAGACTGTGCTGTGAAGCTATAACCCAAGCTAACATGGAGAGTCTACAGATGGGTTGTTGATGTACCACATGACAATGGTATCACCTGTAACAACTTGAAAAGGTCCCAGGGACCAAAGATGATTTAGAGAGTTGAGTGCCTTGATCAGGGCAAGCATCTCTTTTAGGTTAATGTGTTTGTGTCTGTATGTGGTGTCCCACACACCTTGCACTTTTATTCCTCCTGAAAATGCCCCCAAACAAAGTCTGGTGCATGTGTGATGACTGACTGCTTTGGAATATGCAGGTAGAAAGGGAGACCTGGAATTAGGGACATCTGCTATCTCCACTAAGTGATTTCCTTTCTGACAAATCCCAGCACTGGGATCTGAAAAGACAAGGAGTGTTGGTGCTGGGACAAAAGCAACATCAGATACCACTGTATGTTTCTCGTGTGGCATCTTGCCATGGGTGTCATGAGATCACAGAAGCCATGATACCTAAACTCCTGTGGTATTGTATTGCAATGACCAAAGTCTGAGTGGAAAACCCTAGAAAAGATATAGATAGAGACCTAGTTTTTCTTGTGGAAGAAAAACTCTTTGAAGTGTGGTGTCTTTTTGACATCCCACAACACAATCTTGTGAGAAGGAGTCAAGAAAAACTTTTCAATGTTCTCTTGGAATCCCAGCTTTTGTAAGAGATCTTTCACCCAAAACAGAGATTTCTGACACTTTGAAAAGACTCTGCAAAGCTAAGAAAGTTGTCTAAATATGGAAAATGCAGATACCCTATAGCCTGTAATTAGCTATAACTGGAACTAGACATTTTGTGAACATTCTTGGTGCAGGGGATACTCCAAAGGGAAAGCAGAGAACTGATAATGTGTTCCAGACACAGAAAACCTTAATAAATGTCTGAAATCTGGATGGATAGGAAAGTGATGATAAGCATCTTTTAAATCGAATGTTACAAGGAAAGTTGAATGTGGAAGAAGAGGTAACGTGCAGTGACATCATTTTGAATGTGGGCACTATTGCAAACAGGCTGAAGAAAGAAAGATCCAGAATTGGTCTCCAAGAATTTTCTTTCTTTGGCATTGAAAACATTGTTGAATAAATCCCCTTTTTCATCTGGGAAGGGGGAACAGGTTCTATCACTTCCTGGGACAGCATGAGATCAAGGAAACAAAAGAGTCTGGTCTAGAGGCTGAGGAATTAACCCCACCCCATGGAAAGGAGGAATTTTCATACACTGCTATCTGTAACTTTGATGAATGGTCTTCAAAACCTATTTTCTCTGAAAAGCTGTTGCCAAAGAGAAAAATGGAGATTCAGACTTTCAGAAAGAAAAAAAAGGGGATGCCGGGGGGGGTGTGGGGGGGGTGGAACAAAGTCTCTGAAATACTTATTCTGATTTATTGGACTGTCCTTGACTTTGGGAAGTTCCAAAAGTCTTCTTGGAACCCCTTACCATTTCTTCTTAAATTAAAAGTTATGTACTTATCATAACTAGGCATCTGTGTTGTCCATTTTCATTTTCCCTCAATGTCTGGGTACGGATCTGACCATTGAATCTGACTTGACTGCATATTCTAGAATTCGGATTAAGCTCTTGTGCTCCTCCCTCTACCCCTGATTCTCTATTCCATCCCCACTGCCTCCTACCAAAACACAGACAGGTATAAGTTGATAGAAAAGGCAGGGCTCAAACTCAGAACAGAAGATTCCAAAACAGTTGAATAGGTACCTCCAGAAAAATGGATAGGGGACTAATGGAAGGGAAGTTGAGGAAGAATGAAAATGAACAACACATATGCCTAGTTATGTAAGTACATAACTTTTAAATCTGATGTCCTTTTCATTCTTCCTTAATGTATGGTACAGAGTCCCCAACTACACTGATCTTGGGTGGCCCTCATGAAAGGATATTCTGGAGTACTGCTGAACCAAATGCAGCTCTTTTTCTGGAAATAATATCTAATTTGTAATGAGTAATAAAAGTATGAGTAGTGGACCACGTAGCTGCAGAGCAAATATCATCAATAGATGTTCTTGACCAAAAAGCAGATGATGTAGCCATGGATCTAGTTCAATGAGCTTTGGGGGGCTTAGGTAATGTCATGCCTGTCTGAAAATAAATCAAGGAACTATAGTTTGTTATCCATTTGACTAAATAGATTTTCGAGACTGCACAACCCAGGAGATTTGGCAAAAAGGAAACAAAAAGTTGATCTGATTTTCTAATTTGTTTTTTTCTGTAAAGATAAAAACATTATTTGCGCACATCAGGGAGATGCAGCATGTACTCTCCTTTATTGAAAAAACTTGGAAAGAAAACTGGTAAGTGAGTGGATTGGTTAATGTTATTTTTAGAAGTCATTGTAGGAAAAAATGAAGGGTTAGTCTCCTTATGAAAAATGATGTAAGGAGTTCTTGAAGAAAGAACCCAGAGTTCAGATATTCTTTGCAGAAGTAATAGCTATCAAGAAAACTGTTTCCATGACAGGTATTTCAGATCAGATTTGTCTGATGGTTCAAAGGATTTCTGCATTAGACCTTGAAGGACAACTGTCAGATCCCAAGGTGGAGAGGGATCCTTTATCGGAGGCCTATGAAGAAAAATGGCTTTCAGGAAATCTTTGCATTATCTAGACAAAGTCAGGGAAAAATGTTTGTTCCCCTTGTGAAAAGTGGAAGTTGCTGCCAGTTGAAGTTTAATTGTAGAGAAACTAGCTCCTTTAAAAAGAGTTGTCAAAAACTGAAGAATCACTGAAAATGGGGCAGAGAAATGTGCATTTCATTATTTGACATCCAATGGGAGAATCCTTTCCATTTGCTTTTATATACATTTTTTGTAAATTCTTTTGAGAAGCTAAAATAATATCATGTACAGGGGAAGAAAGCCTGGGCTGTCTAACTATCACTGGAAGTGGAGAAATCATGCGGTTAGTTTGAGAGCCTGAATGTTCAGGTATTGGATCCCTGACGGGTGAGAAAGGAGATCCAGAGATAGCTCTTGTATCCATGAAGGATAATGAAGGTGAGACCATAGAAAGGGGAACCACAACTGCTGAGTCCAGAAAGGGGCAATGAGGATTACTGAGCTCATCAGCTGACTTGCTTTCTGTAGGAATTTGGGGATCAAAGGAGGAGGTGGGTAAGCGTAAAGAAGTCTTGAGGGCTAAGCGTGCACTAGAGTGTCTCTTGGTGACTCCTCCAGAAGGGAGATAACAGCAAAGTACTTGGTGCACTTATTGTTGAGTGGAGTGGCAAATAGGTTCCAGCAAGGTCAGTCCCAATGCCAGAAGATCATCTTTGCCACAGATTGATTGAGAGACCATTTGTGAGGCATCATAATAGATCTATTCAGTTTGTCCGCTAGCACACTGGTTTCCTCAGAATGTGATCTGTAATTAGAAAGCAGTCTGATGAGATAGCCCATTCCCATACTCTCATGGGTTCTCTGCAAAGGGGATAAGATGGAGTTCCTCCTTGTTTGCTGATGCACCAGACTACAAACATGTTGTCAGTCTGAACTGCAATAATAAATAAAAAAGGGTTTGTTGCCATGGATATGAACTTTCCTACTGTCTCCGTTACTGGCTTGGTGGATATGGGCATCCTAAGGCAATGTAGAAATTGCTTCCTGTTTACTGACAACCAGTTAATTCTCAAACAAACTGATATGGTATGTGAGAGATGTATTTACACAATGTCACTGGAGGCAAAGCTGTCACATCAAAGTACTCCTAATGTCAATAAAGTTGTCAGCAGTGCACATGCTGCACCCATCACGCAAAATTCAAAGCTGACATACAGACCAACATATGCTGAGGCACTTACATGCAACCTTCCTAAACCACAAAGACCTCCTAGACAAAGTACACATAACAATTACCCTCAGCAGTCTCAAATGTGCTCTTTCAAAACAACACCCACATCAACACACAGAGCTACATCTCATGGAGTCTCTACCTCTAAGTCCATAAAGCAAGTCACCACACAATCCAACATTCTAGTCATTAGAGACTCCATCATGAGACACACTGATGTCCCTCTCACCAGGCTGAGTAAGGGGAAAGTTATGGTCAGTTGCTTATCAGGGGCTAGGATCCATCACATTACCCATGCACTCAGGTCATTGGACCACAGTTACCAATATAACTCAGTCATAGTCCATGTGGGAGTAAATGACCTGAGATGTACCTCCCTAGACTTTATGAAGAGAGATATCATGGAGCTCTTGGAATATGTGTCTCAGGCTGGTATGAGCCTAGCAGTGAGCAGCATTTTACCTTCTCCAAGGATGGTGCCACAATACGAACAAAAGATGGTTGACTTTAACAATTAGCTTAGCTTCTGGTGTCATTCTAAGGGGGTGCAATATTTGTCAGCATGGAAGGAGACAGTCAACAGACCACTTTGCCAGGGATGGTCTGCACCTCTTCCCTATAGGCTTTCAAATATTAGCTAAAACATTGACTTCCCCCACAGTGCCTTTTTAGGCAATGCCAAACTGAAAGTACTTCCAACATAGCAAATCAAAACCAAGAAAATCTAAAGGTATTACTGCTCAATGTTAGGAGTCTAAACAAAAAACTCCACTCCCTAGAAGCTCTCTTTACCCTAGAGAATAGTGATGTCTGTGTGGTCACTGAGACATGTTTTAAAGCGACAGAGAGCACACCAACAGTGCAAGGTTACAAAGCCTTCCACTCATTTAGGCCAGCTACTTCACAGGTAGGAACTAAAGGTGGAGGTGTCTCTATTTACATCAAAAATAAATATACTTCAAGGCTGGTCAAACAGAACAATGCACTTGAGCTGATCCGTGTTCAACTAACCATAGGTAAAATCCATTACCACTTCTTTGCAAGCTATAGGTCCCAATCTATGACCCAGGAAACCCATACCATGTATTTAAACTTATTAGAAACACTAACCATCCAACCCAATACCATATTCATGAGTGACTTTAATTACCCCACTATTAACTGGGAATCTTATACAACACCAAATGTACATGCACAGAGTTTCCTGGATTTTGTAAATACAAACTCCCTCGACCAGATAGTCAATACACCAACCAGGGGTGCAACCATACTGGATCTGATCCTCACTAATATGGGAGACTGCTGCACACCCCCTACTGTAATGCCTTCCCTGGTAAGGTCAGACCACAAAATGGTCTCCTTTGAAGTAAAAATAAAACCAGGACCCCCAGCTAAACCTGGAATAGTCAGGAACTATTCTAAGGCTTACCTCCTGCTATTAAGTGAGAATCTGTCAAAATTTCAAACCCCCATAAACCCTGAGAACACTTCTGCCTATGCAGAACTGTTCACAGAAACCCTGTACAAGCATGTTAATAGCTGCACAGAGGCAGCTGTACCCACCAGGAAGAAGTACAGAACTAACTCATAAAACAAGCCACCCTGGTGGAATCACAAAATCAATTGGTTGTATAACAGGAGGAAGAAAATCATGGCAAACATTAAGAGATGCAGCACCTAGTAGAATAAAAGCACTCTCATCAAACTAAACAAACAACTTAGAGGAGAAATAAAGTCTACCAAAGCCTAATTTGAGGTAAGTTTGGCATCCCAGGCCAAGGACAACCACAAAGCATTCTTTAGCTATGTCCACAACCTCAAAAGCAATATACAGTTGTGTGCAGAGCTCATTGTAAATGGAGCCACCTATACTGAACCAGAACATATAGCAAACCTCCTGGCTGATAAATTCAGCTCCAACTTTACCTCTCTCTCCCCCTCAACCTTCCCTCAGGAAATATCAAATATAACTTCTTCCTACTATCACTAGGGAACAGGTCCTTAATGCTCTCTCTAAGACCAAGAACACTGCATCAACGGGCCCAGACAATATCCCAGGATACCTTCTAAATAGCATGAAACATGACCTATCAGGGCCTCTGAAATTACTAGTTAACTGTAGCCTCCAAACATGCTTCGTTCCTTATGAATAGAGAAAGGCAACAACCATCCCTCTGCAAAAAGGTGGGCCATCTACAGACCCTGGAAACTACCGACCCATACGTCTCACTAGTCTTACATGTAAAGCCATGGAAAGAGTTATCATGGAGATGATCAATAGAGATATAGTAAACCTCCAGACATTGGACCCAACCCAATTTGGTTTCGTCAAGGGCAAATCATGCTTACTCAACCTGGTGGACTTCTTCGAGAAGGTCACCAAAGCAATGGATGAGGGCAAATTTGTTCACACTGCCTATCTTAACCTGGCCAATGCATTCGACACAATACTCCACTTGGGTATTGTTGACAAACTCAAGAGGTTAGGTACAAACCCGCATGTCACCTGGTGGATAGACAACTGGCTCACAGGGAGGACCCAGGAAGTTAGAATTGAATTTGGGAGTCCACCTCTACAATGAGACCAGTCACAAGTGGAGTCCCTCAGGGATCAGTCCTTCGACCGCTCCTTTTTGGCATTTACTTCTCAGAAGTCAAGGCCAGTGTCAGTGGTCTCTGGCTGACTAAATTTGCAAATGATTGCAAATTAGGAACTGACATTGAATCTCACATGGACACAAATGTTCTCCAGGATAGACTCACACAGACAAACTAGTTTCAGAGCCATGGACTAAAACTAAATGGCAAGAAATGCATAATAGTATCCTTTGGGAAGTCATCCATCCCTGGTAACTATCATATTGACAACACACCCCTTAGAGCTGACCCAGTAGTCCAGGACTTAGGGACACACATAGATAGTAATCTAGCCTTTGATCATTATGTGTCTACAGTGGTGAGGAAATCATTCTGTGTTGCGCAACGTATAAGCAAAGATATGGCATCTAAGTCCAAGGAAGTCATTGTTCTGCTGTATTTGGCATTCATCAGACCTATCCTTGAGTACAATGCCCCCTTTGGTATGTACCTAACCAGGCATATCTAACAATTGGAATGTCCACAGAGGTTACTCACTAAAAGAATACAGGGCGTAAGTAATATGTCCTATGCAGACCACCTCAACACCTCAAGACCCTATCCCTGTATTCAGTCTCCTACAAGCTTTTGAGAGGAGATCTATGCCTGGCATGCAGGGCATTGTTAAATCCCACTCTGATTGACCTTCTGCATATCCATAAAACAAGGAGCATCAGAATTACCCGTTCTAAAGACTTAAACATTGCCTATGATATAAATAGGACCTGCTGGAGAGATATGTATGTACCCTGGAGACTACCCTGTCTATGAAACAAGCTCCCCATTTATGTGAAGTAGAGTTCCTCCCTAACACAATTCAAGTGCAACTTGGACAATTGGATGGGAAACATGAAATTCATCCCTGGTTTGGCACCTATGTCTCTAATGGACAGAGGTAACCTGTAAATGGTAAATCTCCCAGGCCCATGCTTACACTTATCAAGGGTATCAGAACTTGTCAGAGATTTGAGATGCATGGCTAGGCTTAATAGGGGCCTTGTGGTCATTAGCCTAGTAAACACCTATGAACGTATAAACCTATAATCCCCAGTGGGAGAGCATCTTGAAATGCCTGCAACGCTAACAGGACTACTTTCATCTCTAGGACATTGATATGCAATGTGTTCTCTTAGGGGAACCACATGCCTTGGACCATTCTTCCCAAGAAATGCCCCCCACCCCAACTGAGAAGCATCTGTGTTCACTGTGACTATTGGGTTTGGTAGAACAAAGGGTCTGCCTATATGAAGATTGTCTGACTGAATCCACTACTGAATGTGTTGTTTACAAATTGGGGTGAGTTTGACTGGAAATGACAGGGGTTGATACAGAATGGGCCACTGTACAGCTAGAGTCCATTGGAGAACCCACATAAAAAAGTGCCAAAGGAAGTAGTACTAAGGCTGCTACCATGGAACCTAGTGCTTGAAGTACTAACCTTGCCAGAGGAGATGGATGGAGAAGGAGATTCTGATCCTGGCTTCTGATAGTTGAAATATGATGAAGGGGTAGAGATGCTACTTGTGTTGTTGTATCTAGAACTGAACCTATGAACTCCAGGCTCTGAACTAGTGCCAAGTTTGATTAGGCAGGATTTATTGTTATACCCAATGATTTAGAAATCTGGAGCAAATAGTCCTTGGCATGTAGAAGCAGATGCTTGGAGGGGGACAGTGATGAGCCAGTCGTCTAGATATGGAAATACTTGGAATCCTTTCAGTCTCAAATAAACTGCCACTACTGCCATGCACTTCGTAAACACCCTGGTGGCTTAGGTTCATAGATTAGGTTCATAGATTAGTACTAGGCTGACTGAGACTCAAACTCTGCACCTTGTGTTTGTAAGGCAAACATCTTAACCATTAGGCCACCCTCCCAACCCTGTGGTGAGCCCAAAGGGCAGAGCTCTGAATTGGTAGTGACTAGCTCCCAGCCGAAAGCTTAAGTGTCTTTGGGAGCATCTGTCTACATTGATGTGATAGTACACATCCTGAAGCTCTATCAAGCACATCCAATCATTGTTGTGAAGAAATGGCAGGATGGACTGTACCATAACCATTGGGAACTTTGACTTCTTCAATATTGATTCAGTTTGCTTAGATTAAATATTAGTCTGAGGTCCTCTGTTTTCTTTGGCACTAAAAAGAAGCACGAGTAAGTTCCGAATCCTATTTGGTCTGGTGGGACTTTTTGGATGACTCTTTTGTCTAGCAGATTTTAGATTTCTTATGCTGCTGCCTTCCTTTGACTGGGTGGAACATCAGGAAGTTTCTCCATTTTTGTGAGATGGAAGAAGGAAAAATGGTATGTAATAACCCCTGGATATTACTCTTGGCACCTATATGTCTTGTGTTGTACTTGCCCAGGCGTCTTGGTGCAAAATCAATCGACCCCTGGCTGCCTCCAGAGTTGGAGAGTCAGACAGCACTTCAGGAGCACTGAAAGGGCCTGTCTGAAAAGGAATCTCTGAAGCCTTGCTTTTCCATACCTCCTCTGCCTCTAGGATGATGTCTACCACTAAAATTTCCTCCTCTGCCTCTGGAGGAATTATCCCTGCATGAATCTTAGAAAGGTCCCTGAAATTTATGGAACCACATCTTCTTGCCACCTCTCTAATTCCTAGAAAAGGTTCGCTGAGGCATAGAAAACTTGATTCCCATGGCAGACTGAGTCTTTCCATCTTGCTCACTGCAGATAAGCACATCCTTTACTTATGGCCCAAACAAAAACGTGCTATCGAATGGGGCCTTAATAAAGAACTTCTTAAAACGCTTAACATAGTCACATAGCTTCATCCAGGCATGTCTCCTTATGGCAATGTCTGATCCAGATGCTCAGGTGGTACCCTAAGCTGTGTGAGAAATAATCTCATTGAAGCGTTTGATATGGATAATAGAGTGGACAGTTGTGACTATGTTCTTTTGAAGTCCTCAGCAGACATGAACTCTGACAGAGTATTTGAAAGCTCCATGGTCATATCCCTCTGAAGCTTAGTAAAGTGTGCCAGATAGTTTAGTGACCTCAGGGCAAAGGTTGCTGAGGCAAAGACTTGCTTTCCAAACCTGTCCAATGCTCTAGACTCCCTGTTTGCAGATGAACAGAAGAGCTCTGTTCTGCTAGCTCTTTCTTGGTGGCTACCACAACCATCATGATATCGACTGGGATTCCATTGTTCCAGTAGGGGTCTTTCTGCTGGCAGGGCTAAAATGTTGTCAGGTCTTTTGAGTATGGGCTCAACAGTGTCCAGATCCTACCAGGCCTGGTGGGAAAGCAAATCAATAAGTTTCTCTGCAGGGGGGGGGGGGGGGCAAGACATTGGCCAGAATCAAAAGTCTCCAAAAATACCAATTCTTCTGGTGACCAGTTTTGAGAAGACCACCCACCTTTTTGTTTCAGGATCTCTAAAATATCTTCAAGGGAGATGTCATCTGGTGGCAATCAGGACCCCTCTCCTTCATCAAAATTAGCATACTCCATGAGAGACTCCATGGAAGAATCAATGTGTCTCGTTTTGCATGTTCTCTTCCTCCTTGGGGTGTTCAGATGAGGTGTCAGAAGAGAGGGGAAGTTCCTCCACTGGAACTGGTTGGAGACTTATTTAAACTAGCTGTCACTATGGCACAGACCTGACTGACTCAGAGCTTGGAACCGATGAGAGAAAAGGGGTAGGATCCTCCAAAGCTAGTTACCAAAATAAAATTGCCAAAGATTCCAAAGACAACCACAAGGCATTCTTCTATAACTATGTCAAGAATATAAATGGCAATGCTCAGATCTGCTCTGAGCTACAACAGAATGGCATTAAATATACTGATCGCAAGGATATTGCCAATATCCTGGCAGATCGATTCAGTGCCAACTTCACCCACCTCTCATCCCCCTAAATGGCCCATCTCAATACCGGAAGATTGCCATATCCCGGTAATAACAGTCACACAGGTAAAAAAATGCACTCTCCAAAGCTAAGAATACAGCATCCATGGGACCAGATGACATCCCGGGCTGTGTACTACATGAGCTACAAAATGAACTGGCACCTCACCTAAGTGTCATGTTTAATCATACCCTCAACTCAGGCTTTGTGCCCACTGAGTGGCGCACAGCTACAGTTATCCCACTCCACAAGGGGGGATCCACCTTGGATTTCGGGAACTACTGCCCCATCAGTCTGATGAGCCTGATCTGCAAGGCCATGGAACGTATTATCATGGAACTTATAAACAAAGACATTAGCAACCTTCAAACACTGGACCCCACCCAGTTTGGGTTTGTGAAGGGCCGATCTTGTCTCCTGAACCTGACTGGCTTCTTCGAATCAGTCTCCAGAACCGTGGACGAGGGTAAGGCAGTCCACATAGCCTATCTGGACCTTGCCAAGGCCTTTGACACCATCCCCCACTCTGGAATCATAGATAAACTTACTAAGCTAGGCATTAATCTCTATGTCACTCCTTGGGTTGCCAACTGGCTTACTGACAGAACCCACACTGTAAAAGTAGCCGACTCCAAATCCAGTTCCAGACAAGTGATAAGTGGAGTACCTCAGGGTTCAGTCCTGGGACCTCTCTTGTTTGGCATCTACTTCTCTGAAGTACAGGCCAACACTAAGAGACTCTGGCTAACAAAGTTTGCAGATGACTGCAAACAGGGAGCCATTATTGAATCCCCAAATGATGTGGATACTCTACAAAAGGGCCTTACAGAAACAGATGCTTGGTGCCAGAGCCATGGGCTCAAGCTCAATGTCAAGAAATGTATAGTTATCCCCTTTGGGAAAACACATGCACCCGTGAATTACCACATAGGTGGCAGTACACTAAACACCGAAAGTGTGATAAGAAACTTAGGGACACAGGTGGACAGTGGTCTCACCTTCAATAACCACATTGCCACAACAGTCAGGAAATCCTTCTATGTGGCACACCTCATTACTAAGGGCTTTTCATCCAGAATAAAAGAGGCCATTGTCCCACTGTACTCATCCCTCATTAGACCCATTATAGAATACAACGCCCCATTTGGTATGTACCTCTTAAGACATCTGCAACAACTGGAAAGGCCACAGAAATGCCTCACTAAAAGAATCACAGGCCTAAAGCAGATGCCCTATGCTGACCACTTTAAAAAACTCCAGCTCTGCTCTGTCGCATATCGTCTACTCCGAGGCGATCTCTGCTTAACATACAAGGCCATGTCAAACCCAGAGCTGTTGGACATGCTACACTTAAAGAAATCCCAATCCCTCAGAGCCACATGCTCCAGGGATCGAAACCTTGTCATCACAATAAACAAAACATGCTGGAGGGATAGGTTCCTGACCCAGAGACTCCCCAGTCTCTGGAATAGACTGCTCATACATGTTAAGCAGAGCGCCTCTTTGGCCCTCTTCAAAAGGAACCTTGATGATTGAATGGGAGAAAGGAAATTCACCATGGGGATCACGTCAGTCACCCTGCTAGACAGGGGTCCAGGGAAGTAAATAGTGTGGGAAGAAATAGCCAGGGAATTGTTATGGCTCGGCTTGTATAGGCCCTAGGGCTGATAGCCTAGTACCAACATATGAAGGCCCTTTTGGAATGTACCTCACAAGACATCTGCAGCAGCTGGAAAGGCACAGAAGTACCTCACAAAGAGGATTACTGGCCTCAAATAGATGCCCTACACTGACTGTCTAAGAAAACTCCAGCTTTACTCTGTAGCACATCGCCTACTTTGAGGAGATCTCTGCCTAACATGTAAAGTTATGTTAAACCTAGAGCTGTTGGACATGCAACACCTTAAGAAATCCCAATCCCTCCCAGCTACACGCTCTGGGAACCTAAACCTTGTCACCACAATAAACAGGACATGCTGGAGGGATAGATTCCTGTCCCAGAGACTTCCTATACTCTGGAACAAGCTACCCATCTATGTCAAGCAAAGTTCCTCATTAGCACTCTTCAAGAAAAATCCTGATAAGTGGATGAAAAATAGGAAATACGCCCGGGGATCAGTTCTGTGGTTCTGCTCGACTGGGGCACAGGAAATTAACTTTCTTGGGTCGCGTAAGCCAGGGAACCTTGTTGGCTAGGCTTCCTTAGGCCCTTGGGCTGATAGCCTAGTACCTATCTATGAACCTATGAACATGAGAAGGCAATTCTATTTGGAGAGAAAAAGCCCTTTCCACCACCTTGAGAGCTGATGGACCAGGAGAGACTTCAGCCCACCTTCTCAGAGCTGAAACTCCCGATGAAAGTAGGTCTAGACCACTCTCATAACTGTGCCTCAGGGGTGGAATTGGATCAGAACTGTCCAGGGCCAAGGCTGTGAGGGGAAGGGACGATCTGACAAAATCGGAACCGAACCTATCCTCTCAGACCGATGCTGACACCTCAGCTCAGAGACCCATTCTGATCCGAGAGTATTGGAGCAGAACTAGTCAAGGAAATAGTCACAGTGGAGGAAGAAGCCTTCCTTGGATCCAACACTGGACTTCTCAGGGATTTCGGATCCTGGGACTCCAAAATCACTGGATGGATCAGAGGAGGAGATAAGGTGTTTTTTCATGTGGTTAGGCATACCCTTGGATCTAGTAGTGGCAAAGTTGGTAAGACTCTCATCTGGACCTGAGCTCTGAGACATTTTTGCATCATCCTATCCATATATGCTTACAATAAGCTTCTGGAGGACATAGAAGAAGTAGTGGATGGGGTGCTTGAATGCTTCTTTGGAGTCTGAAGCAACTGAGAAGGCAGGGTGGGTGAAACTGGCTTGATGGTAAAGTCCAGAGTGGTAGTCCTGCAAGAAAAACCTGTCTTTGGATCCAAAGACCTAGGATCTAAGGGAGGTACTGTTGAAATTATAGTGACAACAGACGGAGCTGATACCTTAGGATCCGATGGCTTTGGATCCAATTGTTGACTTGTCTTTGGATCTGATAGTGCTGAATCTGAAATTTTTCTAACCTTCAATGGAGGCTCCAACGAACATCTGAGGGACTTCGGAGGGGAGTGTTTCCTGTGCTCCAGAGGAGCAGACTTACTTGTCTATGAGGGGGTTTGAGCCCCTGAAGATGTAGAAGGGAGAAGACCCCTTAAGATAAGTTTATTGCATCTATCTGCCATGTAGACCAGATATTGCAAGAAGTGTCCAAGTGCCCAGCTCCTAGACAGTACATGCACTCCTTGTGGGCATCTGAGTTTTGAATTTTATGCCCACAAGAATTGTATTCCTTAAAGCCTGTTGGTTTGTCCGACATGTTATAACAAGACAAGAAGAACAAGGACAAACAGTGATAAACTACCAATAAAGCTTTTTTTTTTTTTTTTTTTAAAGAAAGAAAGAAAAAAGGAAAGGGAGGTTGATTACCAACAATGGTTAGCTAAATAAATACCTTTCAAAGAAAAATGGGTAATCCAAAATACCAACAAGGGTAAACGAGAAGACGAAAGAGATAGAAAAGCCTAACAACCAGCAAAAACTAAGAGGGAGGATTAATAAACTAATTAAAGAGAAATTTAGGGAGAAATTTTAAAGTTAAATAATTCACAAAGTATCTCTAGCAAAACTCGAGAGAGGAACTTGAGTCTGTTTGTGATGGTGGCAAAAGAAATCTGAGGCCGATGGGGATGAAATAGAGCATTATGGGTAGAGGAGGAGCTCGAGAGTTGGATCCATAATCCTGAATAGGATCCGAGTCAGATCTGAAGGTTGGATCTAAACCCATACGTTATTGAGGAATGAAAAGCACAATGTCAGATCATCTGTTTACCCATATTTTAAGACTATTTATTTTGCTTCTTACCAAAATAGAATGAGGATTTAAACAATCTCTTGGAAAACTTGGAAAAGGAGGGCTTTGAAAAATCTTAGAGATTCCCTGTATCAGCTTATCCCTTTCATCACATGTTTTGATCACCTCTGCAGCGGAGGGGCCAAAAACTAAATCTCTATCCAAAGGAGAATTTAAAACCTAATTTTTAGCATCATATGAGAGGTTCTGAGAATACAGCCATCTAAACCTCCTCAAAACAGTACCAGTGGCCATAGCCCTAGAAGAAATCTAGAAGAAATATCAACAGAGTCATACATACACACGTCTATATTAGTTCATCAAAAGTTTAGGTTGTTGAATGTATAAACATCGACACCTAACTGCCGAAACCTTAAAATCGCAAATGGCCATTCTTTCCTAGGGAAAAAATTCGATAGACCATTGCGAAATAAAATAAACTTTTGAACCCAAACATGTTGGGGGGCTTCACCCCCACACCTCCCGATGTTGGGGGCTGTGCCCCTCACACCCCCCTAACTAAATATACCAACTCCTAGTCTGCTCTACATTAAGGAAAGAGCAAATCTCTGATAACGGCCAAGCGAATTCTTTCCTGAGGAAAGAATTTGCATACGTGGCCTCCGTGATTTTAAAGTTTCGACACTTAGGTATCAATAATTACGCACTTGACAACCTAAGCTGTCGAACATCTAATAGGAACCCACATACACAATGTACAATGAACAGTGACTTGAACAATAGAAGAAATTTAATTATTGAAAGCAGATTTTTTTCTGACACAAAGATACTGCAGATAAAACATTCCTCATGCTTTCACATTTAGTCAGAGCAAACCTAAACATATGTTGTTGTGTCTTTTGGCTTTTCCCGGTTAGGGGTCGCCACAGCAGAACTCCGGTCCGCTAATGATTGGCAGTAGATTTTTTACATGCCGAGTTGCCAGCCCTGACGCACAACCTTCAACGAAGGTACGCCCATTCACGCATGTCTCCACACAGAAGACGCTTTAGCTGAGAATCCAACAGGACAACGTCTTACTGTGAGGCGACAACGCTACCACAGCACCACCACCGCAGTATAGCAAACCTTAACATATAAGCCCGACAATTCAAAATTCTGAAAATCAAAGTTGCAGAAGCATACACATACTTTTTGATACTTATCAATAATCATTCCATCCTTATCAGACAGAGTAGGACTGGAATAAACTAAGTCTTTAGCATATAAAGGATTAACTAAATCTATTGCTGTGAGATCAGATTTGGGAAGGGTGTATACAGCCTTAAAAGACTGAGGACCTTTATACATCCTATCTGCCTTTTTAGGGGCAGCTGGCTGACTATCAGGAAAATTGCAGGCAGTAACACACACATTCTCCAAAGCTGAGAGAACTTGAGGAATAGGTGCAGGTTCTGGAAATTCCTTCTGTAACATCTCATGGTATTTTCTAAGGAACTGAGAAACCTCAGTGTTCTCCCACTGAAAACACTCACATTCTAGAAATAGTCTCAAAGAAAGAGAAACCTCCACAAGGAGAGTCAGAAACTGAGCTCTCCTGTTAGTTGGAATCAGAAATCTGAGGAGAAAACACTCTGTCCCTTAATCCTCCTGTCCACATTCAGAATCTTGAATCAGTTCAGGAAAGGAAGTCTCCCTCTTTCCTTTACCAGAGACTACTTTACAAGAATAATCAATAGCCTGAATTAAACCTTCAGACAGTCCCAGTAAACTACTCCTGTCTAAGGAAATTTGAAGAGTTTTCTGCTTCTTTTTGACATGAAAACTGGGACCAACAGTGTTAATCATGGCAGCAGCTTCCCAAGGTATGGGCACAGCATTCTGACAAAACAGGGAAGTCTACCATATTCCCGTTCCCAGGACCAACAAGAGTGGCTCTCCCTTGCCCACTGAGAGGACCCCTACAGTTGCAGAGAACATGGCTAACCTCCAGTCCCTAGTGGCTGTAGGTGCTACACACCAAAGGGTCAAGGGGTAAAAGATGAGTGGTTTAAGGTACAACTAATGGTCACAGTAGAGTAACCCACCGGGGATTGAAGCAAATTACTAGCCTGTTGTGATGGCAAAGGCTCTTTGCTTAACTTTTCTTTATGTGGCTTGAAGAAAGATCAACTGTGGGATCGACAGATTATTCCACTGTCAAGACAAAGATGGTGCCCCTTTCCCATCGAAAGCAAGCAGCAAGTGCAGGTAAAAAAACAGATGTCTTTAAAAGTCACTTTTTTTTCAAAAAGCACTCTAAAACACTTTGCCAGCCCCACAAAGTAAAATAAATAAAATTTATCCACATAAAAATGTTTCACAGTTGCTATAAAGAACTTTTAAACTTAAAGGAAAAAAGTGTTCCTGTTTAAAAGTTCAGTAGAGTCTTGTGATAGCCCATTAAAATACACACTCTTAGCTTTAAAATAACTTTCCAAAAGAGGAAAGTATTAATTAAAAAATAAATAAGTTTTTTTCCCCAAGGGGAACTTATCTGCCCATCAAAGGAACAGTATAACCCAACTGTGAATCCTTGAAAACCTCAGAGGAGAGTACTCTTTGGTAGCAGTAAAGCTCTGGAGGGCTTTCCACCCAAATTTGTCTTTTAGTCAGCCTTGCTTGAGCTGCCAGACAGTTTGGGTGCATGGAAGGTGCTCTGAACCACTTGAAGCTGGCCAGCTGTTATATCCTTGTCATGATATAACCCATATAACTTACGCTACTGCAGCACTGTTCAATGTAAAGAACACATCAGTGTGCTCTTTTACAGGAAGTCATTTGGCCCACTGACGCATGAAACAATAGTGCTCTGTTACAGGTGAGAAGAGGATGAAATGGCATACATTGTAAGAGAAACTTTGGAGACTTTCAGGTTTTTTTTAGTCATAGGCAGGTAATGGCAAGGTATCTTCTAATTTTCTGTTGTGTAGTGTAAGATGTTTTTGCCAATAACACTTTTTTGAAGTAAGTGGAAGATTTTGCGACATCTAAAAACAGTAGAATTCATTTTAAGTTTAACATTGTTGATGTCTAGTGACATATTTAAGCATGGACCCAGAGTGACCCTAAATATTTGAAGGTGTGACATGGTCTCTGTATTAGCTTCTGTAATATAGTGGGTGGGAAGTAGTGGTAGGAAGTTAAGTTTATAAATAGTATGGAAAAACATCACTTTGGTCTTTTTAGAATTCATTGTGAGTCACTACTCAGCCAATTAGGCATGCAGGTTATTGAGAAGTTGTTGAAGATTATGTACGTTTGTTTTACACTTGGGAGTGGATATGTCAGTTTAAAAGGGAAGCACTAGCATCCCCTTCTAAAAGGATCCACCACCAACAAAAATTAACTATTGCTGTTCTTGTCTATCGGGAAAATGGACTGTCATAAAGACTGAATCAGTAGTGCAGATAGGGGTGATCAAAAATATGCTTCCAAAACTCAGCAAGTGAGTTAATTTTACAGCCCATGTTTTTCAGCATATTGTCTTGTATATTTTTAATAAAGTATTCTAACAATATAATCCATAATTTGATTGTTAGAGCTGTGCTTTGCCTGAGACTGTAGTATGATTAAATTGTGTGAGGCCCAGCATTATACTATCAATATTCATTTATACATACAATAAATTGCTTCACTTTGAAATTAATGCAACATTTTGAAGGTAGGTAGTCCATTTCATTAGTGCTGTCACTGTTTTTTTTATTTTTTTAATTCTTTACTGGCACCCCTAACACCCACCATTTTAAGGTAAACAATTAAAAACTTAAATAGCTACTGTGTTCCAGTGGTGCTAAAAACCAAGGAAGCAGAAAAGTAAAAGCTAGGGTAATTGATTTGTAGGAGGTGAACATAACATCATCAGGCCAAAATCAAGTACAACGCCACTTTTGGTATGTACCTTTCCAAGTACCTGCAGCAACTGGGGAGACCACAAGGGTTCCTCACAAGGAAAATTCAAGGTCTTCAGCATCTGTCCTATGTGGATAATCTGAAATCACTGTCACTTTAATCTGTTTTATATAGACAACTCGGAGCCCATCTCTACCTTGACCATGCTTTACTGGAAATGCTGCATATCCACCAGTCAAATGGCACACGGGTTACTTGTTCTAAAGACCTTAATCTGGTATGTGACATTAATAGAACCTGCTGGAGAGACAGATTTGGAATAGACTTCTACTTCATGTCAAACAGAGCACCTCACTGGCCCACTTCAAATGCAATCTGGACGACGGGATGTGTAACTGTAAATTTACCTCGGGGTTCCACCTGGGCCCCTCTTGGATAGGGGCAATAGGTGCTGATCGTGAAAATAAGGGTAGAACTTGGCTAGCCTTGTGAATGCTATAGGACCATTAGCCTACTAACTTCCTATGATCCTATAACTTGTTCCCATGTTCTCAAATAGAATGTACACAGCCAAGTTATATCTGTCTACTTCAAGTTAGCATTACTGAAAGACTCTCCTGCTGACCACCTCTTGAGAGGAGGCCAAAAATGGTAATCAAGCTTGTACTAGTCCACCCTAAGACTGGCTGTGGGCACCTTGTAAATGACAAGGCCCATGGGCTCTGGCAAATAGCCATGGTAGACTCCAGATGGGGAAAGCTGTTGAATCTCAGTTGCCTCCTTTTGCTGGGATGTGATGAAATCATAGCCTCTGCCAACGCCACTGTATTTAAAAAAATGAATGCTGTTAAAAAAGACATGTAACTACTGTTGTTGGTACTTCCTTATTATAGTGGCCCCGGCGGTAGTGGCCTACGGTGTCATTGTACGTCATATTAAGTTTCAGAAACCGGTTCATTACTCCCAGTGAAAGCTTGATGCCTGAAACCAGAGTGGTTGGTAACTGCCACTGTTTTTTTTAAATGGAGCTTCTAGGGAAGAATCAGATGCAAGCATTTTTCAGAAGTTTCCTGTCAATGGGAGGACAATGCGCTTGCTATGAATGTATTAGCCTGCATTTTCTAAAGATATGAAAACACAGAGACAGAAAGAATCCTCAGTGATTTGCCAGAAAGCAATACATTTTAGGAGAAATAGACTAAACATATGAGGCAAAAACCTGGACAACTGCTTGCTTAGTGTACAGCACCAAAAAGGACATTTTATTTATTTACTTATTTATTTATTTTACAGTTGTTAACCGGGGGTGTCTGACTGAGCCGAAAAGGCTCTTTTTCAGCAGAGGCCCAGGGAGAAAAGCTCCACAAAGAAAAAATTCAGACACATTTAGTTATTTAGACATGATCAGTATACACACAAATTACAAGAGACATGTTTTTACAGTGGTATGCGGCACATAAACAGTTACAGTGGAGAGAACAAACAAGAAAATATTATTTTTAAAAATAAAGGTAATGAATAGATTTGTGGTGTACAGCTGAAATTTGGAACATAGGCAGAATACATACATAGTACACAGGTACAGTACATACATTGTAGATTAGCCAGTGTTTGTGAGTAAGATTGAAAACTATTATCAAGTGCTCTAGATTTAGTATGTATATGTTATCCACTTTCACTAGCCTGGGGAGCAATCATGGCACTGCCTACTTTGCTTGAGATGTTGCCTGATGAGGTCTTTAAAGGAGACTTTGGATGATGTGTTTTGAATGCTAGTAGGGACAGAGTTCCATTTTTTAGCCACTGATCTACTATATAGTGCATTTCCAAAGCTATTGTAGTTGTTGGTGACTTCTAGTAGTAGTTTGCTTGATGATCTAAGAGGCCTTTGGGCTGAGTGATGTTGTACTAGGTTTTTGAGGGCAGGACACTTATTGGGGAGGTAATAGATAGAATGACAGAGGCAGAGCTGATTGTAGGTTAGGAGGTTGGGCAGTTCAAGCCAGTGGAGCTGTCTCAAAGCAGTACAGTGATAAGTTCTATACGAGCAATTTGCAGCAAAGAGGGCAATTCTGTTATAGCAGGCTTCCATTTTGCTTAGTTCAGTTTTGTTGAGATTAGTCAGAATGGGAGATGCCTAGAGTAGGGTGGATAGAAGCTGGGAGTGAGCAATGGCTGATCTTGTGTTGTTGGTAAGAAATGGTTTGATACGGTAGAGTGGCCCCATTTTGGCATATACTTTTTTAATAGTTAAGTTGAGATGACTATCAAAGTTTAGGTGGGAGTCTATGGTTATTCCCAATAGCTTAGCCTGTGTCACTGGAGCAATTGGAGTAGCATTTGTGGAGTAGACAGTGAATTGACTGTTAGTGTTTTTGTTAGAACTGGTTATAATCATAAGCTGAGTTTTCTTTGGACTGAGGATAAGTTGGGCTTTGGTAAGGTAGTTTTCAACGTCAGAGAATGCTAGCTGAGTTGTTTGCAGGAGGGTGGGAATGTTTTGTGCAGCACAGATTAAGGTAGTGTCATCTGCATACTGAATTATAGATGCATGCTGTGTGGAGGTATGGAGGTCATTTGTGAAGACTGTGAATAGTAGTGGTCCTAAGATAGAACCCTGTGGGACTCCTATAGTTATGGGCAGCTGAGGAGAGAGAGAATTTTCCCATTTCACAGCTTGGTACCTGTCAGTTAAGTAGCTTTGGAACCAGGTAAGAGTGGAATTTGATAGATGATAATAGTTTGTTTAGCAGGATTTGGTGTGAGACTGTGTCAAATGCTTTGGACATATCCAAAAAAAGAGTCGACACTTGTAGCCCTGTGAAGCAGAGGAGGGCTGTAGTGGTACTATGGGCAGGTCTGAAACCATGCTGAGTAGGTGACAGGATGTTGCTATCTAGGAGATAGTTTAGCATCTGGGTATGGATGCACTTTTCTAGGATTTTGGCCAGGGGGAGAGTAAAGCAATGGGTCTGTAGTTATTAAGTTCAGTGGAGGTCTCGCCTTTATGTATGGGTGTAACATAGGATATTTGCCAGAGTTTGGGCACATAGTTTTCAACAACTGATGTGTTTATGAGAGTGGAGACTGGGATAGCAATAGCATCTGCTGTGAGTTTCAAGAAATAGCTGGGGAGTAGGTCGGCTGCTGTTAATGAGGTTTTTAGTTTGGAGAGCATGCTTTTGATTGAAGTGGTGGAAACTGTTTTGAGTGTAAAGCTTGTATTAGTGTTATTTGTGTTGGGGGGGATAGTGAGGAAGGAACTGTCCTGTGATACTAAGGATAGAAATGAGTTCACAAAGTGGGAGTTGAATTGTGTTTCGATGGGAACTTTAGGGTCAGAGGTGGTTGGTTTGGGGGTATCCTTTTGGGTGGATTTTAGTAGCTGGTTTACATTTTTCCAAACTTTTTGCGGGTTGTGTTGGTATTTAGTTTGTAATGTTGTGTAGTAGGATTTTTTTGTCCAGCCTAATACACTTTTTTTGCACGGTTGCACAGTTCTTGGTACTTAGATAGGCTTTGTGTTTCTTTGTTTTTTTTATAGTAAAGCCAGGCAGTGTCTCTGGACTTGAGGATTTGTTTGGTTTCTTTACTGAGCCAAGGGTTTGTAGAGGTTCTAACCTTGATTTTGTGCAATGGAGCGACAGTGTCTAGGTGTTGTAGAAATGTTTTGTTGAAATATGCTACAGCCTGGTCAAGTGGGAGGGTTTTTAGGGGGGGTCCAGTCACAGTTACAGAGTAAAGTGTTGAGGACCTCAGGAGAGAATTTTTTTGTGTTTCTAGTGGATATATAGTTAGTGGTTTTGCATATGCTTGTTCTACTACGTATAAAGTATATTATGTTGTGGTCACTTAAGGTGTCTGGGAGACTGCCTGTGTGAGGGTACAATGTGGGGTTGTTAGTTAGGACCCTGTCAAGGATGGATTCCCTTTTAGATTTGTTATCATATCTAGTTGGAATTTGGACTAGCTGCTGGTAGCCATGGAGATTTATTAGATTACTTGGTGGTTCTGATATACAGGTGAACCAATCTAGGTTGAAGTCCCCCAGAATAAGGGTTTCTTGTGAGCATGTGGAAGAACACCAGGATAAGAAGTCTTCAAGGCTAGCAGGTGTATTACCAGGTGGAATATAGATCACAATTGTGGTGATGACCTTTTTAGGGTGAAGTTGAAGTTGTGAGATAAGTATGTCCCAATTACTGGGGGAGGGGTAGGAGTTTGGTAATTGACGGACAGTTAAATTGGACTTGCACAGTAAGGCAGTTCCACCCCCTTTAAGAAGTGGTCTGTCTTGTCTAATGATATTGTAGCCGGTAGGGAGAACTTCTGAGTTAGCAATGTTTTTATTTAGCCAGGTTTCTGTTAAAGCAACTATGTCTGGGGAGTAGTGTGCTATTGTGGCCTGGAGTTCAGGTATTTTATTTTTGGCACTTCTAATATTAATCTTTAGCATTAAAAGATGGTTGGTTTTGCTGCTGTTGTTGATTTGCCCAGGGATGAAGAAAGTGGGGGTGTTATATTCTGACATTTGTGTTGGAGCAGTTTGTGTTGGATAGGATGGATTTGGGCCTGGGTTGGGGTGGATATCCCCACTTATGGTGAGCCTGGAGTTAACATGGTTATACAGATGTTGGAGTTTGGTGAGGAGTGTGTGAGAAAGTATTGAGTTTTTTTTGGAGTAGGAATGAGAGCATATGTGTTTAGTTCTGAATTGGTCCGTTATGTAGATCTTGAATAACTGTGGGCAGATATTATTATAATGTGTGGTGTCTGTATACGAGAGTGCATAATGTAGTGTTGTGCTACTAAGTTTAGGGATATTGCTAGAGTGATAACTTGTGGTGTTGTAAAGAATTATGAGAAGACAGACTAGACTTAGTTGTGTGATAGTCATGGTTATAAAGTTTAAGTTGTTTCTAGGTGGGGGGGTCTGAATAGGAATTATAGGGTTGCACTATATGTCGAAGGGGAAGTAGTGTGGGTGATGTAAAAATGCCTAGTGGGAATGAGAGTAATTGGGAGTATTCTGTGTGAAGCAAGTTGGTGTGGCATAATGTGATATGACTTGAGGAGCTGTAATTGGTGGAGGCGATGTGAGGGTGAGCTGTGGGTGTGGCTGTGATTACTATATATGTAGAGGTAGTGGGGGAGGGAGAGAATAGGGGCAGGGCAGGGGAGCGGAGAGAGCCCGAGCGTTAGCGAGGGCGAACGGAGCGGAGCAGAGCCAACCGAGCCAAGAGAAAAAAATTAAGTAATACTTTACAAATCAGAACACTTTAAACAAATTCCTGAGGTCTAATGGCTTACCGGCAAGCAGAATGTAATTGCTGAAGAGCACTTGTGTCCTGGTGGGAGACTAGAAATTTAAAGATGGCTCCATGCTCAGCAGGATTCTAATATAGACTTTGTATTGGGGGAGGGAGATAGCATAAGGGGTGTAAACAAGGTAGAATGCAAAGAAACCAGAGAGGCAATCAGTGGAAATCAGTGAAGGCCTCAGAGGGGGTAAGTAATAATTCAAGCTACCTATAAAGTGAAGGAGAGAAGAGACAGCAAAGTTTATTAAGGTTGGGAGTGTGTCTTCACATTGACTTGCTGATTAGTAACCAGTTTGTGCACAGATTAGAGTAGGGAGATACATTAGCAATGAAGGGGAATGTATAGAGATGCAAATAAACAGGTGGGCCTCCAAGTGATACAAACTAAGGCAGAAAGCACTGAGAGGGATGTGTGATGGTTAATTTAGTCACAGGGATGTGAATTAAATGTATACTGTCTATTGGACACTTAGGATTACTGTACTAGCAGGGGTGGGGGGGACACAAGGCTACAACAGTCAGTTTTATTAGCAAGCTAAGAACTACTAAGAAATACTGCTAATGTAATAGATTCCCTCTCATAAAACATACAAGTAGAATGCCTGGGTGGACTGACCCTGCTCTTGAGGCTCAAAATATATATCCTTGTTTAGTTTGCAGTACTGATTCCTTCTTATACTGTATGGGTGGAGTGGTAGCCGCAGACTGCAGATTTGCTTCAGTGTGCTCCTGCTCTTGAGGCTCAAAATGTATATCCTTGTTTAGTTTGCAGTACTGATTCCTTCTTATACTGTATGGCTGGAGTGGTAGCCGCAGACTGCAGATTTGCTTCAGTGTGCTCCTGCTCTTGAGGCTCAAAATGTATATCCTTGTTTAGTTTGCAGTACTGATTTCTTCTTATACTGTATGGGTGGAGTGGTAGCCGCAGAGTGCAGATTTGCTTGAGTGTGCTCGGCAAGCAGAATGTAATTGCTGAAGAGCACTTGTGTCCTGGTGGGAGACTAGAAATTTAAAGGTATAAGCCAGGTACCAGATTTAATGTTTTATGTCTTTAAATCCCAAATAATCATAAAGACATCAAAATTTGCGTTGTAAATAAAGACTTTTAAGGACTGATTTTTTTGGGTTAAACTTATTGCATTAAAAAAGGCTACCTTTACTTTCAAAATGTTGTTGACATCTGCAGGAGAATAAATGAAAATGATGGCTTTAGTGGATAAAGAGTCTGATGCTGAGGAAGTAGCCTGCATACGTAATTCCTAAACTACATCGCCCAAGGCCGCTATCATTTGGGGATGCTATAATAAGGAAGTACCTAGTTTTTTAATGCCCTTCCCATGAGCATCAATTTTGGGTCCAAACAAGGAAGGAGGCCCCTTAAAAGGAGAATCTATAAAGGTTGCCTTGGTGTCCTCATCAAAAGTTGGGAATTGCAATTAGAAGTGTTGATGTTATTTGGGTACATGAAGCCTAAGCAGGCCTGTTTATGGCATGCAGATTATCAGGTTGCCCACTGTAATCACCATGGACATCTGTGCTTTGAAAATTGTTCTTCAAGGTCCTTTAAAGAAGTTTAGCCACAACATGCTACATTTCATCTTGCCAATTTCACTGAAAACCTAATGTGGGGATTTATGGGGGTAAAATCTACAGCAGAACATCACCCTTCAGTTAGAGTTAATTTATCCATTCAATTAGCTAAACCATTTCCCAGTGAGTGATAAAAGTAGCTTTAGTAAATAGAGAGTATGGTGAACAAAGTTTTGTTTTCTGTTGGTTTTGTAAAGTAGTACTACTGTAAAATGCCAAAGTTAACTTAACACCTAAAGAGCTAGTGTTACATTTCCCAAGGGTAGGTATACCCAAGGAAACTCTCCTAGACAAGGGAAACCTCATTTATGTCTAGGGTAATGCACTGGCTTCCCAGTGTTTTAAATAAAATGGTATAGTTAAGAATTTCAATGTACCTCCCTCAAACTGATGGGTTAGTAGACTACATTAATAAAACTCTGAAATCTATACTACAAAAGACTATGGAACAAGATGATAAAAACTGAGATCGGTTACTTCCTTACCTGCTGTTTGCTGCCAGAAAGGTACCCGAAGCTTCAGCAGGATTTATTCCATCTGAGTTACTGTATGGGAGACATCTCTGAGGCATAGCTCTCAAACTTCCCAAATTTCCTGGACACACCCATTTTTAAGCTTAAATAAGCTTTAACCTCCAACTGCCCAATTTGGGTACTTGTGCACCCACTTGATTTGCAGTAAAGCGACATCTGTCTGGCTGTAGATGTCTCAACCAATCAGAGAGTTGCTTTACTGCATCTAATTTGCATGTGACAATGGTCAATTTCTTGTTCTCAATTTATTTTGTTTACTGCTAAATATGCAGCAGCGGACTTTAGATGGCTTTTGTTTCCCATTAGGTCCATTAGTCCACATATCAAGCATTGTAGAAGTTGCTTGTTCATAGCTGATCATCTCTGGAAGGAAACTGGTTGTACTCATCAAAAGAATTGATGAAGACTAAATATGGCTACAATACCGAGTATGCCCAGCACATAAAACAGTAACTGTGCCTCATACCTGAAATACCCCTTTGCAGCCATCACGAAACTCAACATAAGTGCATTGTTACCACAAAATCAGTTTGTTTGATGTAGCTGAAAAACTGGGCATGCTCCTGGACTTTCTTTTGCAACAACTACAAACACTGAAAAGCACCCAAGAAGATTAACTAGTTCATACAACATTTTACCTATTAAGCAGGGAATATATGTTTTAAGAATTTCAACTATTTGGCTTAAGAATATACTAGATTAGTAAAGGCTTCAAATTGTTCATAATGTATATATGCAGTGTCAGAAAGATCACCACTTCCCCTTTTGTTTCTGCAGGTGTGCCTTAACAAATCCTTATAACATCTATAGACATACTGTTGTATGACTGACTATAATGTCACTGCTGCCATTTTCTCATTTTTGGCATATTTTGTTTTGAAAATACTGTCATTCATTATCTCTACCTACTTTGTCTAACTCTGGGCCACAGTTTGACTGGTAATCAGCATAAAATGAGTGCCTGATAGGTGGGTGGGGTGCTACGTGAAATGCCAGCAGGCACAACACAGAATGAGATGGAATGTAGCAGAGAAGGAAGAAGGAATGCCAGCTAACATTAACACAAAATTATTGTATTCCGACTGTTCAGAAGTAAACACAAGTCTACAGTGGCAACAGTCATAGGGTAGGAACCAGTTATGGGCATGATGGTAGTCCATGCAGGGCACACACTACACACACACACCAAAGAACATTTTCATACATGAGTAGTTCACTTAACTGCAGGTTGTTGGGATATAGGAGGAAATCAAAACCTGGAGATTGTAGCAAAACCCATGTGGACACATGGACAACTTGGAAATTCTTGACAAAAACCATCCTGGTCACAAACCAAACTGAAGAACCAAGTGATATGAGGCAGCGAATATTTTACCGCTATACAACTCTGAGTATATCCAATAAAAATACATGCATTGTACTGTCTTAAATGTTATTTACTAAATAATTTCTTGTTTTAAGAGGCTAGTTATTCTTCTGCAGGAAATATTAAATTTAACCCTAATAATAAGGCTAGGGTTATCATTTTAGATATCTATACTAGAAAATGTCTTCTTTTTGTAGGCAAAAAAACATAGCCAATCAATTCAAAGTATTTGTAGTTTATTACACTCACACACACACACACACACACACACACACACACACACACACACACACACACACACACACACACACACACACACACACACACACATAATAAACTCATGTTTGAAGAGTTTTAGTTATTTCTGTTGTTTTATATAAACTGCATCATTTAGAGCTGTGAAAGTACTAGGCACATACCTCTCAACCTCTTAATGCAAGAAATCTCGACAAAACCTGACAAATGGGGGGACAAAGGCCCAAAAATAGGAACATATTTTAAATAATGCTCTTACAAACTTAGAAAGTTGCTAGAATAATAGGGCTTGTTTAAACATACATTTTCTGAAAGATTTGAAGTCTAAAACGTAAATGTATATTACTATTTAGTGACTTCAATCATCAGATCATCCCAGTGATTTGCCAGAAAACCTCAAATTTTATGAAGAACAGACCAAAAAATACTAGCCAAAAATTTGGACATTCTGCGAAAATCTGGACAGTTGAGCGGTATGACTGGGCGTCTGTATAAATTCTGACTGTATATAAGCACAACATTCAAATAATGAAATATACATTAAGAATATACAGGAATTCCTCATTTTCTTTCAAAAACTGCTCTAAAATGATGGCCTGTTTCTGAGTAATTGAACTAGAGTGGGTGCATCCATTAATATGTTTATTCAAATATGCATATATTATTCCAGTCTGATAAAATAGCAGGGTAATGACATCCTTAATAAGTGTATTTAATTCCATATACATAACATGTGTCTATGTGCTATCATTACAGTAGCAAGGGGTGTGAGTCTACTGTCTGGGACACCTAAGTATATATGGCTTGTACAACACTCTTTTCCATTTGAATGTGTTACATACATGGGTTGTATCCTAGGTTATATGCAGTCACACTGGCATGTAGTATATCATTACGTTACTACTGCTGACAGTGCTTTCCCAAGCAAGAGTAGATTGCAGATTGTAGAACTGGAACCAAACACCCCTGCATGCAAAGATGGACTCTGAGTCCTCACTGTCGTGTTCTTTGTGTGTGAGCTGTGTCTCATTAAATATTTCCTACTAGATACTGATATGACATGTGGATATTAACTGTAGACTACTGTGTGTATAGGACATGTCATTGAGGGCTGCTGTCATGTAGTGATGACATACCTATCCGTGTCAGATGTCTGTCTGTTAACACATTCATCCTAATGCATAGCCAGTTGGCTAGCTGATGTCTGTCTGTCCTCTGTACAGATGTGCATATGTCAGGTATCCATCTTGGCTACTTACAGGCAATCTATGCCTGGCTGACATTGACTGTCTGCCCAGCTGTGTTATGAATGCCACAGCTAGGAATCCATACCCTGTGCACACCACATGCCATGGATACCTCAACTACACTACCACAGTGAGACACTGACCATGTTATGTAATACCTGTTGCATAATTGTCAACTGGAGCACCTCGCTGGCCGTCTGCAAGAGGCAACCAGATGATTGGATGTTGCATGTAACTCTCACCCTGAGGATCACCCCTATAGTATCTGTTCATAGATGGCCTGCTGGCACATGGCAGGTGGCATGATACCACTGTACACACATAGGTTCATAGGTTCATACTAGGCTATCTGCCCAAGGGCATTTATAAGCCTAGCCCATAGTTATGTGGCTTTCGCCACCCCTTTAGTTTGAAGAAAACTATGCCTATTATTTTGCTGTGCCTCTGTCAAGCAGTGACACTGAAGTAATCCCTGGGGTATATCTGCGATCTCCCATCCATTGGTCAAGATTCCTCTTGAACAAGGCCAGTGAGGTGCTCTGCCTCACATGTACCGTGATTTTGTTCCACAGCATAGGGAGTCTCTGGGTGATGAATCTGTCCCTCCAGCACGTTCTATTAATAACCGTGTCAAGGTTTAAGTCTCCCGCCCTTGTGGTTCTGAGGGATCTAGATTTTTTGAGGTGAAGCATATTCATCAAATCTGGGTTTGACATGGCCTTATATGTCAGGCACAGGTCACCTCTGAGCAAGCGGTATGCGACTGAATAGAGCTGGAGTTCTTTCAGTCTGGCAGCATAAGACATATTTTTGAGACCCTTTATCCTTTTGGTGAGGAACTTTTGGGGCCTTTCCAGCTGCTGCAGGTGTCGGGTCAGATACATTCCGAATGGGGCATTGTACTCAATCATAGGTCTAATGAGTGATGAGCACAGGGGGACGATGACCTCCCTAGATCTAGATGTGAATCCCTTCATGATCAGGTGGGCAATGTAGAAGGTTTTCCTAACTACTTTGGCAACATGAGTGTCAAACGAAAGGTTACTGTCAACCTGGGTCCCCAGATCCCTGATGACTTCTTCTGTGCTCAGTGGATTGCCACCTATATGGTAGCTAGGGGTAACCTTGTTTTTCCCGAAGGGTATGACTATGCATTTCTTGGCATTTAACTTTAGGCCATGGCTCTGGCACCAGTTATCCATTTCTGTGAGGCCCTTCTGTAGGATATCTGTGTCAGATGTGTTTTCGACTATGGCGCCCAGTTTGCAGTCATCTGCAAACTTTATCAGCCATAACCCTCCTGTGTTTGCTTGTACTTCAGAAAAGTAGATGCCGAACAAGAGTGGTCCCAGGACTGAGCCCTGTGGGACACCACTTGTGACAGGCTTTGAGTCTGACATGGTGCCAGCAACTCTGACCCTGTGGGTTCTGTTACTTAGCCAGTTTGCAACCCATCTTGTGATGTATGGGTTTACATTTAAGCTGATGAGTTTTTCGATGATACCTGAGTGGGGTATTGTGTCGAAGGCCTTTGCCAGGTCGAGGTAGGCTGTATGGACTGCCTTGCCCTCATCAATGGCCTTGGTGACTGTTTTGAAAAAGTCAACCAAGTTTAAGAGGCATGATCTGCCTTTGACAAAGCCAAACTGGGATGGATCCAAAGTCTGCAAGTTCCCTATGTCTTTATTTATGAGTTCCATTATGATCCTCTCCATGGCTTTGCAGATAAGGCTTGTCAAGCTAATGGGATGGTAATTTCCAGGGTCGGTGGAGGCACCGCCCTTATGAAGTGGGACCACAGTCGCTGTGCGCCACTCCTTGGGTACGTATCCTGAGGTGAGGCTAAGATTAAACAGCTGTCCTAACTGCGGGTTTAATTCCTCATTGAGTTCGTGGAGCACACAGCCGGGGACACCATCCGGTCCCATGGATGCTGTGTTTTTTGCCTTGGAGAGAGCAGTTCTCACCTGGGCGTTGGAGATGTTTGGGGGCTACAATCCTCTGGTATAGATATCTCTCCTTTGGGGGGGGTTTGCACTGAACCTGTCAGCCAGTATGTTGGCAATGTGTGTAGGTTCAGTAATCTTCACATCATTTTGAACTAATTCTGAGCATATCTGGGAGTTTCCTCCTAGGTTTCTAACATAGCTAAAGAAGGCCTTATGATTGTCTTTTGAGTCCTTGGCGATTTGTCTCTCAAAATTTGCCTTGGATGATTTTATGAGAGCTCTTAGTTTTTACTTATAATGATCAAAGGTGTCTTACCTTTCAAGGATTTTGCTCTATCTTGTAGTAGCTTCTTCCTTTTGTTGTAGAGCTTGTTTATGGCTGGGGTCCACCAGACTGGACACTTGCCTTTGGTACAAAGAGTCTTAGTTTTGTTTGGGATTGCCTGATCCATGCAGTCCTGTAGGTGCTGGTAGAAGGCATTTGTAAGTGATTCAGCGGTTTGAGTAATGTTTACCACTGGCTCAGGGGCCTTAAAGGAGACCACACTAGTTTTAGAAGTGTGAAGTCGGCTTTTGAGAAGTTTTTCACTGTGGTCTTTTTATTTCAGATGGGGCGGATGAGGACCTCCAGCGAGATTAGTTTATGATCTGATCTCACCAGTGAGGTGTATACTTCCGGTGTTGAACATTGTGATCCCATGTTCGTGATGCTGAGATCAAGTATGTTTTCTCCTCTTGTGGGGATGGTGACTAGTTGTTCCATGGCATTTGAGTTTATGAACTCCAGGAACCTTTGGGCTAGAGTGTTTGGGCTTGAGTAGTGTTCCCAGTCTATATTAGGGTAGTTGAAATCACCTAGTATGATGGTATTTGGAGATACATTTATCCCCTCCAGTGTTTTCAGGAAGGCCATGTGAGGTTCCTGAGTTTGAGAGGGTAGCCTGTAACATGCTACAAATTGCAGAGCAGTCTTGCCTATGGTTAATTGCACCTGGATGGTCTCCGATGCATCGTGCATTGCCACCAACCTTGAGGTGTGTGTGTCCTTTATGAATATGGACACCCCCCCTCCTTTCTTGGTGTTGTCTGGATTTTGGGGCGGGCATGATATGAGGTGAAACCTGATAGTGCTGGGGTGCTCTCAGGAGCCTTGAACCAGGTTTCTGTCACAGCACAGACATCGATGTTCTCCATACTGAGAAGGGCCTCGAGTGCGTGCATCTTGAGATTGAGACTTCTGGCATTGAGCAGCATTACCCTTAGTTTTTTCCTTTTTTGTGTTCCAGGGTGGTAGGTTTAGAATTTGAGCCTTGCCTAAAAAAGGCACTATGGGGGTAGCAAGAGCCTTTGCCAATATCCGGAAGCCCAGGGGTGACAGGTGCAAGCCGTCCCTTGCGAAGCAGCGTGGCTTGTCCAGCATGTCATCCCAGGCAGATAGATATTGGATCCCCTTTGAATGACACCAAAATTTAAGCCAATTATTAAAGCTGATCATCTTATCACTGTATTGTGGCATCATTCTAGGTGAAGGTAGGATACTGCTCAAGGTCAGGGTCATACCTGCCTGGGCTACATAATCAGAGAGCTCCTCAATGTCTCTTTTCATGTAGTCCAAGGAGGTACGTCTCAGGTCGTTGACACCAGCATGGACAATGACTGAGTCGTATTTGTACTTGCTGTTGAGAGACCTGAGTGCTTGCGTTATGTGGCGGATTCTAGCGCCTGACAGGCAGCTTACTGTGACCTTCTCCTTACTCAGTCTGGTGGCGGACGTCAGTGTGCCTGACTATGGAGTCACCAATGACGAGAGTGTCTGGCATTGTGTTTGGCCTTAAGGGCTGTGACTGTTTGACACTCTGACTGTGTGGTCTATGTGATGCATGTGTTGGGTCCTGAGGTGGTAGTTGTTTGGGTGTCTACTTTGGAGGCCTCTGCTGTTTTGGTAGATTTTTGGTCAGAGCCTCCGAGTATGTCTTTGTGTGATTATGTGTATGATTTGAAGTTGTGATGGTACTATGTGTGACTGGGTATGTAGTGTGTGTGGTTACCTTCTCCTCCTGTCTGGTCTTGCCAGTCCTATTTTGAGAGATCTCAGCCTCCAGTTTGGCCGTATAGTTGCATCTCTCGCATGTATTTGTGTTTTGTGGGAGAAGGAGAGGATTGTCTGTGTAACATTGCCTCAATATTCCCAGGTTCACCAGTTGAGCAGGAGAGGACACTAGCAACTGATCCCTCGACATGCTAGAAGTAATAGATAAAAAACTTACAAAAGACTCCGGGGGATGTGGGTTCTAGGCTGGTGGGTACTATCTATAATAACAGTGCTTTATCAAGGTGCGAGTACTGTAGGAGCAAGTGCTAGGCTTTACAGATAGAGAATAGTCTACTTGGGAATCAAGTAGAGATGAAGTTTTTAGTTATAGGATACGCTGGTTAGATCGGCAGTACAGTTCGAGGAAGGTAGATTTAAGGGAAAATTTGAAGAGTGGAATTTAGGTAGCCCGAATAGTTAAACCTTGTTAAACCGCTGCTCTTGTGTGCAACAGTGGCAACTCCGCTATCGCTAAAGCTTAACGCTACGCTTTATAGCAGGGGGCTGGAAAAAACAGGAAATGACCAAAATGGCCAACGAATTACTAGTTGCTGTCTCTAACCACTCCTCTGAGGACAAACAAGCAGCTCAGTACTCCCCACTCCCACTGGTGAGTAAAGAAACTACCTCTGGCCACACAAGAAAATGGAGGAACACAGGAACCAAATACAAAGCCCAGGGATCAGCAAAATCTGATCACTGGAACAACTAGCTAGGAAAGTTAAGGAAAGGAGAAGTATTTTTTTGGTTTTTTTTTTTTAGTTTTTTTGCAAACAGACAGAAAAAATACAGTAAATGCTTTGGTATTCGACTAAATTGCTATCAAAGGCTGGTACACTTGAGTGTATTAGCCTGTTTGTTACTTTTAAGCAAAACTTTAGCCAACAAGTGCAATCAACAATTTAAGCACAGAAAAACAGGAAAATCAGGTAATAAAACAGTAATATAGGCACAAACAGTAGTCGAAAAGCTCAAAAGATCGAAAAATGCAAAATAAAATGTTTAAAAAATACTTATAATCAAGAAAGTTGCTTTTTCTGCTCTCTGCTGGCTTAGGAACTCTGCAGGGGACCACGAGGAGCTATGCCAAGTTCTCTAATGCCTGAAAAAGCCCGCCAAAGCGCGCTTTATAGCAGGGGGCTGGAAAAAACAGGAAATTAAACAAAATGGCCAACGAATTACTAGTTGCTGTCTCTAACCACTCCTCTGAGGACAAATAAGCAGCTCAGTACTCCCCACTCCCACTGGTGAGTAAAGAAACTACCGCTGGCCACACAAGAAAATGGAGGAACACAGGAACCAAATACAAAGCCCAGGGATCAGCAAAATCTGATCACTGGAACAACTAGCTAGGAAAGTTTAGGAAAGGAGAAGTATTTTTTTTGGGTTTTTTTTAGTTTTTTTGCAAACAGACAGAAAAAATACAGTAAATGCTTTGGTATTCGACTAAATTGCTATCAAAGGCTGGTACACTTGAGTGTATTAGCCTGTTTGTTACTTTTAAGCAAAACTTTAGCCAACAAGTGCAATCAACAATTTAAGCACAGAAAAACAGGAAAATCAGGTAATAAAACAGTAATATAGGCACAAACAGAACTAAAAAAGCTCAAAAGATCGAAAAATGCAAAAAAAATGTTTAAAAAATACTTATAATCAAGAAAGTTGCTTTTTCTGCTCTCTGCTGGCTTAGGAACTCTGCAGGGGACCACGAGGAGCTATGCCAAGTTCTCTAATGCCTGAAAAAGCCCGCCAAAGCGCGCTTTATAGCAGGGGGCTGGAAAAAACAGGAAATGACCCAAAATGGCCAACGAATTACTAGTTGCTGTCTCTAACCACTCCTCTGAGGACAAACAAGCAGCTCAGTACTCCCCACTCCCACTGGTGAGTAAAGAAACTACCTCTGGCCACACAAGAAAATGGAGGAACACAGGAACCAAATACAAAGCCCAGGGATCAGCAAAATCTGATCACTGGAACAACTAGCTAGGAAAGTTTAGGAAAGGAGAAGTATTTTTTGTTTTTTTTTTTAGTTTTTTTGCAAACAGACAGAAAAATACAGTAAATGCTTTGGTATTCGACTATATTGCTATCAAAGGCTGGTACACTTGAGTGTATTAGCCTGTTTGTTACTTTTAAGCAAAACTTTAGCCAACAAGTGCACTCAACAATTTAAGCTTAGAAAAACAGGAAAATCAGGTAATAAAACAGTAATATAGGCACAAACAGAAGTCGAAAAGCTCAAAAGATCAAAAAATGCAAAAAAAATGTTTAAAAATACTTATAATCAAGAAAGTTGCTTTTTCTGCTCTCTGCTGGCTTAGGAACTCTGCAGGGGACCACGAGGAGCTATGCCAAGTTCTCTAATGCCTGAAAAAGCCCGCCAAAGCGCGCTTTATAGCAGGGGGCTGGAAAAAACAGGAAATGACCCAAAATGGCCAACGAATTACTAGTTGCTGTCTCTAACCACTCCTCTGAGGACAAACAAGCAGCTCAGTACTCCCCACTCCCACTGGTGAGTAAAGAAACTACCTCTGGCCACACAAGAAAATGGAGGAACACAGGAACCAAATACAAAGCCCAGGGATCAGCAAAATCTGATCACTGGAACAACTAGCTAGGAAAGTTTAGGAAAGGAGAAGTATTTTTTTGGTTTTTTTTTTTTAGTTTTTTGCAAACAGACAGAAAAAATACAGTAAATGCTTTGGTATTCGACTAAATTGCTATCAAAGGCTGGTACACTTGAGTGTATTAGCCTGTTTGTTACTTTTAAGCAAAACTTTAGCCAACAAGTGCAATCAACATCCCATACACTTCCAATCTCTCCATGGACAATAGCCTGGTACACACCTATGAACACCTGCACCGATGAACCCCAGTACTGACAAATGTGTATGTGTGCATTACTGAGAATAACAGTGCCTGTGTGTTTGTAGACCTGCAGTTGAAAATACCCTGAGGCCCTTCACACCCCCCATTGCAATAGTTAGATGTGGCTGCTGCTGTACCCGACATTACGTGTACCTTGTTACACTCTCCACCGTAAGGGCTACCTGGGGCTTGCAGTACCAGCACAACACTGTTGTACAAATGGGTTGATAGGCATGAGATACCCTCTGAGTTCTGGAAAGTGTGTGTGTATGTGTGCATGTGTGTATATTTGTAAGATACAGCATTCTGAGGTCACATGCTCCTAATACAATACGCCTTGCCACACAGTATTAGGGATTGTGATGTTGCTGACCATAGGAGAGCCATGACAATGCATCACCCTACTATCCCTGTGGCATGTGCATTAGATGCATATCCCTGTAGTAGCACTCTTGGGATAGATAAGGGGTTGTATTGCAGTCCTGGTCAATGTGTGATGGTGAGTATGTCAGACTGTTGTCATAGGTTTCAATGTGTACAATATCCACTGTGGGGTGTGGTGCTGGGTATACTGTCTTTACACCATAGTACCCCCAATACATGTCCTATGTTCCACTGTATGGGGACCACTGTCACCATCAACCATACAGGTAACTGATAAAACTATCCAGCCCAGTTATGCATGTGCTGTGTGGAACGTATCTGAAACAGAAGGGGCACACTGACAAGGTAGTTAGCACTGATAAGCCCAGGTCTCTCAGATGTGTGTATGACTGTTATGTGTTTGTCGATGTCTATATGACAGTATGTCACACTATGTATTGTCCATAAACAACCAGTACATTCCCCATTACCATACTGTACAGGCCTGGGGATGTTCTTCATGTAACATGTAACCTGGAACACACCCCATCCTAAAAGCTGTGTGATATGTGCAATTAAGGCCACACACATCAGTAGTACTACACACCTAGGTAGGGGTTCTAGTCCCAGTGTTGTCAAGTAAGAGTGTGTGTGTGTATGTGAAGGAATCTACTTCCATTTGCAGAATATACATGTCCCAGGAGGTCATCTATCCGAGAACTGCCTGACAAATGCTAACATTTCACAGGTATCATCCTGTGGAAATACATTCCATCACAACTAGTGATAGATGTGTAAATGCCCTCTTCCCCACTATATAGGTGTACAGTGATACTGCTGTTGGTATATATAGCTGGGTGTGGCTCTTGTGGACACAGCCACCATTATTGCAGTTACTGTTGAGTGTATCCCCCTGCTTAGCTGGCCGTAATACTGTACAGTGCATGTTAACAGGTTAAGTAGTTGTCTATCACACTATCTATGGTTCTACAGCACCTCTCACCCTCCAAAGGGTAGGGCTGTGCCACCCACACCAGCACACCTATGTTTACCGAGTTGAGGATTGCACTACATTGGGGAATGGGTCATATACCCTGCCAGTACCATTGTCAATACTTACCTGTCCCTGAGTTTACAGAATGTCCCTAGATTTTTCTCTTATTTTCCCCATCCTGCATCAGTCTTGAATAATTACAGTCAATAATACCAATCATTAACGTATCATTCTTCTAATTGCTCAGAAAAGTGATCACAAAACATGACCTGTTACTTCATTAACTCTTTAACTTGATTCAAGTATTTTTTTCAAAGACTCCCGAATGTCATCAAGAGTTCACCCTGGTTTTATCCAGACATCTTGAGCATGATCCCCATATGTTATGGGCTACTACAGTCAGTCAATAATGTCATGCACTGGAGTGTCATACTTAATTAGAAGTTATGTACTCACCATAACGTTCCATCTGAGTAGGTAGTTCATTTGTCTGCAACCTGTGGGTTACGGATCCGATATCGGATCCGAGCCGGCAACTTGTTTCAAGCTAATGGATCCGAGCTCTTAGCTCCTCCCTTCACCCATAATCCCCTGCTAACCCTCCATGACCTCAGATCGAGTTTGCCTCTCCATATATATATCCAACAAAGGATATCTAAAAAAAAACTAATAGATCCAAAGAAGGTCAGGGGGAAGGAGGGGGGGATGGTTGCAGACAAATGAACTACCTACTCAGATGGAACGTTATGGTGAGTACATAACTTCTAAATCTGAAGTAGGATTGTTCATTTGTCAGCAACCTGTGGGACAGAGTCCCCAGCTACCTGCACCCTGGGTGGCCATCATGGAAGGATATTACGAAGCACCGCAGAGCCAAAGGATGCTCTCCCTCTAGAAAGCAGGTCTAGCTTGTAGAGGATGATAAAGGTATGAGATGAAGCCCAAGTGGCTGCAGAACAAATATCATCCAAAGGAACTCTAGACTTGAAAGCCGCAGAAGTAGAAATGGAGTGAGTGGAATGAGCACGAACTCCTTCTGGTGCGGGTCTACCCTAGGCTTGATGAGCTAGTAGGATACATTGGGAAATCCAGTGAGATAAATATACTTTAGAGATAGCTTTCCCCAAGTTAAATTTGGCAAAGGAAACAAAGCTGCCTATGAACATCCAATGAGTGCAGCTTATATTCACCCTTATTTTGATATTTAGGGAAGAAAACCGGTAAATTTATGGATTGGTTTATGTTGGTTTCTGATGCTATCTTGGGAAGAAAGGAGGGATTGATCCTGAGGTACACTCTATCAGGGTGAAAAATCAGGTATGGAGGCTTCACAGAAAGAGCCTGAAGTTCCGACACTCTTTTCGCTGAAGTAATGGCTACAAGGAATGCTGTTTTCCATGACAAGAATTTGAGATCCACTGAAGTAGCGGGTTCAAAGGGTGGAGCAGTCAAGGCTTGAAGAACTAAAGTAAGATCCCATGGGGGTACGGCTTCTTTTACAGGAGGTCTAAGTAAAAAGGTACCCTTGAGAAAGGTTTTACACAATTTGGCTGACATCAAGGGTCCTGTATCATGTCCCATATGATAATGAGAAATGGCTGCCAATTGCACTTTGACAGTTGAACAACTAGCGCCTTCTTGAAAGAGTTCAGTTAGGAAATCTAAAATGGATGGAAGAAGAGCCGTAAAGGGATCTAGATCGCGGCGCTCTGCCCAGATGGAAAAACGTTTCCATTTGCTGTGATACACTTTCCTGGTGGAGGGCTTATGTGCTTCCACGAGGATGGCTTTGACTGGTGAAGAGATACCGGGAGTCCTAACTAGGAGTGGAACTGGAGCAACCAAGCTGTCAGTTTCAGATTGTCCAGGTTTGGAGTTGGCAAGTCCAATGGATGGGAGATGAGATCCGGAATGGGATCTAGAATCCAAGGGTGATTCACAAGGTGAGACCACAGGTAAGGGAACCAAATTTGTCGAGGCCAGAATGGGGCAATGAGAATCATCTTGCTCCCCAACCACGAGGCTTTCTGTAAGAGTTGTATCATCATTGGAAGAGGAGGATAGGCATAGAGTAGACCAGGTGGCCAAGCATGCACCAGAGCGTCTCTTGGAGATTCCCTGGTGGGGGGATTAGAGCGAAGAAATTGTCGCATTTGGCATTTGAAGGAGATGCAAAAAGATCGCAGCAGTGTTGCCCCCATGTTGCGAATATCTGCTTCGCTACTAGAGGATTGAGAGACCACTCGTAAGGGGTAAGAAGGGTGCGGCTGAGCTTGTCCGCTAGGATGTTGGTCCTCCCCGGAATGTGCATTGCAATCAGAAAGCGGTTGGTGGAGATCGCCCATTCCCACACTCTCATGGCTTTGCGGCAAAGAGGATAAAATCTGGTTCCCCCCTGTTTGTTGATATACCAGACCACTGACATGTTGTCCGAGTGAATTGCAATCGTTCCTGTGGGGAGGAAGCTCTGAAGTGCTTGCAACGCCAACAGCACCGCTCTCATCTCCAGAACGTTGATATGCAGGGAGGTCTCTGTATCGTTCCACGTGCCTTGAACTGTCCTGCCTGAGTAATGCCCCCCCCACCCGAGGCGGGAAGCGTCCGTGGTCACAGTGGCGATAGGGAGAGAGGTGCAGAAGGGACGGCCCATATGGAAGTTCGATGCTTGGAGCCACCATAGCAGCGCCCTTCTGCAAGCCTTGCTGATAGCAATGGGATGGTGGAGAGGAAGGGATAGGAAGGACCATTGCACTAACAGAGTCCATTGCAGGACTCGCATGTTCAAACGGGTGCATGGAAGGAGTGTAATCGCTGCTGCCATGGAGCCTAGTGTCCTCAGGATCAATACCGCTGGTGAAGCCTCTGAATGAAGGATAGCCCGCACATGAAGTTGTAGATTTCTGATTCTCTCGGCAGTTAGGAAGGCTCGCAAATCTCTGGTGTTTATTCTGGCACCTATGAATTCTATGATCTGTGTTGGAGCCAGTAGAAATTTGCCGACATTGATAGTAATGCCTAGTTGTGGGGCTAGATGGAGAAAGAAGTCTCTGGCCGAGCAAAGTAGATACCTTAAAAACCACAGCTCCTCCACTCAAAGTGTAAACCAACGAAAAACAAACACCGCCGACTTCACAATAAAGGGTGTATCCTGTACCAAACACTGCGATAGCCAGAGAATACAAAATGACAGGGTGGTGCACAGTAGGCACTTGATGAAAAAATCACTAGTCGATGAATAGATCAATAAACCAAAATTTAATTCCAATACGGACAAACAGCAACCTGGTATTTTGTAGATACCTTGTTGGTGCGGTCAGGAGCCAGTCGTCCAGGTACGGGAAGACCTGAATTCCCTGGAGTCTCAGGTGGGCTGCAATCACTGCTAACACTTTGGTGAACACCCTGTGGGCTGTGGTGAGGCCAAAGGGAAGGACCCTGAACTAGTAGTGACTGGCTCCCAGCCGGAAGCGAAGGAACCTCCTGGATCGTTTGTCCATTAAGATGTGGTAATACGCATCCTTGAGGTCTATAGAGCACATCCAATCGTTCTCCCTCAAAAGGGGGAGGATAGATTGAAGAGTGACCATTCGGAATTTTTCCTTGGTTACTGACAGGTTCAAGCGGGAAATGTCTAGGATGGTTCTCAGGTCCCCCTTCTTTTTTGGCACCAAAAAGAACCTGGAGTAGAACCCTAATACGAGCTAGTCTTGGGGGATGGGCTGGATGGCTCTTTTTCTTAGCAGCTCCTGTATTTCTGCGGCTGCGGCCTCCCTGTGATCGGGTGGTACATCGGGGAGGTTCTTGGATTGGGGGATATGGAGAATTGGTATTTTGTACCCTCTGGATATGATGCGAAGCACCCAGCGGTCTGTTGTGATGGACTCCCATGCCGCTAGATGTTTTGAAAAACGCCCCCCCGACTGCCTCCAGAGTGGAGCAGCTGGACAACCCCTCAGGGCTGCTGCGCGGGCCGCTCAGAGAAAGGTTCTCTGGACCCGAAATTTCTCGGAGCCCCTCTGCCCCTGGGGCGACGTCCTCCCTGTCCACCTCTGCCACGGTAGGACTGGTTGTCCGGAGCTGGTTGGGAATGTTGTGATTTCCGGAACCACATCTTCTTCTGACCCTTTTGGGTCCTTGAAAAGGACTGCTGGGGAGCAGAGAAGCGGACTCCGACGGCAGACAACGTCTTCCCGTCCTTCTCACTCTGGACAAGCGTCTCGCGAACTGTTTTGCCAAAAAGGGCAGAACCATCAAAGGGGGCGTTCACGAAGGACACTTTAAAGGGCTCCGTAAAGTCGCAATGACGGAGCCAGGCCTGACGTCTCATGACTAGGCCTGCTCCGCTGGCCCTAGCGGCTCCCTCTGTGGCGTGGGACAACAGCCGCATAGAGGTGTTTGAAATAGATCTCAGAGTGGCCATTCGGGTGGAGTACAAATGTTTATCCACCTCCGACATGGACTCAGAGGTGGATGCAGCGTATTCTTTGATAAGATCCCGCTGCATCCTGATGACATGTGCCATATAGTTCAAAGACCTTACTGAGAAGGTCGCTGAACTAAAGACTCGCTTCCCTAAGCGATCCATCAAACGGGACTCTTTGCTCGGTGGATGGACTGAGGGACTCTCCTGAGCCAATTCCCTCTTTGTGGCTGCCGCCGTCAACATGGCATCTACAGGGTCCCTTACTCCAATGTGACCGGTCTGAGGGGGGGGGCTAAGAATCCTATCCAGTCGCTTCGGTATTGGCTCCATGGTGTCCGGATCCTTCCATGCCATGGTGGTAATAAGGTCCACCAGGGGATCGGCTGGAGGGGACACCCAGGAGGTAGACGGGCCTGCCTCGAATACCTCCAGAAACACGGACTCGTCAGAGGAAGACTTGGGGGCAGACCACCCACCTCTGATTCTCAGCATCTCCATGATGTCTCCAAAGGAGACATCCTCAGGGGGTGATCTTGGGGAGCCTTCCCCTTCCTCCAAGTCCGTGTCCTCGGATAAGGACTCAGGGGAGTCCACGTGCCTCCTTTTGCACTTATGCTTGCGGGGAGCTTCCTCGGGGGGACTGTCCGAGGAGGCTTCGCCAGCAACATCTTGTTCCAATGGGACTGTCTGTGACATCGAAGCAGGCTGTCCCTTTGGCTGGGTGATGGAAGCCTGGCCCAGCAGAGAGGGAGTGCAGGGAGGAGTCGATGCAAGGACCGGGGGTCCGGATGCTCTCAACAGAGCCCTCTCCACAACATCGAATGCCAAGGGAGAGCCACTCTCCAATGGATCCGAAAGTCGGCTCCAACTCGGATCCGATGAAGGGATCGGAGCCAATGTCGAGACCGTCAGATCCGAGGGACCAGTGTGCTCCGACCTGGACAGAGCCAAATGCACACTGAATCCCCCGGATCCGAAACTCGGACCACGGCTCCGAGAGGTCGGATCCGACAGACTCAAGGGTAGGGTCGGATCCGAAGTACCAAGTACTGTCGGCACCGACCCACCCCCGGCTCCAAGGCTGCTCGGCTCCGAGCGTTCCGAACCCGGGTAGCGGGTCGGAGAAGGAGCAATTGGGTGGAAAAAAGGTGTCGAGCTCCCCCCCCTGAGGGGGGAGGCAAGAGCACTCCCATCTGCAGCTGGGCCTGGATGAACCTTCGCATCATCCGGTCCAAGTCTGCATCTGATAAACTGAAAGTGGATCTCGAAGAGGCCACCGAGGCAGGCCTGGAGTGCCGCCTCGAAGACCTCGACGGAAGGGGATCAGAGCCGAGGAGGAGGAGACCTAGAAGCAATGGAGGGAGAAGCCCGCTTAGCTGGCGGGGCCGAAACGGAGGTCTCAGCCCACCGCTTGTGGTGCTTCTCCCTCCGTTTCTCCCTCCTGGCCTCCCTGTCCTCCGACACTTTAGCGGGAGTTTGAGTCCCAGTCGGAGGTGGGGGGGCAGGAGTGGCAACCACCACAGGCTGTGATGGAGCCACGGGAGTAGCAGAGGTAGCGGAGGCCGAAGCTGAATCCTGCCAGAACCAGCCAGTAGAAGTCCTGCCAGGACCAGCTTCGACCTCCGTTCTTTCAGTGCCATGGGGTTGAACACTGCACAGATAGTACAGCCCAAGGTGAGGTGTTCAACCCCAAGGCACCGAACGCACCAAGTGTGGCCATCAGCCGGGGAGAGCTTATGGCCACACTCGGTACATTTAGAAAATATGGCTTTTGGGGCCTCAGCCATTCCCTTTTTTTTTTTTTTTTTAACTAAAAAGGAAAAGAAAAAAAAAAACAACTACACACACACACAGGCCCCAAAAGACACTCAACAAACACTCACACACTAGCGACCAGCGAAGGGAGGGTATTAATTAAACAAAAAATAGGGAACCTAACTCAGACACACTTTACAAATGTTAATTTAAACAAAAACAGAAATTTCTGACGAAAAAAGTTAACTTTTTTTATCACTTATCTGCGGAGCTCAAGAAAAGGATCCAGCCATCACAAGAGCGGCAAACTAGATCTGAGGTCATGGAGGGTTAGCAGGGGAGTATGGGTGAAGGGAGGAGCTAGGAGCTCGGATCCATTAGCTTGAAACAAGTTGCCGGCTCGGATCCGATATCGGATCCGTAACCCACAGGTTGCTGACAAATGAACAATCCTACTTCAGATCTATTGTTCAGTAGATGCAAGATCTGTTGCTCTATTAATTTTTTATGTGGACAACAGTAATATTTGAAAACACTCTCTGGTGTTATCTAGTAATTCCCCAGTGCATCTTTAGTGCTGCATACGAAGTATCCCTGGTGTCTACTTTTCCCTCCCAATACATCTTTCATGCTGCAGACTTTATTATACTATCAGCTGTCCTGAGATTACATTTCAGAAAAGTATTCCTGGTGTCTAATGTGTCTGTCCATGTCCATGTACTGCACGATTTCTAAGGGAAGTTGAGAGGTATGAACAACCCCACACCCACACATGTGCATACATGGACACACACACACACACACACACACACACACACACACACACACACACACACACACACACACACACACACACAGATGTATCAGTCGTATCACCCCAATATGTTGTGTAATAATTGCCAGCTCAGGTATATCATGGATAGGTATGGCTAAATATTCCTCTTATGTCCCCCAGAGCTGTAATGGAGTGGGCCATGAACCAGGAGGCCCACATCAGCCACCTGTCGTGGTTGCGACGTGAGACAGGTCTCTATGATTTTACTGTCATAGGAAATAAAAATAAAAGTAGTAGTAAAGTAATTGCTAGTATAAAACCTGTATTGTTCAAGGCAAGTACTGCATACACTAGAGAATATGACAGGAATAGTCTCATACTGTTAGTATGGCAATAAAAGTGCAATACCCTGATAAAACAGGTCCACCTGCTGGAATGTATATCTATATTGTGGTATCATATGGTAATGTAGATTTGCAATCGTAATAGTACTGTTGTATTAAGCACTGTTACCCACACCATGCACCATAAATCGAATGTGTAGGAATGCCTGTATATGACAGGTGTAATCCCCAGAGGCCATTTAGTACAACTGAGAGCCACAAGACAGTAAATAGGAAAAATGCAGATAACAAAAAATGAATAGCACATGTAACTGAGATGTGAACTGTTGTTTTATTTAGCACACACAGTCACGGTTCGAATCCTGCCAGTGGTAGTAGTCTGCATACAGAATCATACACCACAACTGTACAGATAAGTCCAGAATGTCTATTAAAGTGGCACATATCTATTACCTATCAGCCTGTCCCCCTGGGAAATCAGTGGGATGATCCCAGACGTATAGGCAGCAAACAGGAAATACAACTGATTAACGCACATCTATGACAAAAATCTGGCACACTAGCAACTCTCCAATATCTCATGTGACTAAGAAGCCACGTATGTCCTATTCACATCCCAACTTGTTAAGCTGTGGTCAGAGTGTGTACAGTAACAGAGTGAGATGCATGTGCATAATAGTAATGTGGAACCTGGTACTGTGTGTGGGAACATTCAGGTAGTGCTAATAAACATTCCTCCCACAGGTTTGTCAGATACCAACACGGTGCCCAGAAATACACGAATGATATGCAGTTGCTCTGAATAATGAGGTGTTACAAATCACTGTCGCCCACACAGTCCTACAACACATAACTGTGCAGGAAATCTGTATAAGAGTGTTATTATACAAGGTCAGAATGCATAAGCACAGGGGATTAATAAGACAGAAAGCAGATTGGAGATATACAGCAATATCAATATATCAGGCAGAATTGTGATGGACAGTGTTTAAGTTGTAGCAGACAGCCATGATCTGAATTAGACTGCATACAGATTCATAACCCACAACTGTACACATGAGGCCAGAATGTCCAGTATATGTGCCCATATCTGCTGCTTGTCCCCCTGGTAAGTCTGTGGGATGATCCCAGATGTGTAGCCAGCAAACAGGGAATACAAGTGATTGTCAACCATCATGAGAACACACCTGTCACTGTAGCAACCCCCAAAACTGTTAGAAGAGTAATATTGCAAGTATGTCCTATCTACACTCCCATGTTTTCAAGCTGTGACCAGAGTGTGTACAGTAACAGAGTGAGTTGTATGTGCAGAATACTAATGTGTAATCAGGAACTTTGTGTGGCAACAGGCAGGTAGTGCTAACAAACATTGCTCCCACAGGTACGTTGGATACGAACAATGTGCTGAGAAATACAGACCAATATAACCTGTACTGGTACTAGCCACCATGGTATTGTAGGGGATTGTGAGTGTTGCAGTTACTCGAAATAATAAAGTATCGCTGGTCACTGTCACCCACACTGTGCTACATAATATAACCGTGTAGGTAAGCATGTATATGTGTGTGTCAGATCACTAAAGGTGAAAGAGGGCAATATTCCAGAGATGTCCAGGCACACCAGCATGTGGTCAACACATGGCCAGAGTCTGTGCAATAAGAGTTGGATAGCATAGTGCAAAACATCAACCTGGAATATGGGCGTATGTGTACAAACAGTTAGTCAGTGTTAACAAACATTCCCTCCACAGGTATACCAGGTAAGAGGTGTATACTGCAGGTAAAACTGGTTCATGTGTAATGATGTTGACAACCATATCAGTGTTCAGTATAGGTCTATAGGGCAGTGTAGTAAGACATGTAAAATACAGATAACAGCACTGACTAGGAAAGTAATGTTGAGTACAGGAATATACTACTTGTTAATTGACATCTTTCTCTCCCCCCACCTTATCTACAACAATAATCAACATACCCACTCCGACTGGTATGTACTGACACTGATAATGGCCAGTCGTTTGATAAATATTCTAATGGTTCCCATGCATGTGCCATATTGAATTATTCCAAAATTGTTGGCATGGTGCCATCAACGTTGCTGCATGCTATTCTTATTACCACTGTAGTCCCATATATGCATGTGTCCTGTTTGCTATGCAACTGTTCCGTATCTGGTGTCTGGGTTAATGGGAATATCTATGCATGCTGTATTACCTAACCCTGGAATGTACTATTACTAACTCATATATGTTGTTGAAATCTAAACACTATAGCACACCTGGGAAGGCTGGTCCCAGTGGACCCACCTGTCCCACCTCAGCTGGCCGAGGCACCAGCACCAGCATATCTGGGGCCCAACCCCACACCTCCCTGTCCATTGGTCCTGCACCATTTTCGGGTGGAACCACCTCAGGAGATGGGGCTCGCCCCCCCCGGAAGTGGGCACGGACAGGCACCTGTCACCCATCACCAGGCCGGGGTCATGGTGTGCAGAGTGATCACCGAGCAGTTCAGTGATCTTCTACATCAGCTTGAGGACCACGTGTCGCAATTAGAGTGTCAAGCTGGCTCTGCGGCTCAACCCCCAGCACAGCCACCTTCAGGGCTGTGAAGGTGCAGTCTGCCCATGGGTGGGGACCTCAGTCCCACTGTTACCACTAGGGGGCCCCAACATGCCACTCTCACCTGAAAAAATAAAAAGGGTAATCTGTTCCCACAAAGGTTCTGAGGAAGCCCACATATAGTGGGTGAAAGCGCTAAACTTGTCATGAGAAGTGTATTATTTCAATAAAACAGTTTGGATTTTAAACAGGACTTTTATTCACTGGTTAATTTGTGGTTTCAATGTTGAACTTTTGGATTATTACGTATACAGTTGGGTGTTAAACATTTTCAGTATTCTATGTATGAAAAATGGGTTGAGTGTGCGCTCTGGGTAATAGTGGGGTTGCTAACTGTGATTGCCTAGCCTTGATGCCACACATATGGGTATGGCTTTGCACCCCAGCCTCTCAGCTATTTTACATCTGTTATCCCTGTATGGTTAACATTGTGATATATAGTAGGGCCACCATATAAGAAATAAGCAAAAACTTCTTCATATTACCCACAGGTGTCACACACTCACAACCACCTCTACACAGGATATAAGTTACAAACACACACACACCTGTCATGTTGGGAGTAGAGCCCCTACCTAACAAGTTTATTACACTACAGCACTACGCCGTTATAGTATGCGCCATGGACATTACTGGAGTACTTCTTCCGCAGAGGTGTATTTCACAATGAATGACATCAGCAGGATTACCAAAGAAGGGAGAAGGGCATTTTAACTGTACTGCTAGTGACTAGCCTAAAATGCATTGCTCCCTACACAGACAGTGAGACATACACAAAACAACCACAACCAACATGTGTGGGTATAGAATCCCTGACCAAGGCCTATATCACACTACAGCATGGTGCTGCTATAGGACACACTGCAGGAATTTCTAAAGAACTTTTTACCTAAAGGTGTATTTCACAATGAATGACATCAGCAGGATTGCCAAAGTAGGGCATTTTAAATGTACTGCGAGTGACTAGCCTATAATGCATTGCTTTGTACACAGACATTCAAACACACATAAAACATCCAGAACTGCCATGGGCGGAGATGGAACCTACCACAGTTCTAAATCACACTACAGCACTATGCAGTTACAGGATGCGCTGCTGCGATTACTGAGCTACAACCTTCCCAGAGGTGTATTTTTAGGTGGGTGACATCAGCAGTCTTGCCAAAGTTGAGTTTATGAATCTAAGGAGTGTGAGTACCCTAAACACCATTGTTCTCTATTCAGTCAAAGACTGACAGAGACACACACATGCGCACACAGTTGCCAAGTCTGGGGTTGGAACATCTACCTAACTACTTTATCACATTACAGCAGTACGCAGTTACAGGACACCCTATGGAGATTACTGGGTTATAACCTTCCCAGAGGTGTATTTCTAGGTGAGTGACATCAGCAGCCTTGCCAAAGTTGAGTATATGAATTATACGGAGTGTGAGTAGCCTAAAAAGCATTGCTCTCTTCTCAGACACACACAGATTCACACACAAACACACACAGTTGCCAAGTCTGGGGTTAGAACACCTACCTACTTTATCACACTACAGCAGTACGCAGTTACAGGATGCACTACGCAGATTATTGGGCTATAATTTTCCCAGAGGTGTATTTCTAGGTGAGTTACATCAGCAGCCTTGCCAAAGTTGATTATATGAGCTGTAAGGAGTGTGAGTACTCTAAAAAGCACTGTTCTCTACTCAGTCAGAGTCAGACGGACACACACACACACACACACACACACACACACACACACACACACACACACACACACACACACACACACACACACACACAGTTGCCAGGTCAGGGGTTAGAACAACTTCCTAACTACTTTATCACACTACAGCAGTACACAGTTACAGGATACGCTACAGAGATTACTGGACTACAATCTTCCCAAAGGTGTATTTCTAAGTGAGTGACAGCAGCCTTGCCAAAGTTGATACTCTCTACACAGTCATAGACACACACACACACACACACACACACACACACACACACACACACACACACACACACACACACACACACACACACAGAGTTGCCAAATCTGGGGTTAGAATTCCTACCTAACTAGTTTATCACACTACAGCAGTATGCAGTTATGGGACGCGCCATGGAGATTACTGAGCTACAGCTCTCCCAAAGGTGTATTTCACATTGGATGACCTCAGCAGGCTTGTCATAGTAGAGCTATGGGGAGGGCGGTGTGTGCATGTGCCATAACCCATTCATCTAGAGGTTGACATGCGGGCACACACGGGGTCATATGTCACAGGTACATGTATACAGCTACTAGATGATGACTTCCTTGTACAGTCATAGGTTCATAGATTAGTAATAAGCTAACTGCCCTTGTGAGCCATTTTAAGCCTAGCCAATTATCCCTTGTGAGTCTCAAACCCTGCACCTTGTGTTTGTAAAGCAAACACCTTAACCATTAGGCCACCCTCCCAACGGTCATGTTGCACAGCTGGGACGTGCACCACATAGTCTGTAATGCTGACAGATACTGGTGGCTAGTATCTGCAGTGAGTGACATCTGCACCTCATGTGTTTGGGGCCCTTTGGCTGTGTGCTGGGTGGGACAGGCCTGGACGGCTCCTTGTCACAGTGACCCTCTTCCACATATCTCTGTACATCTACCTTTGGCTTATTTTAGTGTGTTGCCCTGACATATATGTCTGTATCCCTATCCACTGTGTGTGCAAGGCATGAGTGGTGCATACTGACAAGCATCTGCAGTAACAACTGCAACTGCCAGATATATCTGGTCCACTGGTGTTTGCAGTCTTGGCCTTAAGTGTGTGAGCATGCCCAGTATGACCTTTCAATATGTTGTAGACTGACATTTCCTTCATTTCTCTGTGTGTGAGCATGCGCAGTATGGCTGTCTGTGTTGAATTTGTGGATCGTGTCCGGGTAGTTTGTGCTGTAGTGCTGACCTTTGTGTTGTACACCAACAAGTAGCATGCTGTCTCTGCAGGGTATCCATCGATCATTTGGTTTTGACTGTTACTACATTTCTGCATAGCAGGGGGGCACACCTGACTGTTGCTACATTTCTACACAGGCATGGAGGGCACACCTGACTGTTATTACATTACTATGTAGGATGGGGGTGCACACCTGACTATTTCTACATTTCTACATAGGGTTGGGGGGGCACACCTGACTGTTATTACATTACTATGTTGGATGGGGGGGGGGGCACACCTGACTATTTCTAAATTTCTACACAGGAGTGTGGGGGCACACCTGACTTTTATTACATTACTATGTAGGATGGGGGGGCACACCTGACTATTTCTACATTTCTACACAGGGTTGGGTGGCACACCTGACTGTTTTTACATTAATATGTTGGATGTGGGGGGCACACGTGAAACATGTACACATTCGCTATGACCATACTGGTATGTCAGGTAGTTCATTTCATTTTGCATATCTAACTATCATGCTGACTAGAGGCATACCAGTGTACTACAGATCATGGCTTTGGCTTTGGTCAACCAAAGCCATGATCTGTACTACAGATCATGGCTTTGGTTGACCTATTATTGACTGACTTCCTACCCTTCAGAACTAACATCCCACTGCCTGCCCGGCTGTGGTCAGTCTGTGTAGGCCTGGGGGGAGATTAACCATAGCCATCATTCTGGGGTCATGTCACAGGCTCTGTTTAGGTTTGTCTACACCTGTCCTGCTGGCTGACACTGTTGTTGGGTTTGCGAACTGTCCTGACTGGCATGTGTGGGTCATATGGACACACATGTCGCACAGCATATTTCCTGCAGTGGATTTTGTCACCCTGTGTAGTACTGGCTACTATGGTGACTCCACTATGTGTTACAGATGTCATGGTACCACTATGGGTGTCTACTGTCTGCTGCCATAACATTCAGCCACCAAATTCCCTTGCATGCTCACATCCATACCATAGCTACAGGTAACAAAACATTCTACTCCATTTGGCAACTGGCAGGTTGATTGACTTATCTTGCGGGTGTGCCAGACTTGCGGATGGTGCTGGAGGGCTGCCTATGTCGGTTGCACATAGTACACTCCCTATACATGGTTGAGGACAGGTAGTGTCATATTTGGCATCCCTTTTACTGTATGTGCGAGTCAGAGAGAGGTGTCATTCCATGGGTCCCTACTGTGTCAGTGCATGTGCTATGCGTTGCCTCTTTGCCAAGGCCAGGATATACTGAGCAGGCCTCCTTCTGCCTACTGGGGCAGGCTCATGTTGTTCCTCCTACAAGTCACTCTGTGCCTGTGCAGGCCTTGGCAATGGTGGGGGGATGTATGGCCCTGCCCCATTCTGTTCCTGCTATAGCTGTTTCTGCAGAATCATATTGTGCACAGTGTGTACCCAGCATCCCCCACTGGGTGACCGTAGGGAATGTCCCCATTGGCAAATCTCTGGTACAGCTGTGTCAGATGCCATACGTGGGAATCGTCGTAGCTTCCAGGGCAGCCAGCACACACATTCATTATAATGCCCTGGGCATCACAGATGACCTGGCAGTTGATGGAGGGGATGCCCCTGAGGTTGATGTAGGCCCTACCCTGCTCACTGGGTGGTGCTTTGATGCATATGTGCATGCAGTCTATAGCACCCACTACCCCAGGGTATTCTGCTATTTGGTGGAAGAGACGCATATTGTTGGTCAACACCTCATGGGTGTTGAGGAAATATACGCGCTCACTGGCATGTGCTGACATGGCATCCAGGAACTGGTGGAATAATCTGGATGCTGATACCTGTGAGATCCCCATGATATCCCCAGTTGTGCTTTGGGAGGTACCTGTAGCTAGTATACCTAGGCCTACACATATCTTGGTATCCACTGGGATGGGTTCCCCTCGGTCAGTTTGGTGTGTCAGGTGTGGCCGGCACAGCTCAACAATTTGCTGTAGGAGGTCTCTGTCCACCCTATAGCGCTCCACTATCTCCAGCTCATGTAGCCCCTGGTAGGTTACCCTGGGTCTGTACATTCTTCTCCATCTCCTCTCTGTGGGTTGTACAGCAGCATTCACATCCTCACCACCCTCAGCCTCTTGCACATGTTGCTCTATGTTGCCTGCTGCAGCCCTTCTCATTTTCCAGGTTTGTTTGTTAAAATTTCCCCGCTTGTATACACCGGTGGTGTAGAGTGTGGGAAAAACCAGAGGGGAAGGTGTTTGCTTAGTTTATAGTGGTGTGCTGGGCTGGGCTGGTCTGCTGCCTGTGTAATTGGCTGATTCTGATAATTTCACCTGCCAGCTAAGCTAGTTCTCCTTGATTACCTTCCTACTGCTGTTTTCCATTCCCTTTGCCTCCCTGTTTAAGCCTGTGTGCGCGCCACGTAAACGGAGTGCTCAAATGTGTACAGAGCTGCTATTTCCTGGTTTAACTTCCTTTTTCTTCCTATAAAACCTGTTGCATGGCATGCACACCCACTTACACTTTGTAAAGAGTGCTAGGCAGGATTAAACACACACCTAGCTTAGCTGTTGTAAGCTAGGAGCAATCCCGTGTCACAGGGCCCCAATCCGCTTACAGTATGCCTGACACACACACCCATGATGTCAACTAGATCTAGTCTTGCACACAGCTATTTATACTCTTACACTCTTGGGATCTGCCTCACACCCTTTGGAAAACGGGGATTCACTATCCTTCCCCTCATCTGCATAGGATTGCCTGCTAATGCATAGTTACATGTCCCACACTGAGCCTCCTCCTTAGCAACCATTACTCATTGGCCAGGCTGTCTTCTGCCTGACATTGACTTGCGTGTCAGAATACTGCTTTTAGTTAAAATGCTTATTTTAGGTTTATTTTATTATTTCCCCCCCAATCCCGTTTGTGTGCCACTGCTGTATGCTTAAACAGGCAAGATCGGCGCAAAAAAAATAAAAGTTGTTTCTTCTATTTTTTAAACAGTTTGCAGTGCCAATGGCCTTCTACTTGGCCATTGGCATGCTTCCCCAATGATATGCAGCCTTTATTTGGAGCTGCCATAGCTCTGTTGTGTAGTTTGCAGAAATGTACTCTGTTACTAACCGAGTACATTTCTGCAGACTGCACTCATCCTGCACGGACAGCTGCCGGCTTCCTGGATTGCAAATTACCCTCATTTCCATGGTTTTCACTTGCAAATGAGGGTAATTTGCATATAGGAGCTCGGTCCATTCAGATTAGTCTAAGAGCTCACGTGCTCGTTCCTGGATTGCACGTCGGCCATGTTGCCGAAAATGACTCTTAGACTAATCCTGCACGCACTAAAGGGCTTCATAAATCCGGGGGATGGTGTAAAAAGTTCAATATTTTAATCTTTTGTAATAGCTTAAACTTTCAGATCTATGAATGTCCTTGGTATATTTCCTATGTGCTCTTTCATATATACTTAACCTAATTTTTATAATAACATTTCTAAATTATTATTCCATACTCTAATTTGGGTTTAGTGTAACTTACAATCTGTCACTTCATCATTTCTGATTTCATAGACTTAATATAAATATATTTTACAGCCTATAGATTTAAAAATGATCATTAACCAATTTGCTGTTATGATAAATAAAACCCTCAAAACTAGTTCTATCCATATCCCCAGGTTCTTAAATGAATCCACATTTTAAATCACAGTGTGCTGTATTAAATACTCATCCTTCAATCTCTCTCTCAAATTTCATAGTCTTTGCTGTTGATACATTTATCAGCATATTATTCTCCTGTGCCCATATGGTTTGAAGTACTCAAGTTATTTTATCCTATCTGTGACAGATGTAAGCTGTTTACCTATTTAGTTACCTGCATGCAGACAGCAGAGCTCAAGAAATGAATAAGATAGATCAGAAAGACATAAGGTAAAGAGACATGGGCCTGGGTAAGAGCTCTATAAGACACCCTGACTGTAACTTAAGAGATTCACATATCCACTTAATGTGTCTTTGCCATGTCCTATTTGTAAGTCATGCAGCTATCCATCTTATCAAAGTTACATCAAGAAACAGTTGTTCTAATGTAATGGTCATTGTTCTGTGTATGATCTTATCAAAGCCTGACATTAAGCCTATGTATGTTATACCACAGCACAATTTGCCATTTATAACTGTTATTGCATTATTACAGAGCATAATGTTGAACGTAGTTATATATCTATTTTCAGCATATGCATGCTTATATGGAGTTTCAAGTGCTAGTATTTTCAATGCTGATGATACATTATGTAAAATAACCAACCTTCTCCATTACTTTTTCATAGAAACAAAGTAAAGTTATGGGTCTCTGACTCTGGGTTTGTCCTGACCCCTGTCCCTTAAATATGGTTTGAACAAGTGCATGTTTCTATGCTTAAGTTGTGGGTCTCGGTGACTTTGGGCTTGTCCTGTTCCCCTGTCCATTAAATATGGGTGGAACAAGTGCACATCTCCAATCTTAAATTATGGGTCTCTGTGACTCTGGGTTTGTTGTGTTCCCCTATCACTTAAATATTGGTTGCACAAGTGCATGGTCCCAATCTTAAGTTATGGGTTTATGTGAATCTGGTTTAGTCCTGTTCCCCTTTCCTTTAATATGGGTGGAACAAGTGCATGTCTCCAGTTCTGAGGAATCTCCTCTTACTTGAATGACCTGGTGAATAACAAATACAATGATTCTGTAAGTTCATGCTGAAGTGTTCTCAGGTCATTGTTACTAATTCTGTTATTCCTGTTCTTTGTGTCCAATGTGTGCATATTTATGTTTCAATATAATGTAATGCAATTTAATTTCAGGATCTGAAGTTTAACAGGATGCTATAAGCAAACCTTTTCACTACCTTTGTGCAACCAAAACTGTTTTGCATAAGATTTTTTAAATGTATATAATCTGTTGTGTTAGTTTGTAGGTTTTCAGTCCTACCACATCTTTGTGTATATGTGTGTGCATGTGTGTGCGTGTGTGTGTGTGTGTGTGTGTGTGTGTATATATATATATATATATATATATATATATATATATATATATATATATATATATATATATATATATATATATATATATAGAGAGAGAGAGAGGTTTACTATCAAAATGTTAGAAATCAAAATAATTTTCTACCTTTTCATCGAACCAGTTTGCCGAAATTGGTATTAATGAATTACCAACATTTTGGAAATGGTAACATGGAAATGACATTAGAACATCGAAAGTTTCAATGTCAAAAGTCTGTGTTAGCAGTAACGTTTTTGCAGAGGGCCAAGCCCTCCTGCACCCACCACATCACCTACATATGTTATATTCCAACTTTGAGATCATACTACAGTGAAAAAAGGGTACATTTCCCAATACACAAAGGCAAAGATGTTTAGGCTGGTAAAGTGAAATGGTGCACCAAAAACCAAAGTACAGAATAAAAAGCAAAGCACTTCTTCACAACGTGAGCAGTTTATTAATGAACAAAGTTTTCAGACATCAAGTCCTTCCTCAGTGTTTCTACATGTTTGAAAGCTTTGTTCGTTAATAAACTGCTCACGTTGTGAAGAAGTGCTTTGCTTTTTATTCTCTCCATTTCCCAATCCCCACTTTAGTGGAATCTGTTATCAGAACTTTGATTCCACATTAGCAAATACACACTACCATTCGTTACTGTGGAGTCGAACAGTTTTTGGATCAGCATTATGAAAATACAGCCTTTTGACCCTCCCAGTTTCACGTAAGTGCCAATCTAAATTTTGATAGTAAGCCATATATATATATAGATATATATATATATATACACACACACACACACACACACACACACACACACACACACACACACACACACACACACACACACACACACAATGATTTTCTGTTATGCACAGTATATTTATATAAGGTTATTTCAAAATTTTCCTGATTGTGTCTCACACTGTGTTTAATCTGTTTGTTCAATTTTATTAGTTTCGTCTTAAAAGTTGTAGTTCTAGTTTGCCCTCACTTCCATTTCTTATGTTTATCTATCATCTTGCTTGAATTCCACTTCTGCATTTTGCCAAATTGTTGGACATTCCTTCAGAAAGTGCTATAATACTGAATTCTATTTTCCATTTTCTCTTTGTGTATGCTGTGGTGGTAAGGTTGTGTTTGAAAAGAGTCTGTCAGCCAGTGCACTTACGTGGTTACCAAACTGAAATTAATCTGTAAAGAAACAAATAAGCAAAGAGCAGAATATTGGGAATAAATTAAATGATTGCATACACAAATTAAGTTTAGTTCATGGTGCCTTAGAGTAGGGGTGCCAAACCAGTGGCCAGTCGGTCGCAAGCTGCCCTGGACAGCTGGTAATGCTGACCCCAAGCCTCCAAATTACATACCAATGTTAAGTACAGTTTCCTTAATATTGTTATGTGATTTGACCTGATTGTGCCACAATTCAGAGTACAGTAGCACTTATCTAGAGTGGGGGATAGAATTTGTCAGGCACTAGAACCCATGACTGCAAAGTCAGTAGCCTGTCACATAAGTGGCACAGCTGCTGAATAGTCCTCTTACTGTCCCATTTTCTTCCCATGCTCTAGTTGTGAGGGACAGACTGAGAAAGTGGAGAGACAATAATCGGGTTAGCCACGTCTCACTTTTCACATGCATCTTCAACATTTCATTTGTCCCTATACTCATGAAAGGTAATCCTACCAAAACTTTACACTTCTTTCCGATATCCATCTTTCCTACATTAAGAAGTAAACTAATTTTATAAGTAATGGTTTAATTAGGTTTTGTGGTGTCCGTCTTTTTTGCAAGGTCGTGTAACTGTGTAGTTGTGAGATGTTTGTGGAGTAGTACTTCCATTCATGCCAGGTATTCTCTGAGGATTAGGAGGACTTTGAGCTCATTTGTTAACCAGAAATTGTTTTACTTCAAAATGATAGCTGTTTGTCCCTTCCTCAGTTTCTGTTTATATCTTCCTTAAGAAGTAGCTATGTGGAAGGTTGGTTTCTCCACTGTCTGCATTTTTGCAGAATGCCCAGTTTTTTACCTCATATTATCGGTTCATTCCTCATTAAATCTGCAGTTTTGTGGCAAATCATTATGGACAGACATTACTTATAGTTTGAGTCTTCGGATAATACTGAAAATGCATTCTAATATTTAACCTGTTATTTCTAAGTTTATAAGAGCAATAATTAAAAACTGTCCCTGGTTTTGGATCTTTGTCCATCTATTATTTTTAGATTGTACATACATGGAGGGGTTGTTTTGGGCTGATATTTCAATTTGGTGTCATTTAAGCATCTGTGCTTACATGTGCAAACTAACAGATGGTGTCTGAGTGAGCTATTTCATTTTCATGCCATTTAAGTGCTTGTACCTACCTACACAGCTGAAGTACTAGATGGGACATTGGGAAAAAGTTTCATTTTGGTGTAATTTCACTGCCTGAGCTGGAGTAGTCACACTGCTAGAGGGATCCTGTGGAAAGTTTTCATTTTGATGTCAAAGTGGTTGTGCATACATGGACAATCTACTGGTGGGGCCTTTGGGGGAATGTTCTGGTGTCATAACTGCTTGTGCATACATAATCGGACTACTGTAGGGGTCATTTATTTAAGGGTTTCTGCATACTTTGGAGGGATAACATCTCTCTGGGTGTGGAGAGGACTGAGAATAGTTAAGCTAAGAAGTTGAACAATGGTATAACAACAAACAGTGGCAAAAAAACCCTTTTCATTTTATCTTCACTTTGGAACACACATTCAATAAGTCCCTTAGAAATGCAGAGCTAGTCCAATGTCAGCTGCCCAGGGTTTGTCTTGAGAATTTGTACTGGTGCTTTAAACATGCATCCCAAGTTTCCATTTCTACACTGATGTTTGTTGTCTAATGAAGTTCTAAAAATGTGGGGAAGCATTGTGTTTTTTTTTTTTTTTTTTTTGAAACACTTGACTGTTGTAAAATAAATATATGCAGGTGCATAGTATCTTTCTCTTGACAGCTACACAAATTATGTTCCAAGGGTTCCATATCTGTTTATCTGAAAATAAAAATAGTAACTAAGATGTTAGAGAATTAGAATTTGAAGGTAACTACTGGGCATTCATTATTACATTTATTGCTTGAATGCACCTAGAGTGGAGCCCGGAGGTCGACTTTGGTTGCCAATGACAGTGAAAGAGTTAACTATATTACATATTTTATATGCAGCCCCAAGACAATTCCTTTTCACTCAGTACAGCCCAGGCAAGTGAAAAGGCTCTCTGATAGGACCCTGCACAAACATGTATGGCTGCATTGAGGCTGCCAGAGGTGAGCTCAGATCTAACACCAAAAAAAAACCACACTGGTGGAATCCTAACCTTAACAGACAATATAACAAAAGAAAGAAGTCATGGCTACAATCAGAAAGAACAACTCGAGACAAGAACTCTCTGATTCATCTAAAGAAGAAACTAAGAG